>NC_134517.1:37988474-38319724 GCF_027942865.1 Odontesthes bonariensis | reverse complement strand
TTTGGTTTCTCCACCTCTGCAGGTGCGTTTGGTTTCTCCACCTCTGCAGGTGCGTTTGGTTTCTCCACCTCTGCAGGTGCGTTTGGTTTCTCCAGCTCTGCAGGTGTTTAAGGGTTAAACATCTGTATCAGAGCCCAGCTGCTACAGACTGGAGTTTACCCAACATCCGTGGTACCTTAGAGGTCAGAAGAGTTTCAGTTTGGATTCAGCGATCTTTCTTTTTATAGCAGCTTAAAAACTCATTTCCAAAAGTATTTCCAATAAAAACACAAGACTCAAAAGTGAAAACAAAAATAAGAAGAATGTGGAGGTTAGGAAAAGGTCGGAGTGCAGGAATGAGATTGAAAGCACTCTGAGTCGGCCTGCTGATAAGAAGCAGGGAGCCCCGGGGCCGAGGGGTCCGAACAGAAGAGGCTGCTCCTCTGCTCACATGCTGAGCTCCAGCAGCCATCAGGCTCACGGGGGGGGGGGGGGGGAGACAGGGAGACCGCGACAGATGATCCAGAACCCGGCAGAGCGTCTGCTGTTCCATCAACTAAACAGGTCACATGACCCTCCTCTCCTCACGGACCCCCAGTGGCTGCCTGAGTCAGAACCGGCCCTGATGCTTCCTGCAGAGAGACTTCTGGGTCTGCAGCAGCTGCTTAAAATCAAATCAAATCAAGTTTATCTGTAGCACATTTCATGTACAAACAATTCAAAGTGCTTTACATAAAATTAAAGCATTGCAGCAGGGAGTGGAAGAAGCATTAAAAATACATAAAAGAATATAAAGAGAAACAAATAAAATAATTTAAATGAATTTAAAAACCAGCAACAGTCCAGATAAGTTCAAAGATATCGTGCAGATTTCATGCATAGACACATGAGAACAGAAATGTCTTTAACCTGGATTTAAAAATGTCTCCATTTGGTGAAAGTTTAATCTCCACTGGCAGTAGGGATGGGAACTGATAAGATTTTTACGATTCCAATTCCATTTTCGATTCTGCTTAACGATTCGGTTCTTTGTCGGTTCCCTTATCGGTTCTCATTTGGAGAAAAAGGACAACAAACCGGTCGATTAGCATCAACTTTGTTTAGTTTAGAAGTAACACGAGTCATGACCTCACAAACCCAACAACGGTGAGGTCCACATTGGTCTGTCCTGGCCTGGGTAATTTAACTCTTCCTGCTCTGGTGAAAGGAGAAGCTGGAGGTAGAGGTGAACTGGGGGTAGCACCACCAGCCTCTGGCTCTGAGCCAGTCAGGCTCTGTCTCTCATGATTTCATCTAAATGTAATGCCTGAGAAGGCATTCATTTAACCTTAACCGTTACTAACAGCAGCTTTTACAATCAGGCAAATGGTGCTAACATGATAGGCAGTGTTAGTTAGTTAGTTACCTGCAGTGTTAGCCGAGGACATGCTAACGTTGCTAACGTTGCTAACGTTGCTGGGTTCAGATTCACCAACGTTAGTCCGGAGCGGATCGAAAACGCGACATTCATTCATAGTTATTGCATGTTGGTAGTATTTCCTCCCTTTGGTGAAATATTCACTTTGCAAGTTGCCCTGTTGTCGTCTTTTTTAGGGATGTGGAACCAAACTTTCGAGCGTTTGTACCGCTTGGGCGCCATGTTTACTGTTGGCTGCTGGCTGCGCTGGACTCGCCACGCAACGCTGCGTGGTGACGTCATTCACGCCCACTGGGATCGATAAGGGAATCGTTTGCAAAATCGCCAAAACGATTCCAAGGAACTGAAACACTGGGAACCGGTTCTCAACAAGAACCGGTTTTCGATTCCCATCCCTAACTGGCAGTTTGTTCCACTTGTTGGCAGCATAACAGCTAAATGCTGCTTCTCCATGTTTAGTCTGGACTCTGGACTGGACCAGCTGACCTGAGTCCTTGGATCTCAGAGCTCTGCTGGCTTTATATTCTCTGAACAGATCACAGATTGTAAACCATCAGCAATTCATTTTTTTATTCAATTCATTTTTATTTATATAGCGCCAAATACAACAAATGTCATCTCATCAGTCATCAGCAGACTTTTAAAATCTATTCTGTGACTGACTGGAAGCCAGAGTAAAGATTTTAAAGCTGCTGTGATGTGTTCAGATCTCTTAGTCCGGGTTAAAACTCCAGCAGCAGCGTTCTGGATGAGCTGCAGATGTTTAATGCTCTTTGTGGGAAGTCCAGTTAAAAGTTACAGTGCTGGAGTCTGCTGGAGATGAATGCATGGATGAGTTTCTCCTGGAAACCTTTAATTCGACTGATGTTTCTGAGGTGGTAAAAAGCTGCCCCACAGGCCGACGCTCCTGCTGGACCCCCGAGTTCTCCTCAGGAACCTCGTCTGGTTCCTCTCTGAGGGGACAAGCCTCCGACACACAGACCTGACAGATGGACCCATCCTGTGATTCTGGAGGTCGAAGGTTTAAACTAATTATCTGTAGAGAAGCAGAGTGTTGGAGAGCTGCAGTCACATGTGAGCTGACAGCAGAGGGAGGATGGGAGGATGGGATGGGGGGGGGGGTGAGAGCTCCACTTCCATTTAAGGCCTGGTTTCTGCTGCTCTGTTGGAGTTCACAGCAGATGAAGAGTGTGAATGTGAAGCAGCTCCTTTTAAGACGCTGCTCTGCTGCCAGCTGTCAGCTGTCAGAGGCTGTTTGTTACAAACTGTGGAAATAAACAGCTTCTCATCATCTGACTGCAGAAAGAGCAGAATCTGTCAGGGAGTTCTGAAAGCAGGCGCACGGGTTAGATCCCAAACACAGAAAACACTCAGTGGGGTCACATGGCTCTGAAAGGATCGGATTATTGGCTAAATTACAATCAGACTGAGTTATTAAGTGCATGTAGACACCTTAATCTGACTAAGAACTGGATCGGATCAGATTCAGACCCCGAGATAACTGGGTTGAAAGTCACTCTAAACCTGCTTGTAGACGCTGAAGCTCGTGGTGAATCAGACTTTGCGTTCTGCGCATGCTCCAGATGTTTTCCCGGGGTCGTGACCCGGAAGTCAAAGGAGACGATATTCCTGTTGTTGTCGCCGTCAGAAAGAAACAAACAACGCGATGGAGAATGCTCCGTTGGGCATCGAGTTTGTGCAACAAGCAGCTCATCACAGAGCAAATGTAGAGGGACGTAGCTTCATCTGGCTCTGCGTTCTCCATCTTTCTCCAACGCCTGAGTTTGTTGTTGTTGTTGGTGGTGAAGAGGTCAACAGGAAGTGGCTCTGTTAGCAACAGCTGGAATGGGTACAGCGCCACCTATCATACCGGGGTATGACACGCTTTGTGCCTCTGATCCCATTCATTCACCGCCATATATCCAAGGAGAATTACCCTTAAATAAGGAGAATTACCCTTAAATAAGGAGAATTACCCTTAATAACTCAGTCTGATTGTAATTTAGCCAATAATCCGATCCTTTCAGGGCCATGTGACCCCACTGAGTGGAACATCATTTTGGATCATTTCCGGCTCCTAAAAAAAAGGAGCACTGGAAATCTTTGGAGCTTCTTCTGAAACCTGGTCAGTTTCCCACAGTTTGTCTACAGTCTCCTCCTTAATGACATGAAGCAGGTGGTGAAAGCTGCTCTGATGGAGAAGGACCAACAGTCTGATGGGACAAACATCAGTTAGACTGACCTTTGACCCCTCAGTGGCGGTGGGTGTGGCCTGTTTCCAGGCTTTAAACGGTGTTCTGAGAACAGGATGATTCACTTCTTTAGCTTTTTTAAATCACCCCAGTTCCTGCTGTCAGAATATTATTTTAAACATGGAGGCGTGCTCCTGCTGTTTACTGACGCTGGCTTTAAACAGATGTTTTCCATGTTTATTCGGTGACATGTTGACAGACTGGGGGGGGCTTTAAATGTGCCAGAACAGAACATGATGTGTTTCTGCTCCAGTTATCCTGTAAAACTGAATTCCTGAGCGTGACTTTTCATTAGAGCCCAGATTTGTAGCTCTTGGTTAGAGTTCAGGAGTATTTTCCTTCTGAAGAATGTCTCCTTTCAGAAGGAAACCTGGACGGCAACATGTCTGAACATCTGCTGCTCAAACTGAGGTTTAACATGTAAACCCGGACTCTGGCCCCTACGGACCCCTGATCCAAACATGGGGGCGTGGCCTCCAAACAACAGGGGGCGCTGCAGGGGCGTGGCCTCCAAACAACAGGGGGCGCTGCAGGGGCGTGGCCTCCAAACAACAGGGGGCGTGGCTCAGAAAGGAAAATGCCTTGTTGGAGTGTTTTAAGGCGGTACAGAAGTGATGTGGGGGTATGTTGGTGTGTTTTAAGGCGGTATAGAAATGATGTGGGGGTATGTTGGTGTGTTTTAAGGCGGTACAGAAGTGATGTGGGGGTATGTTGGTGTGTTTTAAGGCGGTATAGAAAGGATGTGGGGGTATGTTGGTGTGTTTTAAGGCGGTATAGAAAGGATGTGGGGGTATGTTGGTGTGTTTTAAGGTGGTACAGAAATGATGTGGGGGTATGTTGGTGTGTTTTAAGGCGGTATAGAAAGGATGTGGGGGTATGTTGGTGTGTTTTAAGGCGGTATAGAAAGGATGTGGGGGTATGTTGGTGTGTTTTAAGGCGGTATAGAAAGGATGTGGGGGTATGTTGGTGTGTTTTAAGGCGGTATAGAAAGGATGTGGGGGTATGTTGGTGTGGAACGTGTAAAGTTTCAGCTCATCAGCCTGAGAGTTGCAGCTTCTAAAGATTTATTTTCCTCGACAGGAGGCATCTGGACAGACAAAGCCTCCTGTTTCAAAAACACTTTAATGTTTCTTTTTACTGCAGCGGCTCTCCTCGGGTTCCATCCGTCATCGTAAAAAAGAAGAAGGTCCAGGGTCACCTTTAGGCCTGGAAAAATGCAGTCTGGATTATTGTTAAAAGCTCTCTGATATCAAAGAAAAACCCAGTTTCAGATGAACCTGAGGGCAGCTGCAGCTCCTCAGTGTTACAGGAACCTCAGAGTCTCTGACACAGCGCCACAGCGCCCCCTGTGGTGCATCTGAACATAAAGGCCTCCCTCTGCTCAGTGAAAAACATCAGGAGAGGAAAACTGCTTCAGCGCTCAGATGTGACACTCCAGATGTTCAGTAAATCAGTCAAACAGCTGCAGAGGCTTCATCTGATCCTGTTGTTACAGCTTATCTCATATATCTGCTGGACCCTGAAGGTTCTGAGCAGGTCTGACTCCATGTTGGACCCGGTGGCGCCCCCCTCAGGACAAACTGCAGAGCAGCAGGACAGGTTTACACCTTCAGAAACATCTCTGGGGGGTTGTGCAGCTCCGAGGGTCCTCAGAACGTTTGATTCTGAAAGATGGATCCCAACACCGGCGCTCCAGATGTTTTCCCCGCTGTAGATCTGAGACGATGTGGCCATCTCAGGATAACAGACCCAGGTCTGAGAAAGGAAAGAACTTCCTGTGATGAGATTCTTCGTTTATTCGTCAGCCGCTGGAATAAATAACAAACCACAGGAACTATTTCCTGCATCAGGGGAGATATTTATAGGTTCTCCATATATGGTCATCAGAGACGCTCCTCGCCTGCCTCGCATTCTTCTTCTTCTCTTTCTTCTCCTCCTCTTTCTTCTCCTCCTCTTTCTTCTTCTCCTCCTCTTTCTTCTCCTCCTCTTACTTCTCCTCCTCTTTCTTCTCCTCTTTCTTCTCCTCCTCTTACTTCTTCTTCTCTTTCTTCTCCTCCTCTTTCTTCTTCTCCTCCTCTTTCTTCTCCTCCTCTTTCTTCTCCTCCTCTTTCTTCTCCTCCTCTTTCTTCTTCTCCTCTTTCTTCTCCTCCTCTTTCTTCTTCTCCTCTTTCTTCTTCTCCTCCTCTTTCTTCTCCTCCTCTTTCTTCTTCTCCTCTTTCTTCTTCTCCTCCTCTTTCTTCTCCTCCTCTTTCTTCTTCTCCTCTTTCTTCTTCTCCTCCTCTTTCTTCTCCTCTTTCTTCTCCTCCTCTTTCTTCTCCTCCTCCTCTTACTTCTCCTCCTCTTTCTTCTCCTCTTTCTTCTTCTCCTCCTCTTTCTTCTCCTCTTTCTTCTCCTCCTCTTTCTTCTCCTCCTCTTTCTTCTCCTCCTCCTCTTTCTTCTTCTCCTCTTTCTTCTTCTCCTCCTCTTTCTTCTCCTCCTCTTTCTTCTCCTCCTCTTTCTTCTTCTCCTCCTCTTTCTTCTCCTCTTTCTTCTCCTCCTCTTTCTTCTCCTCCTCTTTCTTCTCCTCCTCTTTCTTCTCCTCTTTCTTCTCCTCCTCTTTCTTCTTCTCCTCTTTCTTCTTCTCCTCTTTCTTCTTCTCCTCCTCTTTCTTCTCCTCCTCTTACTTCTCCTCCTCTTTCTTCTTCTCCTCCTCTTTCTTCTCCTCCTCTTTCTTCTTCTCCTCCTCTTTCTTCTCCTCCTCTTACTTCTCCTCCTCTTTCTCCTCCTCTTTCTTCTCCTCCTCCTCTTACTTCTTCTCCTCTTTCTTCTCCTCTTTCTTCTCCTCCTCCTCTTTCTTCTCCTCCTCTTACTTCTCCTCCTCTTTCTCCTCCTCTTTCTTCTCCTCCTCCTCTTACTTCTCCTCCTCTTTCTTCTCCTCCTCTTACTTCTTCTCCTCTTTCTTCTCCTCTTTCTTCTCCTCCTCTTTCTTCTTCTCCTCCTCTTTCTTCTCCTCCTCTTACTTCTCCTCCTCTTTCTTCTTCTCCTCTTTCTTCTCCTCCTCCTCTTTCTTCTCCTCTTTCTTCTCCTCCTCCTCTTACTTCTCCTCCTCTTTCTTCTCCTCTTTCTTCTCCTCCTCCTCTTACTTCTCCTCCTCTTTCTTCTTCTCCTCCTCTTTCTTCTCCTCCTCTTACTTCTCCTCCTCTTTCTTCTCCTCTTTCTTCTCCTCCTCCTCTTACTTCTTCTCCTCTTACTTCTCCTCCTCTTTCTTCTCCTCCTCTTACTTCTTCTCCTCTTTCTTCTCCTCTTTCTTCTCCTCCTCTTTCTTCTTCTCCTCCTCTTTCTTCTCCTCCTCTTACTTCTCCTCCTCTTTCTTCTTCTCCAAACAGAGGCAAACATCTGCAGGTTCCTGAACATTTCAACTCTGTCGCTCCTTCTAAAGACGAGGAGGGAAGGAAACTCTGATCAGACAAATCTGTGTTTTATTCACCATCAAAGCCCAACAGAAACAGATCAAACTGGCTCAAAGAGGAGATGAGCTCCGATAAAACTGATGTTTATGACGGATCAGATTCTGCTGCTCATACTGAGTTTAACATGTAAAGCAGGATCAGGGGTCCGACTCCACCCGGACTCTGGCCCCTACGGACCCCTGATCCAAACATAACCACAGGAACCTGTCAGAATAAAAGCCTCTGATCTTATCTGAAGCAGGTGAACTCCAGCCTTGTTGTGATGCAGAAGTAGAACGAAGGGTTTATGGTTGAGCTTCTCGGGCAGTTTCTGAGGCTTCAGGACCAGAAGGAAGAGATTTTAACTGAGTATGTCATCTTTAATCATCTTATTGAGCTCCGTGGGCTGTTTTATGTCTCTGCAGGAGTTTCAGAGTGAAGCTTTTCCCTTTAATAAACCTTAGCGCTGCAGGGGCGTGGCCTCCAAACAACAGGGGGCGCTGCAGGGGCGTGGCCTCCAAACAACAGGGGGCGCTGCAGGGGCGTGGCCTCCAAACAACAGGGGGCGCTGCCGGGGCGTGGCCTCCAAACAACAGGGGGCGCTGCAGGGGCGTGGCCTCCAAACAACAGGGGGCGCTGCCGGGGCGTGGCCTCCAAACAACAGGGGGCGCTGCAGGGGCGTGGCCTCTAAGCATTAAACTGAGCATTAAAGCATTAAACTGAGCATTAACCTGAGCATTAAACTGAGCATTAAAGCATTAAACTGAGCATTAACCTGAGCATTAAACTGAGCATTAAACTGAGCATTAAACTGAGCATTAAACTGAGCATTAAAGCATTAAACTGAGCATTAAATTGAGCATTAAACTGAGCATTAAACTAAGCATTAAACTGAGCATTAAAGCATTAAACTGAGCATTAAAGCATTAAACTGAGCATTAAATTGAGCATTAAACTGAGCATTAAACTGAGCATTAAACTGAGCATTAAAGCATTAAACTGAGCATTAAATTGAGCATTAAAGCATTAAACTGAGCATTAAAGCATTAAACTGAGCATTAAATTGAGCATTAAACTGAGCATTAAACTGAGCATTAAACTGAGCATTAAAGCATTAAACTGAATATTAAATTGAGCATTAAACTGAGCATTAAACTGAGCATTAAACTGAGCATTAAAGCATTAAACTGAGCATTAAATTGAGCATTAAACTGAGCATTAAACTGAGCATTAAACTGAGCATTAAACTGAGCATTAAACTGAGCATTAAACTGAGCATTAAAGCATTAAACTGAGCATTAAAGCATTAAACTGAGCATTAAATTGAGCATTAAACTGAGCATTAAACTGAGCATTAAACTGAGCATTAAAGCATTAAACTGAGCATTAAATTGAGCATTAAACTGAGCATTAAACTGAGCATTAAACTGAGCATTAAACTGAGCATTAAAGCATTAAACTGAGCATTAAACTGAGCATTAAACTGAGCATTAAAGCATTAAACTGAGCATTAAAGCATTAAACTGAGCATTAAATTGAGCATTAAACTGAGCATTAAACTGAGCATTAAACTGAGCATTAAACTGAGCATTAAACTGAGCATTAAAGCATTAAACTGAGCATTAAATTGAGCATTAAACTGAGCATTAAACTAAGCATTAAACTGAGCATTAAACTGAGCATTAAAGCATTAAACTGAGCATTAAACTGAGCAATAAACTGAGCATTAAACTGAGCATTAAACTGAGCATTAAACTGAGCATTAAACTAAGCATTAAACTAAGCATTAAACTGAGCATTAAACTGAGCATTAAACTGAGCAATAAACTGAGCATTAAACTGAGCATTAAACTGAGCATTAAACTAAGCATTAAACTAAGCATTAAAGCATTAAACTGAGCATTAAACTGAGCAATAAACTGAGCATTAAACTGAGCATTAAACTGAGCATTAAAGCATTAAACTGAGCATTAAACTGAGCAATAAACTGAGCATTAAACTGAGCATTAAAGCATTAAACTGAGCATTAAACTGAGCATTAAACTGAGCATTAAACTGAGCATTAAACTGAGCATTAAAGCATTAAACTGAGCATTAAACTAAGCATTAAACTGAGCATTAAACTGAGCATTAAACTGAGCATTAAACTGAGCATTAAACTAAGCATTAAACTGAGCATTAAACTAAGCATTAAACTGAGCATTAAACTAAGCATTAAACTGAGCATTAAACTGAGCATTAAACTGAGCATTAAACTGAGCATTAAACTAAGCATTAAACTGAGCATTAAACTAAGCATTAAACTGAGCATTAAACTGAGCATTAAACTGAGCATTAAACTGAGCATTAAACTGAGCATTAAACTGAGCATTAAACTGAGCATTAAACTGAGCATTAAACTGAGCATTAAAGCATTAAACTGAGCATTAAACTGAGCATTAAACTGAGCATTAAACTGAGCATTAAACTGAGCATTAAACTGAGCATTAAACTGAGCATTAAACTGAGCATTAAACTGAGCATTAAAGCATTAAACTGAGCATTAAACTGAGCATTAAACTGAGCATTAAAGCATTAAACTGAGCATTAACCTGAGCATTAAACTGAGCAATAAACTGAGCATTAAACTGAGCATTAAACTAAGCATTAAACTGAGCATTAAACTAAGCATTAAACTGAGCATTAAACTGAGCATTAAAGCATTAAACTGAGCATTAAACTGAGCATTAAAGCATTAAACTGAGCATTAAACTGAGCATTAAACTGAGCATTAAACTGAGCATTAACCTGAGCATTAAACTGAGCATTAAACTGAGCATTAACCTGAGCATTAAACTGAGCATTAAACTGAGCATTAAAGCATTAAACTGAGCATTAAACTGAGCATTAAACTGAGCATTAAACTGAGCATTAAACTAAGCATTAAACTGAGCATTAAACTGAGCATTAAAGCATTAAACTGAGCATTAAAGCATTAAACTGAGCATTAAACTGAGCATTAAACTGAGCATTAAACTGAGCATTAAACTGAGCATTAAACTGAGCATTAAAGCATTAAACTGAGCATTAAACTGAGCATTAAACTGAGCATTAAACTGAGCATTAAACTGAGCATTAAACTGAGCATTAAACTGAGCATTAAACTGAGCATTAAACTGAGCATTAAACTGAGCATTAAACTGAGCATTAAACTGAGCATTAAAGCATTAAACTGAGCATTAAACTGAGCATTAAAGCATTAAACTGAGCATTAAACTGAGCATTAAACTGAGCATTAAAGCATTAAACTGAGCATTAAACTGAGCATTAAACTGAGCATTAAACTGAGCATTAAAGCATTAAACTGAGCATTAAACTGAGCATTAAACTGAGCATTAAACTGAGCATTAAACTGAGCATTAAACTGAGCATTAAACTGAGCATTAAACTGAGCATTAAACTGAGCATTAAAGCATTAAACTGAGCATTAAACTGAGCATTAAACTGAGCATTAAAGCATTAAACTGAGCATTAAACTGAGCATTAAACTGAGCATTAAACTGATTATTAAACTGAGCATTAAACTGAGCATTAAACTGAGCATTAAAGCATTAAACTGAGCATTAAAGCATTAAACTGAGCATTAAAGCATTAAACTGAGCATTAACCTGAGCATTAAACTGAGCATTAAAGCATTAAACTGAGCATTAAACTGAGCATTAAACTGAGCATTAAAGCATTAAACTGAGCATTAACCTGAGCATTAAACTGAGCATTAAACTGAGCATTAAACTGAGCATTAAACTAAGCATTAAAGCATTAAACTGAGCATTAAACTGAGCATTAAACTGAGCATTAAAGCATTAAACTGAGCATTAAACTAAGCATTAAACTGAGCATTAAAGCATTAAACTGAGCATTAAACTAAGCATTAAACTGAGCATTAAAGCATTAAACTGAGCATTAAACTGAGCATTAAACTGAGCATTAAAGCATTAAACTGAGCATTAAACTAAGCATTAAACTGAGCATTAAAGCATTAAACTGAGCATTAAACTAAGCATTAAACTGAGCATTAAAGCATTAAACTGAGCATTAAACTGAGCATTAAACTGAGCATTAAACTGAGCATTAAACTGAGCATTAAACTGAGCATTAAACTGAGCATTAAACTGAGCATTAAAGCATTAAACTGAGCATTAAAGCATTAAACTGAGCATTAAAGCATTAAACTGAGCATTAAAGCATTAAACTGAGCATTAAACTGAGCATTAAAGCATTAAACTGAGCATTAAACTGAGCATTAAAGCATTAAACTGAGCATTAAAGCATTAAACTGAGCATTAAACTAAGCATTAAACTGAGCATTAAACTGAGCATTAAACTGAGCATTAAACTAAGCATTAAACTGAGCAATAAACTGAGCATTAAACTGAGCATTAAACTGAGCATTAAACTGAGCATTAAAGCATTAAACTGAGCATTAAACTAAGCATTAAACTGAGCATTAAAGCATTAAACTGAGCATTAAACTAAGCATTAAACTGAGCATTAAAGCATTAAACTGAGCATTAAACTAAGCATTAAACTGAGCATTAAAGCATTAAACTGAGCATTAAACTGAGCATTAAACTGAGCATTAAACTGAGCATTAAAGCATTAAACTGAGCATTAACCTGAGCATTAACCTGAGCATTAAAGCATTAAACTGAGCATTAAACTAAGCATTAAACTGAGCATTAAAGCATTAAACTGAGCATTAAACTGAGCATTAAACTGAGCATTAAAGCATTAAACTGAGCATTAAACTGAGCATTAAACTGAGCATTAAACTGAGCATTAAACTGAGCATTAAACTGAGCATTAAACTGAGCATTAAACTGAGCATTAAAGCATTAAACTGAGCATTAAACTGAGCATTAACCTGAGCATTAAACTGAGCATTAAACTGAGCATTAAACTGAGCATTAAAGCATTAAACTGAGCATTAAACTGAGCATTAAAGCATTAAACTGAGCATTAACCTGAGCATTAAACTGAGCATTAAACTGAGCATTAAACTGAGCATTAAACTGAGCATTAAACTGAGCATTAACCTGAGCATTAAACTGAGCATTAAACTGAGCATTAAACTGAGCATTAAACTGAGCATTAAACTGAGCATTAAAGCATTAAACTGAGCATTAAACTAAGCATTAACCTGAGCATTAAACTGAGCATTAAACTGAGCATTAAAGCATTAAACTGAGCATTAAACTGAGCATTAACCTGAGCATTAAACTGAGCATTAAACTGAGCAATAAACTGAGCATTAAACTGAGCATTAAAGCATCAAACTGAGCATTAAAGCATTAAACTGAGCATTAAAGCATTAAAGCATTAAAGCATCAAACTGAGCAATAAACTGAGCAATAAACTGAGCAATAAAGCATCAAACTGAGCATTAAACTGAGCAATAAACTGAGCATTAAACTGAGCATTAAACTGAGCATTAAACTGAGCATTAAAGCATCAAACTGAGCATTAAAGCATTAAACTGAGCATTAAAGCATTAAAGCATTAAAGCATCAAACTGAGCAATAAACTGAGCAATAAACTGAGCAATAAAGCATCAAACTGAGCAATAAACTGAGCATTAAACTGAGCAATAAACTGAGCAATAAACTGAGCAATAAACTGAGCATTAAACTGAGCATTAAACTGAGCATTAAACTGAGCATTAAAGCATCAAACTGTCCTGAACCACCATCATCACAGCTCTGATCCAGGCTTCTGACTCTCTGGTGTGTTTGTTTCCATCAGGTGAAGCCCGAATAAAGAAGCCCACTCCAAAGACTCCCCCCAAACAAGGTAAGCTGCACCTGCAGCTCTTATCTGTTTCCATCTCCAACATCTGTCCGGTACAGCTGTGTGTTTATCAGGCAGGAAGCCTGGACTGAACACCTGCAGGTGACCTGTGTGGAAACCAGAAGAAAGAGCCTTAAATCTTAAAAAAGTGACATGAAGTCTGGTGCTGAGACCCAGCTGCAGTACTGATCTCTGGTTATTGATGATGGGGGGTTGTGTCCAGCTCTGCCTCCTCAGATCCTGCAGTTCCCAGAGGACATGAAGATCCTGGCGGGGGAGAAGGTGGAGATCCTCTGCAGGTTCTCTGGAGCTCCGCCCATCACCTGCACCTGGTTGAAGTTCAGGAAACCAGTGAGAAACACACACCTGTGGTCACTGATTATTGGGGAAGCAGCTCTGTTTGATGAACATTTGAACATGTTATAAACAGCTGTTTGAACATGTTATAAACAGCTGTTTGAACATGTTATAAACGGCTGTTTGAACATGTTATAAACGGCTGTTTGAACATGTTATAAACGGCTGTTTGAACATGTTATAAACGGCTGTTTGAACATGTTATAAACGGCTGTTTGAACATGTTATAAACAGCTGTTTGAACATGTTATAAACAGCTGTTTGAACATGTTATAAACAGCTGTTTGAACATGTTATAAACAGCTGTTTGAACATGTTATAAACAGCTGTTTGAACATGTTATAAACGGCTGTTTGAACATGTTATAAACAGCTGTTTGAACATGTTATAAACGGCTGTTTGAACATGTTATAAACGGCTGTTTGAACATGTTATAAACAGCTGTTTGAACATGTTATGAACGGCTGTTTGAACATGTTATGAACGGCTGTTTGAACATGTTATAAACGGCTGTTTGAACATGTTATAAACAGCTGTTTGAACATGTTATAAACGGCTGTTTGAACATGTTATAAACGGCTGTTTGAACATGTTATAAACAGCTGTTTGAACGTGTTATAAACAGCTGTTTGAACATGTTATAAACGGCTGTTTGAACATGTTATAAACAGCTGTTTGAACGAGTTATAAACGGCTGTTTGAAAACGTTATAAACAGCTGTTTGAACATGTTATAAACGGCTGTTTGAACGTGTTATAAACGGCTGTTTGAAAACGTTATAAACAGCTGTTTGAACATGTTATAAACGGCTGTTTGAACGAGTTATAAACGGCTGTTTGAACGTGTTATAAACGGCTGTTTGAACACGTTATAAACGGCTGTTTGAAAACGTTATAAACGGCTGTTTGAACATGTTATAAACGGCTGTTTGAACATGTTATAAACAGCTGTTTGAACGAGTTATAAACGGCTGTTTGAAAACGTTATAAACAGCTGTTTGAACATGTTATAAACGGCTGTTTGAACGTGTTATAAACAGCTGTTTGAACGAGTTATAAACGGCTGTTTGAACACGTTATAAACGGCTGTTTGAACACGTTATAAACGGCTGTTTGAACATGTTATAAACAGCTGTTCGAACATGTTATAAACAGCTGTTTGAACATGAATAAACAGCTGTTTGAACATGTTATAAACGGCTGTTTGAACATGTTATAAACGGCTGTTTGAACATGTTATAAACAGCTGTTTGAACGTGTTATAAACAGCTGTTTGAACATGTTAGAAACAGCTGTTTGAACGAGTTATAAACGGCTGTTTGAACACGTTATAAACGGCTGTTTGAACACGTTATAAACGGCTGTTTGAAAACGTTATAAACGGCTGTTTGAAAACGTTATAAACGGCTGTTTGAACACGTTATAAACGGCTGTTTGAACACGTTATAAACGGCTGTTTGAACACGTTATAAACGGCTGTTTGAACATGTTATAAACAGCTGTTTGAACATGTTATAAACAGCTGTTTGAACATGTTATAAACGGCTGTTTGAACATGTTATAAACGGCTGTTTGAACATGTTATAAACGGCTGTTTGAACGAGTTATAAACGGCTGTTTGAAAACGTTATAAACGGCTGTTTGAACATGTTATAAACAGCTGTTTGAACGAGTTATAAACGGCTGTTTGAAAACGTTATAAACAGCTGTTTGAACATGTTATAAACGGCTGTTTGAACGTGTTATAAACAGCTGTTTGAACACGTTATAAACAGCTGTTTGAACATGTTATAAACGGCTTTTTGAACATGTTATAAACAGCTGTTTGAACGAGTTATAAACGGCTGTTTGAACACGTTATAAACGGCTGTTTGAACACGTTATAAACGGCTGTTTGAACATGTTATAAACAGCTGTTCGAACATGTTATAAACGGCTGTTTGAACACGTTATAAACAGCTGTTTGAACATGTTATAAACGGCTTTTTGAACATGTTATAAACAGCTGTTCGAACATGTTATAAACAGCTGTTTGAACATGAATAAACAGCTGTTTGAACATGTTATAAACGGCTGTTTGAACATGTTATAAACGGCTGTTTGAACATGTTATAAACAGCTGTTTGAACATGTTATAAACAGCTGTTTGAACATGTTATAAACGGCTGTTTGAACATGTTATAAACGGCTGTTTGAACATGTTATAAACAGCTGTTTGAACATGTTATAAACGGCTGTTTGAACATGTTATAAACGGCTGTTTGAACACATAAATATCTGTTTGAACATGTTATAAACAGCTGTTTGAACACGTTATAAACGACTGTTTTAACATGTTATAAACAGCTGTTTGAACATGTTATAAACAGCTGTTTGAACACGTTATAAACGGCTGTTTGAACGTGTTATAAACAGCTGTTTGAACATGTAATAAACAGCTGTTTGAACACATAAATATCTGTTTGAACATGTTATAAACAGCTGTTTGAACACGTTATAAACGGCTGTTTGAACATGTTATAAACAGCTGTTTGAACACGTTATAAACAGCTGTTTGAACATGTTATAAACGGCTGTTTGAACATGTAATAAACAGCTGTTTGAACACATAAATATCTGTTTGAACATGTTATAAACAGCTGTTTGAACACGTTATAAACGGCTGTTTGAACATGTTATAAACGGCTGTTTGAACACGTTATAAACGGCTGTTTGAACATGTTATAAACAGCTGTTTGAACACTTATAAACGGCTGTTTGAACATGTTATAAACGGCTGTTTGAACATGTTATAAACGGCTGTTTGAACACGTTATAAACGGCTGTTTGAACATGTTATAAACGGCTGTTTGAACATGTTATAAACGGCTGTTTGAACATGTTATAAACGGCTGTTTGAACATGTTATAAACGGCTGTTTGAACATGAATAAACAGCTGTTTCAACACGTTATAAACGGCTTTTTGAACATGTTATAAACAGCTGTTTGAACATGTTATAAACGGCTTTTTGAACATGTTATAAACAGCTGTTTGAACACGTTATAAACAGCTGTTTGAACATGTTATAAACGGCTTTTTGAACATGTTATAAACAGCTGTTTGAACGAGTTATAAACGGCTGTTTGAACATGTTATAAACGGCTGTTTGAACATGTTATAAACGGCTGTTTGAACATGTTATAAACAGCTGTTTGAACACGTTATAAACGGCTTTTTGAACATGTTATAAACAGCTGTTTGAACACGTTATAAACAGCTGTTTGAACATGTTATAAACGGCTTTTTGAACATGTTATAAACAGCTGTTTGAACACGTTATAAACAGCTGTTTGAACATGTTATAAACAGCTTTTTGAACATGTTATAAACGGCTGTTTGAACATGTTATAAACAGCTGTTTGAACATGTTATAAACGGCTGTTTGAACATGTTATAAACAGCTGTTTGAACATGTTATAAACGGCTTTTTGAACATGTTATAAACAGCTGTTTGAACGAGTTATAAACGGCTGTTTGAACATGTTATAAACGGCTGTTTGAACATGTTATAAACGGCTGTTTGAACATGTTATAAACAGCTGTTTGAACATGTTATAAACGGCTGTTTGAACACGTTATAAACGGCTGTTTGAACATGTTATAAACGGCTGTTTGAACATGAATAAACAGCTGTTTCAACACGTTATAAACAGCTGTTTGAACATGTTATAAACGGCTTTTTGAACATGTTATAAACAGCTGTTTGAACACGTTATAAACAGCTGTTTGAACATGTTATAAACGGCTTTTTGAACATGTTAGAAACAGCTGTTTGAACGAGTTATAAACGGCTGTTTGAACATGTTATAAACGGCTGTTTGAACACGTTATAAACGGCTGTTTGAACACGTTATAAACGGCTGTTTGAACATGTTATAAACGGCTGTTTGAACACGTTATAAACGGCTGTTTGAACACGTTATAAACGGCTGTTCGAACATGTTATAAACGGCTGTTCGAACACGTTATAAACGGCTGTTTGAACATGTTATAAACGGCTGTTTGAACATGTTATAAACAGCTGTTTGAACGTGTTATAAACAGCTGTTTGAACATGTTATAAACAGCTGTTTGAACATGTTATAAACGGCTGTTTGAACATGTTATAAACGGCTGTTTGAACATGTTATAAACGGCTGTTTGAACATGTTATAAACGGCTGTTTGAACGAGTTATAAACGGCTGTTTGAAAACGTTATAAACAGCTGTTTGAACATGTTATAAACGGCTGTTTGAACGTGTTATAAACAGCTGTTTGAACACGTTATAAACAGCTGTTTGAACATGTTATAAACGGCTTTTTGAACATGTTATAAACAGCTGTTTGAACGAGTTATAAACGGCTGTTTGAACACGTTATAAACGGCTGTTTGAACACGTTATAAACGGCTGTTTGAACATGTTATAAACAGCTGTTCGAACATGTTATAAACGGCTGTTTGAACACGTTATAAACGGCTGTTTGAACACGTTATAAACGGCTGTTTGAACATGTTATAAACAGCTGTTTGAACGTGTTATAAACAGCTGTTTGAACATGTTATAAACAGCTGTTTGAACATGTTATAAACGGCTGTTTGAACATGTTATAAACGGCTGTTTGAACACGTTATAAACGGCTGTTTGAACATGTTATAAACGGCTGTTTGAACATGTTATAAACGGCTGTTTGAACACATAAATATCTGTTTGAACATGTTATAAACAGCTGTTTGAACACGTTATAAACGACTGTTTTAACATGTTATAAACAGCTGTTTGAACATGTTATAAACGGCTGTTTGAACATGTTATAAACGGCTGTTTGAACATGTTATAAACAGCTGTTTGAACATGTTATAAACGGCTGTTTGAACATGTTATAAACGGCTGTTTGAACACGTTATAAACGACTGTTTTAACATGTTATAAACGGCTGTTTGAACATGTTATAAACGGCTGTTTGAACATGTTATAAACAGCTGTTTGAACATGTTATAAACGGCTGTTTGAACATGTTATAAACGGCTGTTTGAACATGTTATAAACGGCTGTTTGAACATGTTATAAACGGCTGTTTGAACACGTTATAAACGGCTGTTTGAACATGTTATAAACGGCTGTTTGAACATGTTATAAACGGCTGTTTGAACACATAAATATCTGTTTGAACATGTTATAAACAGCTGTTTGAACACGTTATAAACGACTGTTTTAACATGTTATAAACAGCTGTTTGAACATGTTATAAACGGCTGTTTGAACATGTTATAAACGGCTGTTTGAACATGTTATAAACAGCTGTTTGAACATGTTATAAACGGCTGTTTGAACATGTTATAAACGGCTGTTTGAACACGTTATAAACGACTGTTTTAACATGTTATAAACGGCTGTTTGAACATGTTATAAACGGCTGTTTGAACATGTTATAAACAGCTGTTTGAACATGTTATAAACGGCTGTTTGAACATGTTATAAACGGCTGTTTGAACATGTTATAAACAGCTGTTTGAACATGTTATAAACAGCTGTTTGAACACGTTATAAACGGCTGTTTGAACGTGTTATAAACAGCTGTTTGAACATGTAATAAACAGCTGTTTGAACACATAAATATCTGTTTGAACATGTTATAAACAGCTGTTTGAACATGTTATAAACGGCTGTTTGAACATGTTATAAACGGCTGTTTGAACATGTTATAAACGGCTGTTTGAACATGTTATAAACGGCTGTTTGAACACGTTATAAACGGCTGTTTGAACATGTTATAAACGGCTGTTTGAACATGTTATAAACAGCTGTTTGAACACATAAATATCTGTTTGAACATGTTATAAACAGCTGTTTGAACACGTTATAAACGGCTGTTTGAACATGTTATAAACGGCTGTTTGAACATGTTATAAACGGCTGTTTGAACACATAAATATCTGTTTGAACATGTTATAAACAGCTGTTTTAACATGTTATAAACAGCTGTTTGAACACGTTATAAACAGCTGTTTGAACATGTTATAAACGGCTGTTTGAACATGTAATAAACAGCTGTTTGAACACATAAATATCTGTTTGAACATGTTATAAACAGCTGTTTGAACACGTTATAAACGGTTGTTTGAACATGTTATAAACGGCTGTTTGAACACGTTATAAACGGCTGTTTGAACATGTAATAAACAGCTGTTTGAACACATAAATATCTGTTTGAACATGTTATAAACAGCTGTTTGAACACGTTATAAACGGCTGTTTGAACATGTTAGAAACAGCTGTTTGAACACGTTATAAACGACTGTTTTAACATGTTATAAACAGCTGTTTGAACATGTTATAAACAGCTGTTTGAACATGTTATGAACGGCTGTTTGAACATGTTATAAACGGTTGTTTGAACATGTTATGAACGGCTGTTTGAACACGTTATAAACGGCTGTTTGAACACGTTATAAACGGCTGTTTGAACATGTTATAAACGGCTGTTTGAACATGTTATAAACAGCTGTTTGAACATGTTATAAACAGCTGTTTGAACACGTTATAAACGGCTGTTTGAACATGTTAGAAACAGCTGTTTGAACATGTTATAAACAGCTGTTTGAACACGTTATAAACGGCTGTTTGAACACTTATAAACGGCTGTTTGAACATGTTATAAACAGCTGTTTGAACATGTTATAAACAGCTGTTTGAACACGTTATAAACGGCTGTTTGAACACTTATAAACGGCTGTTTGAACATGTTATAAACAGCTGTTTGAACATGTTATAAACAGCTGTTTGAACATGTTATAAACAGCTGTTTGAACACGTTATAAACGGCTGTTTGAACATGTTATAAACGGCTGTTTGAACATGTTATAAACGGCTGTTTGAACACATAAATATCTGTTTGAACATGTTATAAACAGCTGTTTTAACATGTTATAAACAGCTGTTTGAACACGTTATAAACAGCTGTTTGAACATGTTATAAACGGCTGTTTGAACATGTAATAAACAGCTGTTTGAACACATAAATATCTGTTTGAACATGTTATAAACAGCTGTTTGAACACGTTATAAACGGTTGTTTGAACATGTTATAAACGGCTGTTTGAACACGTTATAAACGGCTGTTTGAACATGTAATAAACAGCTGTTTGAACACATAAATATCTGTTTGAACATGTTATAAACAGCTGTTTGAACACGTTATAAACGGCTGTTTGAACATGTTAGAAACAGCTGTTTGAACACGTTATAAACGACTGTTTTAACATGTTATAAACAGCTGTTTGAACATGTTATAAACAGCTGTTTGAACATGTTATGAACGGCTGTTTGAACATGTTATAAACGGTTGTTTGAACATGTTATGAACGGCTGTTTGAACACGTTATAAACGGCTGTTTGAACACGTTATAAACGGCTGTTTGAACATGTTATAAACGGCTGTTTGAACATGTTATAAACAGCTGTTTGAACATGTTATAAACAGCTGTTTGAACACGTTATAAACGGCTGTTTGAACATGTTAGAAACAGCTGTTTGAACATGTTATAAACAGCTGTTTGAACACGTTATAAACGGCTGTTTGAACATGTTATAAACAGCTGTTTGAACACGTTATAAACAGCTGTTTGAACATGTTATAAACGGCTGTTTGAACATGTAATAAACAGCTGTTTGAACACATAAATATCTGTTTGAACATGTTATAAACAGCTGTTTGAACACGTTATAAACGGTTGTTTGAACATGTTATAAACGGCTGTTTGAACACGTTATAAACGGCTGTTTGAACATGTAATAAACAGCTGTTTGAACACATAAATATCTGTTTGAACATGTTATAAACAGCTGTTTGAACACGTTATAAACGGCTGTTTGAACATGTTAGAAACAGCTGTTTGAACACGTTATAAACGACTGTTTTAACATGTTATAAACAGCTGTTTGAACATGTTATAAACAGCTGTTTGAACATGTTATGAACGGCTGTTTGAACATGTTATAAACGGTTGTTTGAACATGTTATGAACGGCTGTTTGAACACGTTATAAACGGCTGTTTGAACACGTTATAAACGGCTGTTTGAACATGTTATAAACGGCTGTTTGAACATGTTATAAACAGCTGTTTGAACATGTTATAAACAGCTGTTTGAACACGTTATAAACGGCTGTTTGAACATGTTAGAAACAGCTGTTTGAACATGTTATAAACAGCTGTTTGAACACGTTATAAACGGCTGTTTGAACATGTTATAAACGGCTGTTTGAACATGTTATAAACAGCTGTTTGAACATGTTATAAACAGCTGTTTGAACACATAAATATCTGTTTGAACATGTTGTAAACAGCTGTTTGAACACGTTATAAACGGCTGTTTGAACATGTTACAAACAGCTGTTTGAACATGTTATAAACGGCTGTTTGAACATGTTAGAAACAGCTGTTTGAACATGTTATAAACAGCTGTTTGAACACGTTATAAACGGCTGTTTGAACGTGTTATAAACGGCTGTTTGAACGTGTTATAAACAGCTGTTTGAACATGTAATAAACAGCTGTTTGAACACATAAATATCTGTTTGAACATGTTATAAACAGCTGTTTGAACACGTTATAAACGGCTGTTTGAACGTGTTATAAACAGCTATTTGAACATGTAATAAACAGCTGTTTGAACACATAAATATATGTTTGAACATGTTATAAACAGCTGTTTGAACATGTTATAAACAGCTGTTTGAACACGTTATAAACGGCTGTTTGAACGTGTTATAAACAGCTGTTTGAACACGTTATAAACAGCTGTTTGAACACATAAATAGCTGTTTGAACACGTTATAAACAGTTAAAGTGTCTGATTTAATGCTGAGCAGCACACTCAGAGCTCTGAGCGTGGATCACATGAGGAAGCAGATCTTACGTTGACCACATGAAGCATGTTGGTGACCGGTTCTGGTTCTGGTTCAGATCCAGGAGGCCTCGGCCGACGTCTCCATCGAGAGCAGCGACAGCAGCAGTAAACTGACCATCAGCAGCGGGCAGCAGGACCACTGCGGCTGCTACACCATCGAGCTGAGGAGCAGCTACGGCTTCCGACAGGCCGCCCTCAACCTCACCGTCGTGGGTAAGAAACATCTGCAGCATCTGGACTCAAACTGAATCCAGCAGTTGGTTCTGTTCGTCTGCTTTTCATCACGAGTTTATTCTAAATGAGTCCCCCAGAAACAGAAAGAACGTCCCGAGAGCTCCGTCAGGTCGCAGATAACCGAAGGATCAAAGAGAAGTTTCAGTGCAACCTGCTGGTCTCCTGAGCTACGATTCTGCTTTAAAGGGACAGTTCGCCTCTTAAAGGGACAGTTCGCCTCATTAAAGGGACAGCTCGCCTCTTCTGACATGAAGCTGTGTAACATCCCATATCAGCAGCATCATTTCTGAACATCTTCTTACCCCCTGCTGCGTCCTGTGAGCAGAGTTCCAGCCTCGTTTTGGTGTTGATGAAGGTAGTCCGGCTAGTTGGCTGGGGTTTAAAAAATAAAGCCTTTTGCTTCTCAGAACAATATGCGTTCAACAGAGTAATACATTTGCATCACAAAATGGTTCTCCAGGAAAAAGTCAGACCTCACAATCTCTTGGCCCTATTTTCTCTCCCTTCGTATCACTGCCTGCTGCCGCCTGCCGACAGCCGCGCCTGTTACGCTGTTTGCTGCTCGCTCTGCACAGCAGGCAGTGATACGAAGGGAGAGAAAATAGCGCCAAGAGATTGTGAGGTCTGACTTTTTCCTGGAGAACCATTTTGTGATGCAAATGTATTACTCTGTTGAACGCATATTGTTCTGAGAAGCAAAAGGCTTTATTTTTTAAACCCCAGCCAACTAGCCGGACTACCTTCATCAACACCAAAACGAGGCTGGAACTCTGCTCACAGGACGCAGCAGGGGGTAAGAAGATGTTCAGAAATGATGCTGCTGATATGGGATGTTACACAGCTTCATGTCAGAAGAGGCGAACTATCCCTTTAATGGTTCTGTATGAACTGGACTCATTTGGATTTTAGTTAATTAGATTTAATTGGATTATAAAAAACTTATGATGACTAAATGATGAGAAAGAAAATAAAAAAAGAACAGAAATATGTCCTAACAGCTGTCCTGGATCAGCAGGTTTCGGCTGCAATGAGCACCAAAGCCTGCAGGGGTCAGTGTTTCCTATCAGCAGCTCTCAGCTCTGTCCCTCCCCCTCCTCAGATAAACCCGACCCCCCAGCGAAGGTCCCCGCAGCCTCGGACATCCGGCGGTCCTGCCTGACGCTGTCCTGGTACGGGCCGACCTACGACGGAGGCAGCGCCGTGCAGTCCTACAACCTGGAGATCTGGGACTCTGTGGAGCCGCAGTGGAGACACCTGGTGTCCTGCAACAGCACCTCCTACAACGTGCAGGTGCTCCCCCCGCTGCTCCCCCCGCTGCTCCCCCCGCTGCTCCACCCTCACCCTGTGTAGGTCTAACGCCGTGTCTCTGTTTGCAGAACCTTCTCCCAGAACGTCAGTACAAGTTTCGTGTGCGGGCGGAGAACATGTACGGCGTGGGAGAGCCGAGCGCCGAGTCTGCGCCGGTGACCGTTGGACTGGTGGACGATGACGGTGAGAAACCCAGAACTGGATCACAAACTGCTCCTGGTGTCCGTCACTCAGCTCCTGAGCTGGAACGTTTGTCTGAAACGAGGTTTTTTTATCCAGAAACACGGAGAAGACGTTAAGCTCGCCTCATTTATCGTTCTCACCAGACTGAAAACAGCTGTTTGGTGCTTCTGCTCAGCTCCAGTTTTACAGATGAAGCAGCAACTTTACGTCTTTATCTCAGTTCCTGCTTCACTAACGAGGTTCTCAGGTTCTTTTTTTATTTTTTCATCGTGAAAACCACCTTTTTTGTTTAATTTTATCATCGACACACAAAAATAATCTACAAAAGACCAAATTAAGTAACCAGATTACCACAAAATGTTTTTTTTTATCCTTCCACACCTCCAAAGAAAGCACAGTTTATAAGATGTCACCCACTGCTCCAGTCACGTGACTTCACAAAGACGTGTAAGAATCGTCGACACTCACTTTACTTTTTTACTTTACTTACTTTACTTTACTTTTTTATTTTTCAGGACATTGCACATTAATGAACATATACATAGTGTACATACATGTAAATGTGCCAGATTTTAGCACAAATGCTCATTTCCATCTGGTGTCCAAATAGGCAGGCTTGGTGGAGCAAAGAAATTAAAATCAAAGACAAGCATTACAAACAAGAACACTGTTAGTAACAAAAGAAATGGTACAAACACAAAAGCAATAAGCATGTTAATAGAAACAAAGAGACCCCAAAGTAGGGCTATGTATTAGTGATGTGCGTGTATGCGTGTGTGCGGGTTCAAACTCGTGGTGTGTACATGTTTGTTGAGCTCGAAGCCACGTTTTAATCTGGCTCTTGAAGGTGATTAAAGAGGGACATTCCCTTATGTGCAGTGGTATTGAGTTCCATAATGCACTGCCTTTAAGAGATAGTGCATTATGGCTAAAAGCGGTTTTCCTAAAAGGAACCTCCACATCTTTGTTAGCCACTGCTCGGGTAACCCGTGTCTGATGATATTTTAAAAAATCCTGTAAACAGGGTGGCGCCAGGCCATGCAAAGTTTTATAAAATAAGCAGCTGTAAGAAAATTTACAGAAATTGTCAAAGCTCAGTAGATTGTACTTATCTAAAATGTTACAATGGTGGTAAGAAAGAGTTTTTTTATCTAAGATTTTGAGTGCTTTTTTAAATACAATCTCCACTGGCTTGAGTGTGGTAGACCCCACCATAGTCCAGCTTGTGATGCAATAACTTAGGTGAGAAAAAATCATTGCATGTAAATATGTCAGGGCAGCACTATAGCACCTCTAATGTGCTTAAAATTATGAAGGTGAAATTAAATTTTATTAGTTATCATTTTTATATGTTTTTTAAAAGAAAGATTGGAGTCTAGAATGACTCCTAGATATTTAAAATCTGTGACCACTTCTAGTTTTTCCGTACCTAAAGTGACACCAGGCAGAGCCATAAGACGGGAAGGTTGCTTGGACAGATACATGCAGACAGTTTTTTTTGCATTCAATATGAGACATGATCTGTTTAGCCATGTTTGTATCTGTGTAAGAGATGTAGAAAGTACACGTGCTGCTTCTGCAGGGTCTTTGGCTTTGGTGAAAATGACTGTGTCATCAGCATAAAGCTGGACATCAACATGTGGACAGTATTCAGGTAAATCATTAATGTAAAGAGAAAATAAAAGGGGTCCCAGAATGGACCCCTGGGGGACCCCTACTGGACAACTTATGAAGGTGGACCTAGAACCATCCACAGACGTATATTGTTCTCTATTTGACAAGTATGACTGGAACCAAGTTATAGATTTAGCAGAAAATTAAAAAGAATAAGTTTTGATAATAATACTTTATGGTTAATAGTATCAAATGCTCTTTTTAAGTCCAAGAAGACGGCCCCAACACAACCATTTTTATCTAGGTGGCATTTGTTCTTTTCCATGAACATGGCCAGTGCAGTCTCAGTAGAATGGTGAGGACGAAACCCAAACTGCATTGGGTGTAGAGGTGTTCGACTATTACTGAGGTAATCAATGATTTGTTTACAGACCCATTTTTCAATCATTTTTTAAATGACAGGTAAAATGCTGATTGGTCTATAATTGTTCATATCAGTTTTATCGCCTGCTTTAAATACAGGAATAACAGAGGCCAATTTCCATGCCTTAGGGACAGTGGAATTTTCTATAGATAAGTTGATGAGGTGCGTGAGTGGGGGTGCAAGCACCTCTTTGTGTAATTTTAGAAAGTTAGTATCAAGACCATAAACATCTTTAGCTTTGGAGTTGTTCAAGGCAGTTATGATCTTGATAATATCTTGTTCTGTAACTCACGTGTTTACACTTTAGGGGGGAAATGTCAGAACAGACGCACTCGGACCAGCAGCACCCCATCACGAGGAACTACAATAGAACAATCTTTGGCGTCTTTCTCAGTGCGACCAGTCAGCCACACACAAACACACATACCCTGGGAGGGCGGGAACAAGTAAGCAGAGACTCAGGAAGAACAGTTTTGTAAACAGAGGTATTCGGCTGAGGGAAGGTTTCGCTACCAGTGTTCAGGCAAAGCGGAGTCAATTTGAACTGCGACACAAGCAAACGTGTTTGTGGAATCTGTGGCCTGAACTATTAACGTTTGGCCACAGAAGTCACCAAACACTGGAGCTTTTTTTTTGTCACTTATTTCTACAGTCCAGGTGAAAGACCACAATGTTGCCCTGTAATTTAAAACAACTTTTTTTTTGCATCATGGTTAACCAGTACGGTTATCAGACAAACAACTTAAATTAGCTTGTTTTGTTGCGTCATGGTTGCATTGCTAGCAGTTATAAAAACAATGAGTATCGGTTCTCGGGTTCTTTTTTAATATTTTTTGGGGCTTTTTATGCCTTTAATGGACAGACATTTGGAGAGAGAGACAGGAAGCAGGGGGCAGAGAGAGGGGGAAGACACGCAGCAAAGGGCCGCTCAGTGCGGGACTGGAACCGGGGCCCGCTGCAGTGAGGACTGTAGCCTCTGTACATGGGGCGGCTGCTTAACCCACTACGCCACCGATTGCCCCGAGGTTCTCGAGTTCTAACGAGGTTCTTGGGATCTAACGAGACAAGTTGATTTGTACAGCACAATTCAACAACAAGGTGATTCAAAGTGCTTTACAGAGACATGAAAACAGTAGAAATAAAAAGCATGATTTAAATTTTAAACAAAAAAGAAAGAAATAAGAATAATAGATATAATCAGATAAAATCAGTAGTTAAAATGTGATTAAGTTTTGAGCTTTATTCAAACGCAGCTGAAAATAGGTGTGTCTTCAACCTGGACTTAAACACACCGAGTGTTTCAGCTGTAAAGATGCTGTTACAGTAATCAAGCCGACTGAAGATGAATGCATGGACTAGTTTTTCCAGGTCCTGCTGACACATCAGATTCTTTAACCTTGATATATTCTTAAGGTGATAGTAGGCTGACTTTGTTACTGCCTTAATGTGTTTTTCCAAATTTAGGTCTGAGTCCATCACTACACCCAGATTTCTGGCCTGGTTGGTAGTTTCTAGGTGTATAGATGGAAGCTCTGTGGTGACCTGTAATCGTTTCTCTTTGGCTCCAAAGACAATTACCTCAGTTTTGTTTTTGTTTAGCTGGAGAAAGTTGTGGCACATCCAGTCATTAATATCCTCAATGCATTTACCAAGAGCCTGTACAGGGCCTCGGTCTCCTGGTGACATTGTAATATATATCTGCGTGTCATCTGCATAGCTGTGGTAGTTTATTCTGTTGTTTTTTATAATCTGTGCCAGTGGGAGCATGTAGATGTTAAACAGAAGAGGTCCCAGGATGGAACCTTGGGGAACTCCACATATGATTGTTGTCTGCTTAAAGTTACCTTTTGACACAAAGTACTTCCTGTTCTCTAAGTATGTTTTGAACCAGTTTTGAACAACCCTGAGCTGGTCTTTACAACCTGCTCCCTGATGTTTCTAACCCAACATCTGGTTCATCCAGCCCACACTCACCTGAGTTCATCTGCTAAACCAGAACCATGTGAACAAGAACCATGTAAACCAGAGCCCTGTAAACCAGAACCATGTGAACAAGAACCATGTAAACCAGAACCCTGTAAACCAGAACCATGTGAACCAGAACCCTGTAAACCAGAACCATGTAAACCAGAACCATGTGAACCAGAACCATGTGAACCAGAACCATGTAAACCAGAACCCTGTAAACCAGAACCCTGTAAACCAGAACCATGTAAACCAGAACCATGTGAACCAGAACCATGTAAACCAGAACCCTGTAAACCAGAACCATGTAAACCAGAACCATGTGAACCAGAACCATGTAAACCAGAACCATGTGAACCAGAACCATGTAAACCAGAACCATGTGAACCAGAACCATGTAAACCAGAACCCTGTAAACCAGAACCATGTAAACCAGAACCATGTGAACCAGAACCATGTAAACCAGAACCATGTGAACCAGAACCATGTGAACCAGAACCCTGTAAACCAGAACCATGTAAACCAGAACCATGTGAACCAGAACCCTGTAAACCAGAACCATGTAAACCAGAACCCTGTAAACCAGAACCATGTAAACCAGAACCATGTGAACCAGAACCCTGTAAACCAGAACCCTGTAAACCAGAACCATGTAAACCAGAACCATGTGAACAAGAACCATGTAAACCAGAACCCTGTAAACCAGAACCATGTGAACCAGAACCCTGTAAACCAGAACCATGTGAACCAGAACCATGTAAACCAGAACCATGTGAACCAGAACCCTGTAAACCAGAACCATGTAAACCAGAACCATGTGAACCAGAACCCTGTAAACCAGAACCATGTAAACCCAAATGGGCCGCACAGAGCAGTTGGAGTCATGAGCCCAAACTGAAACGACTAACTGAACTAACAGCTGTTGTTTGGTCCATCTGACAGAAAACCAGGAAGAGGCTGAGGCAGAGGAGGAGGACGAAGGTACGAGCCTCTAACTTCCTGTTTACATCCTCTGATGAACTAACAAACAAACAAACAAACAACAACAGGTTCTGTGACTCCGACCAACAGCAGCAACTGTGTTTGTTTCAGACTCTGAGAGGGAGCCGGAGTACAGAGACGTGGCCATCCGCCCCGACACCAAAGTGAAGGAGCTGTACGACGTGGAGGAGAGGCTGGGAACGTAAGGCTCCGCCCACTCTCACCCCGTCTGGATCCCACGGGTCAGTGAACTTAAAGCGAAAGTAAAGCTTGCTGTGTTTGTGTCTCAGAGGGAAGTTTGGTCAGGTCTTCAAGCTGGTGGAGAAGGCCACGAAGAAGGTTTGGGCGGGAAAGTTCATCAAGACCTACACTGCCAAGGACAAGGAGAACGTCCGACAGGAGATCGGCATCATGAACAGCCTGCATCACCCCAAACTGGTCCAGTGCGTGGACGCCTTCGAGGGCAAGTCTGACATCGTCATGGTGCTGGAGATGTAAGTGCTTCGTCCACCCTGACACGCTGACACAAACACGGATCTGCAGGGAGAAAACATCCAGCTGCTGCTGATCTCTGAGCAGCTTCAGATGCATAAACAGAACAAAAAATGGCAGAAAAACAGTTTTCTGGCCAACTATGAGAGGAATTCATGGGCAGCCATTTCCTCTGAGCTAACATTAGAGCTCAGGCAGCCACAGAGATAAATAAGCCGCACAGTTATTAGGGACCTACTTTCATACCAGACATATTCTCCTTTTAATCGTCTGTATTGTGTGGTTGTGGCATCATCAGGGAGGATCTGCAGAGTGCCTCAACATGTTTATCCTGGAAAGGAAACGACAAATATCTGCTAAAGTGATAAAAGCTGGACGGAGAACAGGAAGAGAGCTGTTTACAGTCGGTTTGTTTTCTCTGATAACATTTTAATCTGCAGCTTCATTATCGAGTCAACAGACGTCACAATGGAGGCAAATAGAAACGGCAGCCAGACTCTAACGGTTTGATGAAGGGAATCAGGTTTTCTGACCTGCATGAACTGAGACTCAAAGATAAAAGATGAGGTGTCTGTTTACTGTGAGAAAAGCTTTTCCAGAACAGTTTTAAATGTTGACTTGGGAGGAGTTGTGTTGATTCCAGTCAGGTTTAGACAGTGGATGGTGTCTGCAGGATCTCGGGCGGCGAGCTGTTTGAGCGAATCATCGATGAGGACTTTGAGCTGACTGAGAGGGAGGTGATCAAATACATGCTGCAGATCATCGACGGCGTCAACTTCATCCACAAACAGGGCATCGTCCACCTGGACCTCAAACCTGAGAACATCATGTGCATCAACAAGACCAGCGGCAAGATCAAACTCATTGACTTCGGCCTCGCCAGACGACTAGGTAACTCACTCACTGTAACCGCTCCAAGTTACTAACTACCCACTGAAACTAACTGTCACCAAACACAGACTATAACCAATTCACTTTAAATAACCTTTAATCTTAACTCTGCAACAAACCAGTTATTTATTTGAAGATAGCACTGACTGTAACTAACCACTGACTATAACTAACCACTGACTGTAACTAATCACTGACTGTTACTAACTGTAACTGACTGTTACTAACCACTGACTATAACTAACCACTGACTGTAACTAATCACTGACTGTTACTAACTGTAACTGACTGTTACTAACCACTGACTATAACTAACCACTGACTGTAACTAACCACTGACTATAACTAACCACTGACTGTTACTAACCACTGACTGTTACTAACTGTAACTGACTGTTACTAACCACTGACTGTAACTGACTACTGACTGTAACTAACCACTGACTGTAACTGACTACTGACTGTAACTAACCACTGACTATAACTAACCACTGACTGTAACTAACCACTGACTGTAACTGACCACTGACTATAACTAACCACTGACTGTTACTAACTGTAACTGACTGTTACTAACACTGACTGTTACTAACTGTAACTGACTGTAACTAACCACTGACTGTAACTGACTAATGACTGTAACTAACCACCAACTGTAACTAACCACTGACTGTTACTAACCACTGTTACTGACTGTAACTAACCACTGACTGTTACTAACTGTAACTGACTGTTACTAACCACTGACTGTTACTAACTGTAACTAACCACTGGCTGTAACTGACTATAACTAACCACTGACTGAAACTGACTACTGACTATAACTAACCACTGACTGTTACTAACTGTAACTGACTGTAACTGACTGTTACTAACCGTAACTGACTGTTACTAACCACTGACTGTAACTAACCACTGACTATAACTAACCACTGACTGTTACTAACTGTAACTGACTGTAACTGACTGTTACTAACCACTGACTGTAACTGACTACTGACTATAACTAACCACTGACTGTAACTAACCACTGACTATAACTAACCACTGACTGTTACTAACTGTAACTGACTGTAACTGACTACTGACTGTAACTAACCACCAACTGTAACTAACCACTGACTGTTACTAACCACTGACTGTTAATAACTGTAACTGACTATAACTAACCACTGACTGTTAATAACTGTAATTGACTGTTACTAACCACTGACTGAAACTGACTACTGACTGTAACTAACCACCAACTGTAACTAACCACTGACTGTTACTAACCACTGTTACTGACTGTAACTAACCACCGACTGTTACTGACTGTTTCTAACCACAGACTATAACTGACTGTAACTAACCACTGACTGTTACTAACCACTGTTACTGACTGTTACTAACCACTGACTGTTACTAACCACTGTTACTGACTGTAACTAACCACTGTTACTAACCACTGACTGTTAATAACTGTAACTGACTATAACTAACCACTGACTATAACTAACCACTGACTGTTAATAACTGTAACTAACCACTGGCTGTAACTGACTATAACTAACCACTGACTGAAACTGACTACTGACTGTAACTAACCACCAACTGTAACTAACCACTGACTGTTACTAACCACTGTTACTGACTGTAACTAACCACTGACTGTTACTAACTGTAACTGACTGTTACTAACCACTGACTGTTACTAACTGTAACTGACTGTTACTAACCACTGACTGTAACTAACCACTGACTATAACTAACCACTGACTGTTACTAACTGTAACTGACTGTAACTGACTGTTACTAACCACTGACTGTAACTGACTACTGACTGTAACTAACCACTGACTGTTACTAACCACTGTTACTGACTGTAACTAACCACTGACTGTTACTGACTGTAACTAACCACTGACTGTAACTAACCACTGACTGTAACTAACCACTGACTGTTACTAACCACTGTTACTAACTGTAATTAACCACTGACTGTAACTGACTGTAACTAACCACTGACTGTAACTAACCACTGTTACGGACTGTAACTAACCACTGACTGTTACTAACCACTGGCTGTAACTAACCACTGACTGTTACTAACCACTGTTACTAACTGTAACTAACCACTGACTGTTACTGACTGTAACTAACCACTGACTGTAACTAACCACTGACTGTAACTAACCACTGACTGTTACTAACCACTGACTGTAACTAACCACTGTTACTAACTGTAACTAACCACTGACTGTAACTGACTGTAACTAACCACTGACTGTAACTAACCACTGTTACTGACTGTAACTAACCACTGACTGTTACTAACCACTGACTGTAACTAACCACTGACTGTTACTGACTGTAACTAACCACTGACTGTAACTGACTGTTACTAACCACTGGCTGTAACTAACCACTGACTATAACTGACTAACTAACCACTGACTAACTGACTGTAACTAACCACTGACTGTAACTAACCACTGACTGTAACTAACCACTGACTGTAACTGACTGTAACTAACCACTGACTGTAACTAACTAACCACTGACTGTAACTAACCACTGACTGTAACTAACCACTGACTGTTACTGACTGTAACTAACCACTGACTGTAACTGACTGTTACTAACCACTGGCTGTAACTAACCACTGACTATAACTGACTAACTAACCACTGACTAACTGACTGTAACTAACCACTGACTGTAACTAACCACTGACTGTAACTAACCACTGACTGTAACTGACTGTAACTAACCACTGACTGTAACTAACTAACCACTGACTGTAACTGACTGTTACTAACCACTGACTGTAACTAACCACTGACTGTAACTAACCACTGACTATAACTGACTAACTAACCACTGACTGTAACTAACCACTGACTATAACTGACTAACTAACCACTGACTGTAACCTACTGTAACTAACCACTGACTGAAACTAACCACTGACTGTAACTGACTAACTAACCACTGACTGTAACCTACTGTAACTAACCACTGACTGAAACTAACCACTGACTGTAACTAACCACTTACTATAACTGACTAACTAACCACTGACTGTAACTGACTGTTACTAACCACTGGCTGTAACTAACCACTGACTATAACTGACTAACTAACCACTGACTAACTAACCATCCACTGACTGTAACTTACTGTAACCATCCACTGACTGTAACTTACTGTAACTAACCACTGACTGTAACTAACCACTGACTATAACTGACTAACTAACCACTGACTTTATAACCAGGTAAACCGATGGTGTTATACTCTTCCCTTTGTGTCCTCTGACAGAAAGTTCAGGAACTCTGAAGGTTTTATTCGGGACTCCGGAGTTCGTGGCCCCAGAAGTGATCAACTACGAAGCGATTAGCTACCCCACCGACATGTGGAGTATCGGAGTCATCTGTTACATCCTGTGAGCAGCCCTCTGATACCCTGCTAACCTTAGGCTGGGGCAGCCCTCTGATACCCTGCTAACCTTAGGCTGGGGCAGTCCTCTGATACCCTGTTAACCTTAGGCTGGGGCAGCCCTCTGATACCCTGTTAACCTTAGGCTGGGGCAGTCCTCTGATACCCTGCTAACCTTAGGCTGGGGCAGTCCTCTGATACCCTGTTAACCTTAGGCTGGGGCAGCCCTCTGATACCCTGTTAACCTTAGGCTGGGGCAGCCCTCTGATACCCTGTTAACCTTAGGCTGGGGCAGTCCTCTGATACCCTGTTAACCTTAGGTTGGGGCAGGCTTTGGTTAAATGTAATGCTGGCCTGGCTGGGTTCAGCTCACTTTGGTTAAATGTACTGCTGGCCTGGCTGAGTTCAGCTCACTTTGGTTAAATGTAATGCTGGCCTGGCTGGGTTCAGCTCACTTTGGTTAAATGTAATGCTGGCCTGGCTGAGTTCAGCTCACTTTGGTTAAATGGAATGCTGGCCTGGCTGAGTTCAGCTCACTTTGGTTAAATGTAATGCTGGCCTGGCTGAGTTCAGCTCACTTTGGTTAAATGGAATGCTGGCCTGGCTGAGTTCAGCTCACTTTGGTTAAATGTAATGCTGGCCTGGCTGGGTTCAGCTCACTTTGTTCTGTCTCCGTCCCCTCAGGCTGAGCGGTCTGTCTCCCTTCATGGGGGACAGCGACAACGAGACGCTGTCCAACGTCACCTCGGCTTCGTGGGACTTTGAGGATGAAGCCTTTGATGAAATCTCTGATAACGCCAAAGACTTCATCACTAACCTCCTAAAGAAAGATATGAGGTAAGGAGGAAGTCTGCCGGTCCCCTTTCAACATGTTTGACCTGTAGTCCAAACTGGATCTCAGTAACAGGATGGATTTACTCGCTCTATGTTCGTATAAATAAGCATAAATGTGGGGACGGTGAAAGTGTGTCTGCTGAACTTTCAGGGCTCGGCTGACCTGCGCTCAGTGCTTCGAACACCCCTGGCTGAAGCAGGACACCAACACCATGAAGGCCAAGAAGCTCTCCAAGGAGAGGATGAAGAAGTACATCCTGAGGAGGAAGTGGCAGGTAAAGGACGACACAAGGAGCCATGATTCACCAGAACAGTGTCGTAACCTCACCATAAAGACGCATTTAATCACGTCTCAGTTGCACTAATCAACAACAGACCGTCCTCCAAAGCTGGTTTCAGCTAAAGTAACTATGCACAGAAATCTGTCATCGTGTTTGAGCTGTGGTTGTTTCTTCTGTGGCAGAAAACGGGTCACGCTGTCCGAGCCATCAGCAGACTGTCGTCCATGGCCATGATGGCCGGAGTCAGCGCCAAGAAGGGCTCGCCCACCGAAGGTACAAAACTCAGGAGCAGAAACCCGGGGACGCCTCGTCCTGACGGCTGCTGTGCTGGATGCTCTGAGGCCAATAATATCAGTCAGACAGCAGAGGAGGCATCATGACCACAAACACATCCAAAACCACCACGAAAACACAAAAAAGAGATTTGGAAAACAACTTCATAAGAGATAGAAAAGATACTCAGAGCAACTGAAACATGAAGATGAGTAAAAACCAGGGCTGGGCAACGATTAAAGTTTTTAATCTAATTAATCACATGATTTCCCTGATTAATCATGATTAATCTCATTTGTACGCAGAATCCAAAAATGAATCCAAAAGTAGCGTATAGCTTTTAGCATTTAGCTTTATTTTAAATGTGCTGCCATATGAATGAAAGTGCCATAACATTTGTTGTGCAAACACACTTTTAACATCAGCATCTTTCTGTAGTTTTTATGTAGAAGCCTCGCTCCACTGTCTGTTTCCTTGAATGACTTGCTGCTATCAGTTGTGTGTTTTGCCTTTAAGTGATATTTTAGACTGGAACTACTACGCTGAGAAGACAATTCAACTTGGCTGTAAAGGCAGGAGTGCTTTTATGTTGAAACAAGTAAAACAGGAAGTAGCGCCGGTTAGCTCCGTTAGCTTCACACAGAGACCGAGGAGCACCTGTAATGTTACAGACAGCAACAGACTTTTACAATAATAAAACCTGCGTTAATGCGCGATAAAATATTTATCGCCATTAATTAATTAAGGCAAGGCAATTTTATTTATAAAATTCAGGGTTCAGGGTTCCCTCATGTGTTTCTGTTCAGGGACCCCTCATGTTTCTGTCCAGGGGCCTCTCATATTTCTGTTCAGGGGCCCCTCATGTCTCTGTCCAGGGGCCTCTTCATGATAAAACATGTCTGTGTTTTCAGAGGACAACCAGTTCCTGGAGTGTTTGGAGTACGAGCAGAAGGCCGAGTGTAAGCCGACTTTCAGCTCGGTCATCAAAGACGTGGAGGTGGTGGAGGGCAGCGCCGCCCGCTTCGACTGCAAGATAGAAGGTACCGCGGATCAATGCAGTCATTGATCAGCAGAGGATCAACCTTTAACTTTTTACTTGTGAACAAACATCTGTAATTAAAGGAAAGATTTTTTTTATTAACATGAAAGTTTGTTACAAACAAGAAAAATTGTATATTTTTTTACGACTCGTAACAAAAGCGACTTTGTTGGTGTGAAAGAAGTTTTACTGAAGTGAGGCTGTCGCTGCAGGCTACCCCGACCCTGAGGTGGTGTGGTACAAAGACGACCAGCCCATCAAAGAGACCCGACATTTCCAGATTGATTACGACGAGGACGGAAACTGCAGTCTGGTTATTTCAGAGGTCAGAGGTCAACTGTGTTTCTGTTTTAAAGGTCCTCAGACGTTTTATGAGCTTCATGAGACGAAAGCTTAATGAGGGCAGCGTTCCTGTAGTTCATCTATCTGCCTGTAGATAAATAGTTGTAGGATGTAGCTGTAGGATGTAGCTGTAGGATGTAGCTGTAGGATGTAGTTGTAGGATGTAGCTGTAGGATGCAGTTGTAGGATGTAGCTGTAGGATGTAGTTGTAGGATGCAGTTGTAGGATGTAGCTGTAGGATGTAGCTGTAGGATGTAGCTGTAGGATGTAGTTGTAGGATGCAGTTGTAGGATGTAGTTGTAGGATGTAGCTGTAGGATGTAGCTGTAGGATGTAGTTGTAGGATGCAGTTGTAGGATGTAGCTGTAGGATGTAGCTGTAGGATGTACCTGTAGGATGTAGTTGTAGGATGTAGCTGTAGGATGTAGCTGTAGGATGTAGCTGTAGGATGCAGTTGTAGGATGTAGTTGTAGGATGTAGCTGTAGGATGTAGCTGTAGGATGTAGCTGTAGGATGTACCTGTAGGATGTAGTTGTAGGATGCAGTTGTAGGATGTAGTTGTAGGATGTAGCTGTAGGATGTAGCTGTAGGATGTAGCTGTAGGATGTAGCTGTAGGATGCAGCTGTGGGATGTAGTTGTAGGATGTAGCTGTAGGATGTAGCTGTAGGATGTACCTGTAGGATGTAGTTGTAGGATGTAGCTGTAGGATGTAGCTGTAGGATGTAGCTGTAGGATGTAGTTGTAGGATGTAGCTGTAGGATGTAGTTGTAGGATGTAGCTGTAGGATGTAGCTGTAGGATGTAGCTGTAGGATGTAGTTGTAGGATGTAGTTGTAGGATGTAGCTGTAGGATGCAGTTGTAGGATGTAGTTGTAGGATGTAGCTGTAGGATGCAGTTGTAGGATGTAGCTGTAGGATGTAGCTGTAGGATGTAGCTGTAGGATGCAGTTGTAGGATGTAGTTGTAGGATGTAGCTGTAGGATGTAGCTGTAGGATGTAGCTGTAGGATGTAGTTGTAGGATGTAGCTATAGGATGTAGCTATAGGATGTAGTTGTAGGATGTAGCTGTAGGATGCAGTTGTAGGATGTAGCTGTAGGATGTAGCTGTAGGATGTAGCTGTAGGATGTAGCTATAGGATGTAGCTGTAGGATGTAGTTGTAGGATGTAGCTGTAGGATGTAGCTGTAGGATGTAGCTGTAGGATGTAGCTGTAGGATGCAGTTGTAGGATGTAGTTGTAGGATGTAGCTGTAGGATGTAGCTGTAGGATGTAGCTGTAGGATGTAGTTGTAGGATGTAGCTATAGGATGTAGCTGTAGGATGTAGCTGTAGGATGTAGTTGTAGGATGTAGCTGTAGGATGTAGTTGGAGGATGTAGCTATAGGATGCAGTTGTAGGATGTAGCTGTAGGATGTAGCTATAGGATGTAGCTGTAGGATGTAGTTGGAGGATGTAGCTATAGGATGTAGTTGTAGGATGTAGCTGTAGGATGTAGTTGTAGGATGTAGTTGTAGGATGTACCTGTAGGATGTAGCTGTAGGATGTAGTTGGAGGATGTAGCTATAGGATGTAGTTGTAGGATGTAGCTCTAGGATGTAGTTGTAGGATGTAGTTGTAGGATGTACCTGTAGGATGTAGCTGTAGGATGTAGCTGTAGGATGTAGCTGTAGGATGTAGTTGTAGGATGTAGTTGTAGGATGTAGCTGTAGGATGTAGTTGTAGGATGTAGTTGGAGGATGTAGCTGTAGGATGTAGCTGTAGGATGTAGTTGTAGGATGTAGTTGTAGGATGTAGCTGTAGGATGTAGCTGTAGGATGTAGTTGGAGGATGTAGCTATAGGATGTAGTTGTAGGATGTAGCTATAGGATGTAGTTGTAGGATGTAGTTGTAGGATGTAGTTGTAGGATGTACCTGTAGGATGTAGCTGTAGGATGTAGCTGTAGGATGTAGTTGTAGGATGTAGCTGTAGGATGTAGTTGTAGGATGTAGCTGTAGGATGTAGCTGTAGGATGTAGTTGTAGGATGTAGTTGTAGGATGTAGCTGTAGGATGTAGTTGTAGGATGTAGTTGTAGGATGTAGTTGTAGGATGTAGCTGTAGGATGTAGCTGTAGGATGTAGCTGTAGGATGTAGTTGTAGGATGTAGCTGTAGGATGTAGCTGTAGGATGTAGCTGTAGGATGTAGCTGTAGGATGTAGTTGTAGGATGTAGCTGTAGGATGTAGCTGTAGGATGTAGCTGTAGGATGTAGTTGTAGGATGTAGCTGTAGGATGTAGTTGTAGGATGTAGCTGTAGGATGTAGCTGTAGGATGTAGCTGTAGGATGCTGAATATGTTGTTCTCTGATGGAACCCCTTCAGGTGTCGGGCGACGATGACGCCAAGTACACCGTGAAGGCCGTTAACAATCTCGGAGAGGCGACCTGCACCGCCGAGCTGCTGGTGGAGGTGATGGCTGGAGAGGAGGAGGAGGAGGAGGAGGAGGAGGAGGAGTAAACAAGTGGACCCCCACAGGTGGAGGAGGCGGCTCGCTGCTCCTCAGCCTGTCAGACCATGAGCAGATAAAAAATGACACATAGATAACAGATTGTGATTGGAGGAGCAGGTGGGCGGGGTTTCACACAAGTGGGCGGAGCTTCACACAGGTGGGCGGGGTTTCACACACTGATGAAGGTACTTTCGGCTCTATTATTTTAGCACCTGCAGTGTGACGCACTGAGCATGTGCAGAACGAAAATAAATGAAGAAATAAGAAAGAGAACAATCCGAATAATTCCCATTTATTTATTTATTTTCCGGTTTTAGATAAATATCTTTATTTCTTCTATGTAAATACTTTTACTTTTCTTTATTCTGCTTTTCCATTCTGGTTTTTTTATAGTTTGTCTCCTCGACCTTTTTCTCTTAGCCAATCAGTGATCAAACTGATCAATAAAAACATCAAAATGGAAAAGAGCAATAAAGAAGTGATGATGAAAACAAATCACCTGGCATGAAAAAAACAACTTAGATACAAGAAATAAAGATAATTAGAAAACAAAATAGAACAAATAAATACATAAAATTACTATTTTTTATTTTGTTTTTGCTGTTTTTCTTCTTTGAGTTAAAATGGTTCCCTGCACCATACTACGTTAAACCCCGCCCACCTGAAGAACACAAGCTCCGCCCCCTCAGGTGACCTCCTCTATGTCAGCTGTCCCTTAGAGACTTTACGCTTCTTTCTCAAAGGTTGACGAGTAAAACGGGATCATTTGGATTTTCTGTTGGTTCCAGAAAATGTTTAAAGACGAAGCTTTCTGACCACTAGGGGCACCGTGGAGTTAACCGGGATCAAACACGGCTTTGATTGATGGTGGTTTACCCCACAGTCGGAGGCCGTTTCTCCGTACAGGTCCTTGTGTCGGGATGTGTTCTTCACCCGAATGCAGGATAACCAAACTGCGTCCTCACACCATCGGGAGGACGCACTTCCGACTTTGGTACTGAGAAACGGCCTGACAACAGGTGCCTCAAACCTGCATTACATCTGGCGTCCAGCAGGGGGCGACTTTATGCGAAAAAGACTTCTCTGTAAATGTTTGCCTCCAGAGTTCATAGTTTGACCTATTAATGTCCCAATTTACAGTAAATACTCGCTGTGGATGTGTGGGCTTCACGGGTTCCCCATCAGAACTGTTTCTTTTCTACGCTCAGAAACGTCGACGTCAGTTATAAAAAAAGAAACTCACAGATCGTAGAACAGTTCAGAGAGCTTCAGCGTGAAAATAAACAGCGTCAGCAGAGAGTTCATATCTGAGAGCGTAGATTAAGAGGAAAGAGTTCTCAGGTCCGTTTACACGATGCTAACCAAACACGAACACAGTCACTGTCAGACAGCTCCCAGAGCCTCGTGGGAAATAAAGTCGTACCCGAACTAAATGAGTCAGACCTGCTCCCTGGGGAAGTCCGGGGGAAGAGGAAGGTACGACGAAGGCAGAGCAGAGTCTTTAGGTCACAGAGTTCAGTCAGAATCCGAAGGACTGAGCTCCTCCAGAGAAGCACACCAACACAGTTCAACAGCGCGATGCAGTCGGCTTCCTCTCATCCCCAGCGCCGTGTTTTCTGCTTCATCACGAGATCGTTTCTCTGACTTTAAGCAGCCCTTCGACGAGCCGTTTTAGCTCCTGTCTCTTTAAGACCCACCCTCCCCCTGAAGCCCCCTTTCACCTGATTGGCCAGCTTCTGAAAGCCTGAGGGTCATCACCCAGTGAGCCGAACCCTCTGTGCTTCATGACCGTAGAAAATTAAATCTGTGATGTCACCAACGTGGAAAGAAACAGTAGCTGTTTTCACACTGAGACCTGCTACCATCGCGGGTCCAAATTGCCACTTCATCCCGCGTCGAGCAATGTGAACGCTTGGCGTGTTGGTGACCCGTGCCGCCTGAAGCCGAGTTCAGGGGGCGTGGCCTAGTGGCAGAGCGTCACATGAAACACATGAAATGCTGGGCGTGTACAATGACGTAGGCACAAGCCATGCGCCGGAGGTAGGGTTAAATACACCTGTCTGCATCAAATTTTTCAAACCAACGATGGTGGGACACCTTGAGGACTTGTTTTTGCAAGTGTATATGCAGTTCATGGAGATGTTATTTTACGGGGTGTGGATGGTCACAACGTGGGATGCCGCCGAAGAACATATGCGGAGAATACAAGAGCACTATAATGTCCAAGTTGAGGAAATCCAGCGACAATTTGAAGCAGAAGAACGCGAACAGCGTCGACGCAATCGACGAAGACGTTTAGCGTTTAGTCTTTTAAACTCCTCACGCCACGCCCACGTCCATCCCGCGTCGATTGCGTTCACACCAAACTCGGCTCGGCAAAAAGACTAGGGTCCGACGCGGGTCGAATGGCGAGTCGAGTTGACACCCCAGCCCGGGTCGTCGGTGTGAAAGGAACAGCGGACACGCTAAATTTGCGAATTAAACGCGCGTTCTTCCTCAGTGTGAAAGGGGCTTTTCTTTACTTTTACACCTTTATGTCACATTTTAGCCACGTTTGATGTGAACATGTGACACTGCAGGTCCCTTTAATCAGTGTTTTCAGCTTTATTCAGAAGAGTTAGCAGCTCGATGTAACTGAAATCAGACGCCTTCATGCTGAAGGGACACGAGGCTCGATGCTAATTCCTGCCTGTTGTAACTCAGCTGCTCCTGTTAGCATCTGAATCTGTGGGCTCGACTTTTCACAAACATCCTTCACCTTTGCCTTAAAGCCGCTGAGAGCCTGAATTCTGTCACACTGAGGGACTTTTACTTCCTCTGTTGCCTTATTATCTTTTTGTTAGCATTTATTAGCGATTTGATGCATCCCAAATAGCCCGAAGGAGCCACTGGCTTCACAGTCAGCAGGCGACCTTTTAATTATTTTTCCTTTAACTAGCTAATATCACATCACTTTTGTTCTGTCTGTAGCTTTTAATCCAAAGACGCAGATGTCATGAGAAGAGTTAAAACTCTTGGGAGTTTGGTTTCCATCAGAAAGCAGCATCTGAAGGATGTTTTTCCTTCAGAGTGTCGACAGAAAGCACATTTCATTAAAGGTTGAGACGCTGCGTTTCCACATTCCAGCCGTGTGTTTGAACTCATTTAGTGAAAAACTTATTGGATCTGATTCAGTTTTCAGCCGGAAACCAAAGAATCTGTTTGCTGTTGTTTTAACTCACAGGTGTGTTTGCGTGTGTTCCTTCTACGGTTTGCTTCCTGGTTTGTGTGTTTGATGGTCCTTGTTTTAAAATCGTTTTATTTTTTGACTTATTTAAAGCACAGATTTATAATAATATTATCATTTGAGCATCCATTTTCTTGAAGGCGTCACAGCACTTTCTGTTGTTCGGTTATTAACCCCTCGTATTAAACCAGCGGTGGTCTCACTCTTTGACTGATTTGTTTTTGTATTAGCTGTATGTAGATTTTATTTCTCTCATTTTTATAAATATATAACAGTTTGATTAACTGCAGATGACTTGTATGAGAACACTACGACTGTAGTTACTCACAGATACCAAATAAATGTTTATCACTAAACAATGAGTCTTCTGTATTGTGTGATGAATCAACACCGTAACATCATTCATTTTAAAGTAAAAGTCAATAAATCTCTGATTTATGTTCCCATAAAGTCAGTAGATGCTCATCATTGGTTCAGTCCTGAACACGAGAGACTCTGGTGAATATGTTGAACAAATTTAAAGCTTTGTAAATTAATAACTGAGACTTATTATTCATTTTTCTGATCCATCTGGATATTAAACAATTTGACTTTAGTGTGTGATGAAGAATCTGTCACACCGAGTAGAGGCCCCAGATTTGATCCCTGAGGAACTCCTAACCTGATTCAGTATAATCACGACTAGGGCTGGGCAACGATTAAAATGTTTAATCTAATTAATCACATGATTTCCCTGATTAATCACGATTAATCTCATTTGTACGCAGAATCCAGAAATGAATCCAAAAGTAGCGTATAGCTTTTAGCATTTAGCTTTATTTTAAATGTGCTGCCATATGAATGAAAGTGCCATAACATTTGTTGTGCAAACACACTTTTAACATCAGCATCTTTCTGTAGTTTTTATGTAGAAGCCTCGCTCCACTGTCTGTTTCCTTGAATGACTTGCTGCTATCAGTTGTGTGTTTTGCCTTTAAGTGATATTTTAGACTGGAACTACTACGCTGAGAAGACAATTCAACTTGGCAGTGTTTACAGATGACTTTGGTTCTGTCCACTCCGCCGTCTGGAAGAACTTTAACATGAAAATGGCCGAGTAAAAGTTCCGTACCCTTCTCCATGTTTGGTGGATCCGCTGATTACTTTCTTTTCCTGTTCCACAGCAGACAGCAGCAGACTTTTACAAAATAAAAGCCTGTGAGCAGCAGACTTTTACAAAATAAAAGCCTGAGAGCAACAGACTTTTACACAATAAAAGCCTGTGAGCAACAGACTTTTACACAATAAAAGCCTGTGAGCAGCAGACTTTTACAAAATAAAAGCCTGTGAGCAACAGACTTTTACAGAATAAAAGCCATTGAGCAACAGACTTTTACAAAATAAAAGCCTGTGAGCGACAGACTTTTACAAAATAAAAGCCTGTGAGCAACAGACTTTTACAAAATAAAAGCCTGTGAGCGACAGACTTTTACAAAATAAAAGCCTGTGAGCAACATACCTTTACAAAATAAAAGCCTGTGAGCAACAGACTTTTACAAAATAAAAGCCTGTGAGCAACAGACTTTTACAAAATAAAAGCCTGTGAGCAACAGTCCTTTACAAAATAAAAGCCTGTGAGCAACATACCTTTACAAAATAAAAGCCTGTGAGCAACAGACTTTTACAAAATAAAAGCCTGTGAGCAACATACCTTTACAAAATAAAAGCCTGTGAGCAACAGACTTTTACAAAATAAAAGCCTGTGAGCAACAGACTTTTACAAAATAAAAGCCTGTGAGCAACAGTCCTTTACAAAATAAAAGCCTTTGAGCGACAGACTTTTACAATGATAAAACCTGCGTTAATGTGCGATAAAATATAAATAATTAACGAGTTAACTCGCCCAGCCCTAATCACGAGTCATCCTAGGAAGCATCGCTCTGAAACGCTCACAGCAACGTGGTTTTAACGCGGCGTCTCCTGTCTCCTGGAGCTTAGGAACTGCTGGAAAACAGGTGTTTGAGTGTTCAGATAATCAATAAAAGCAAATGATCTGCGGCTCTGGAAGGAACCTCCTCAGAGTCTGCAGAAAGGAAGCTGAAACAGTAAGTTATGTTCTGAATCCTGGTGAACTGTGTATCTGTGTGCTGGTGCACGGCAGCTGGTCAGTGTTTGTCTGAGCTAATGAGCTCACCTGAGGCTTCGCTGTCCTCTCAGGACAAACGCCACATGGACACGTTACATCATCATCATGTTGTTTCACTGCCTGTTTGCTCATAAATGTTCCTCAGAGGGTTCAAACACAACAACATAGTTTATTACTTTGTGATTAGTTATTCTTTATTTTATATTATTATATAAAAAGTGAGTCCTCGTGAGTTTAGTTTTTTCTTTTCTTTTTGCAGGACCATGAAGTAACAGACTGTGGAGATAAATATATTATTATATATATAAAATATATAATAATATATTTATCTTAGAGAAAACAGAGGTAACTGTTGGTTAAAACAGAAAACCTTTGAATGCAGATTTTTGTTGAATTTTTTTGAGAAACAAACTGAAAAATTAAAAACTTAATTTCACTGTAAAATGTAGATAAAAACATATTCTGAAAAATGATAAAAAATGAAGTCATAAAATCATAAAACATGAAATCATTGACAGATTCAGAGAGGGGGACTCTCGTTTTTGTCACTAAACAGAAACTCCAACGCACCTCAAGGGACGCCGTTGGACGCAGGCAAGTTCCAGCGTTCCACAACCAGGACAAAAAACTAGGGCTGGGCAGCGATTAAAATGTTTAATCTAATTAATCTCATGATTTCCCTGAAATATTCACTTTGCAAGTTGCCCTGTTGTCGTCTTTTTTAGGGATGTGGAACCAAACTTTCGAGCGTTTGTACCGCTTGGGCGCCATGTTTACTGTTGGCTGCTGGCTGCGCTGGACTCGCCACGCAACGCTGCGTGGTGACGTCATTCGTGCCAACTGGAATCGATAAGGGAATCGTTTGCAAAATCGCCAAACGATTCCAAGGAACTGATTCCCATCCCTACTTAGCAGGTATCTCTAAATCTCTTCAAGAAAGTTTGGGCACCTTCCCAACCAGCGACGTGATGTCCCAATATTGTTGATATGTTGAGGGTCTCGCCAAATGGGCGAGCTAAGTATTTCTCTACTTTTAACTTTATATGTGTTTGTTAGCAGTGTTGTGTATAGGTGGGCCTATTTTTATGCTTGATTGGTGGGGTTGCGTGGGGAGGAGTGACGGGTCTACGGGCGCCAGTGACGCGCGGGTCGACGAAAAAACATCCCGCAACCGACCGCTTTTTCCACTAACCCGCCCGTTAACTCAGACCGCAAGAAACATTTATGAAAAAATGTTGACCCGACCCGCTTTTAAAAAATGTAGCCAATGGTCTTAATGAACATCCTAGCGTCTTTGGCAACGCACAACGGACCTCATATAGCCTACCTGTGTTCATTTTTAAGGTGTTAAAATTGTAAGATGGCATTGCTTGTAAGTTTATGTTGACACACTTGCCCCGCTTCAGCATTCAAAAGTTAAATTAGCGCTCAGCATCTAAAAGAATACAATAGAGGTAGCCTTCCCACAACAATTGGCAACTTCATCACATGGATGAATAATAAAAGCTCTCACATCACATGCACAATATATGTCTTTATTAACGTATGTCTGTGAACGCGTGTCTCATTTTAGACAACCAAAAATATCTGATCAGGTCGCATAAAGACATCTATGGTCTGTTTACTCTTTGGCTGCGATGGCTTCCCGGTGCCACACTTGTGACGGGCCATGTTGGTCGTTCCAGTTTTGTGGCTATCAAATGCATACATTGCTTCACAGGAGGTGCACATGACAAAGCCTGCACTTTGCTCATCATCTTTGATGATCTCGGCGAATGAGTCCCAAACCTTACTTTTTCTGCGTGTGTGTTTGCGGAGCTTCCACTCTACCAACTTGACCTTCTCTCTTGCCGTCTCCATACCTACTGTAGTTCTGACCACGTACGTCATCTCTGGAAGTTATTCAGCCAATAAAGTGTATTTATTTAATAGAACATTGTGTCTGGTGTTTGAATTACAAACGTTTACCAAGTTATTTTTTAATGTTTATCTCAAACGACAAAACGACCCGACCGATTGCAACATATACTATAACATATATACCTGCAATATATAACATATAATATCATTAAAAATATTTTTCTATGACCCGCAACTGCGGATGCCCGCAGGCGCCCGCAGGCGCCCGCTGGCTTCGGGTCAGCCCGCACATCACTGACGGGCGCCATATGCTGTAGGTTAGCCACGTGTTTTGTGGTGTGTTCAAAGCGTGCCTTAAAGCGATACAATGTAACTTCTCAAAAAGCCCACTCTGGAGCTCCCCCTACAGGCTTGGAGGTAATGTACGGTTACACTGTCGTAAACACAACACCCTTTCACTTTCACTTTTCATGTTTGTTGACGAACCGGCGAGTAGTCAGAAGGTGCAAGCTATGTCGACCGAGAAGGTCAGAGTGATCAAATGTACCTGGGAGCTGAGAGGGCTCTATTTGTTTTTGCGGTAGGTGTGCCAGAAAGCAAGTCGAAGTACTTCCGCTCAGCTCCCGGGCCGCTCCAGCAAAGTTACATAGCGCAGTTTTTCCAACTCAGACCCCCGAAGGGCATAGGAGACAGGCCAATCGTAATATTAAAACTCATTCTAGCCGCACAATTTTTTTCAAGCTGTTATTTTAAGGTAGAAATGTTACATAGTATTGCTTTAAAGCTAGTGAAGCTAGCCTGATTTGTAGTGGGTTTTCATTCTGTGTGCTGTGCTAAAGGTTAGCCTGGTTAGCCTGTCTTGTGTTGCGACCAAGGAAGCCTGCGTTCCCGATCGGCATCTCTCTCCATTAGATTGGAGCCCCCCCATGTGTTTATGAGCTTCTAACTAATAAAGATTGTCCTTCTTTTGTACATTGCCCTTGTCTTTGTGTTTGTTCTAAGGTTCTGACTTCCTTAAAGGTGATAGAGAAAGGTTGAATGGGGCATTAATCCTTGTTCTGTGATGTGATGTGTAGCCCCAAAAAAATTGGTTGGGTCTGTAATGGCTCAGAACCTCCCTAAAAGGCTCTCTGAAACAGCTGTTACTATGCTGGGTTTAGAATGCGTCGTTTGCCCTTATTGGCGTCGTTTCAGAGCTTATCTGGCAACCTCATTATGAAATGCAGGTAGGTGTTGGGGCTATTCGGTTGCCGTTGCTTGATTGGCTGCCCTTGCTCTCACTGAAAACAGAGCTATAGAGTAATACACTGACTGAAAAGAAAGCTCATTCCCTTTAGATGAACAAGCCAGAGCTAACGTGCAATTCTTACAACAGGAATATGGCACAACACACATTTAAAACAAAATAAAATGTGATACTTACAGGCTGTACTGATTGCTGGGGTTGATTTTGTTCAGAATCTGAATCCGTTTTATTGCCATTGTTAGTGAACTGTGTTCACTAACTAGGAATTTGCTGCAGCGTAAGGTGCAAACATGTAACATAGGATATCCATCCATCCATCCATTATCTATACCGCTGAATCCATCGATCGGGTCGCGGGCGGGCTGGAGCCTATCCCAGCAGTCAATGGGCGAGAGGCGGGGTACACCCTGGACAGGCCGCCAGTAACATAGGATATAATAATAAAAAATAATGAATAAAAATATATGAATATAAAATGTACAAGGTGTGTACAACAATACACAGTATCCAATATACAGAGCAACAACAGTGCAGCTTCATTAGTGCAGTTTTAATGATGGTAAAGTGACTGGGGCAGGTTATGAGGTGATTATGAAGTGTTCATAAGTCCAACTGCAAGGGGGAAAAACTGTTTTTGTGACGGGAGGTTCTGGTCCGAATGGACCGAAGCCTCCTGCCCGAGGGGAGTGGTGCACATAGAGAAGGGTCAGCTGTGATCCGACCTGCTCGCCCCATAGTCCTGGAGGCTGCAGGTCATGGATAGATGGGAGGCTGCAGGTCATGGATAGATGGGAGGCTGCGGGTCATGGATAGATGGGAGGCTGCAGGTCATGGATAGATGGGAGGCTGCAGGTCATGGATAGATGGGAGGCTGCAGGTCATGGATAGATGGGAGGCTGCAGGTCATGGATAGATGGGAGGCTGCAGGTCATGGATAGATGGGAGGCTGCAGGTCATGGATAGATGGGAGGCTGCAGGTTAATGGATAGATGGGAGGCTGCAGGTTAATGGATAGATGGGAGGCTGCAGGTCATGGATAGATGGGAGGCTGCAGGTCATGGATAGATGGGAGGCTGCAGGTCATGGATAGATGGGAGGCTGCAGGTCATGGATAGATGGGAGGCTGCGGGTCATGGATAGATGGGAGGCTGCGGGTCATGGATAGATGGGAGGCTGCGGGTCATGGATAGATGGGAGGCTGCAGGTCATGGATAGATGGGAGGCTGCGGGTCATGGATAGATGGGAGGCTGCAGGTCATGGATAGATGGGAGGCTGCAGGTCATGGATAGATGGGAGGCTGCAGGTCATGGATAGATGGGAGGCTGCAGGTCATGGATAGATGGGAGGCTGCAGGTCATGGATAGATGGGAGGCTGCAGGTCATGGATAGATGGGAGGCTGCAGGTCATGGATAGATGGGAGGCTGCGGGTCATGGATAGATGGGAGGCTGCAGGTCATGGATAGATGGGAGGCTGCAGGTTAATGGATAGATGGGAGGCTGCAGGTCATGGATAGATGGGAGGCTGCAGGTTAATGGATAGATGGGAGGCTGCAGGTCATGGATAGATGGGAGGCTGCAGGTCATGGATAGATGGGAGGCTGCAGGTCATGGATAGATGGGAGGCTGCAGGTCATGGATAGATGGGAGGCTGCAGGTTAATGGATAGATGGGAGGCTGCAGGTTAATGGATAGATGGGAGGCTGCAGGTCATGGATAGATGGGAGGCTGCGGGTCATGGATAGATGGGAGGCTGCGGGTCATGGATAGATGGGAGGCTGCGGGTCATGGATAGATGGGAGGCTGCGGGTCATGGATAGATGGGAGGCTGCAGGTCATGGATAGATGGGAGGCTGCAGGTCAGGGTTAGATGGGAGGCTGCAGGTCATGGATAGATGGGAGGCTGCAGGTCATGGATAGATGGGAGGCTGCGGGTCATGGATAGATGGGAGGCTGCAGGTCATGGATAGATGGGAGGCTGCGGGTCATGGATAGATGGGAGGCTGCAGGTCATGGATAGATGGGAGGCTGCGGGTCATGGATAGATGGGAGGCTGCGGGTCATGGATAGATGGGAGGCTGCAGGTTAATGGATAGATGGGAGGCTGCGGGTCATGGATAGATGGGAGGCTGCGGGTCATGGATAGATGGGAGGCTGCAGGTTAATGGATAGATGGGAGGCTGCGGGTCATGGATAGATGGGAGGCTGCGGGTCATGGATAGATGGGAGGCTGCAGGTTAATGGATAGATGGGAGGCTGCAGGTTAATGGATAGATGGGAGGCTGCAGGTTAATGGATAGATGGGAGGCTGCGGGTCATGGATAGATGGGAGGCTGCAGGTTAATGATAGATGGGAGGCTGCAGGTCATGGATAGATGGGAGGCTGCAGGTCATGGATAGATGGGAGGCTGCAGGTTAATGGATAGATGGGAGGCTGCAGGTCATGGATAGATGGGAGGCTGCAGGTCATGGATAGATGGGAGGCTGCGGGTCATGGATAGATGGGAGGCTGCGGGTCATGGATAGATGGGAGGCTGCAGGTCATGGATAGATGGGAGGCTGCAGGTCATGGATAGATGGGAGGCTGCGGGTCATGGATAGATGGGAGGCTGCAGGTCATGGATAGATGGGAGGCTGCAGGTCATGGATAGATGGGAGGCTGCAGGTCATGGATAGATGGGAGGCTGCAGGTCATGGATAGATGGGAGGCTGCAGGTCGTGGATAGATGGGAGGCTGCGGGTCATGGATAGATGGGAGGCTGCGGGTCATGGATAGATGGGAGGCTGCAGGTTAATGGATAGATGGGAGGCTGCAGGTTAATGGATAGATGGGAGGCTGCGGGTCATGGATAGATGGGAGGCTGCGGGTCATGGATAGATGGGAGGCTGCAGGTCATGGATAGATGGGAGGCTGCAGGTTAATGGATAGATGGGAGGCTGCAGGTCATGGATAGATGGGAGGCTGCAGGTCATGGATAGATGGGAGGCTGCAGGTCATGGATAGATGGGAGGCTGCAGGTCATGGATAGATGGGAGGCTGCGGGTCATGGATAGATGGGAGGCTGCGGGTCATGGATAGATGGGAGGCTGCAGGTCATGGATAGATGGGAGGCTGCAGGTCATGGATAGATGGGAGGCTGCGGGTCATGGATAGATGGGAGGCTGCAGGTTAATGGATAGATGGGAGGCTGCAGGTTAATGGATAGATGGGAGGCTGCGGGTCATGGATAGATGGGAGGCTGCAGGTTAATGGATAGATGGGAGGCTGCGGGTCATGGATAGATGGGAGGCTGCAGGTTAATGGATAGATGGGAGGCTGCGGGTCATGGATAGATGGGAGGCTGCGGGTCATGGATAGATGGGAGGCTGCGGGTCATGGATAGATGGGAGGCTGCGGGTCATGGATAGATGGGAGGCTGCGGGTCATGGATAGATGGGAGGCTGCAGGTCAGGGTTAGATGGGAGGCTGCAGGTCATGGATAGATGGGAGGCTGCAGGTCATGGATAGATGGGAGGCTGCGGGTCATGGATAGATGGGAGGCTGCGGGTCATGGATAGATGGGAGGCTGCGGGTCATGGATAGATGGGAGGCTGCGGGTCATGGATAGATGGGAGGCTGCAGGTCATGGATAGATGGGAGGCTGCAGGTCAGGGTTAGATGGGAGGCTGCAGGTCATGGATAGATGGGAGGCTGCAGGTCATGGATAGATGGGAGGCTGCGGGTCATGGATAGATGGGAGGCTGCAGGTCATGGATAGATGGGAGGCTGCGGGTCATGGATAGATGGGAGGCTGCAGGTCATGGATAGATGGGAGGCTGCAGGTCAGGGTTAGATGGGAGGCTGCAGGTCATGGATAGATGGGAGGCTGCAGGTCATGGATAGATGGGAGGCTGCGGGTCATGGATAGATGGGAGGCTGCAGGTCATGGATAGATGGGAGGCTGCGGGTCATGGATAGATGGGAGGCTGCAGGTCATGGATAGATGGGAGGCTGCGGGTCATGGATAGATGGGAGGCTGCAGGTCATGGATAGATGGGAGGCTGCAGGTCATGGATAGATGGGAGGCTGCAGGTCATGGATAGATGGGAGGCTGCAGGTCATGGATAGATGGGAGGCTGCAGGTCGTGGATAGATGGGAGGCTGCAGGTTAATGGATAGATGGGAGGCTGCAGGTTAATGGATAGATGGGAGGCTGCGGGTCATGGATAGATGGGAGGCTGCGGGTCATGGATAGATGGGAGGCTGCAGGTCATGGATAGATGGGAGGCTGCAGGTTAATGGATAGATGGGAGGCTGCAGGTCATGGATAGATGGGAGGCTGCAGGTCATGGATAGATGGGAGGCTGCGGGTCATGGATAGATGGGAGGCTGCAGGTCATGGATAGATGGGAGGCTGCAGGTTAATGGATAGATGGGAGGCTGCAGGTCATGGATAGATGGGAGGCTGCAGGTCATGGATAGATGGGAGGCTGCAGGTCATGGATAGATGGGAGGCTGCAGGTCATGGATAGATGGGAGGCTGCAGGTCATGGATAGATGGGAGGCTGCAGGTCATGGATAGATGGGAGGCTGCAGGTCATGGATAGATGGGAGGCTGCAGGTCATGGATAGATGGGAGGCTGCAGGTCATGGATAGATGGGAGGCTGCAGGTCATGGATAGATGGGAGGCTGCGGGTCATGGATAGATGGGAGGCTGCGGGTCATGGATAGATGGGAGGCTGCAGGTCATGGATAGATCGGAGGCTGCAGGTCATGGATAGATGGGAGGCTGCGGGTCATGGATAGATGGGAGGCTGCAGGTCATGGATAGATGGGAGGCTGCAGGTCATGGATAGATGGGAGGCTGCAGGTCATGGATAGATGGGAGGCTGCAGGTCATGGATAGATGGGAGGCTGCAGGTCATGGATAGATGGGAGGCTGCGGGTCATGGATAGATGGGAGGCTGCAGGTCATGGATAGATGGGAGGCTGCGGGTCATGGATAGATGGGAGGCTGCGGGTCATGGATAGATGGGAGGCTGCGGGTCATGGATAGATGGGAGGCTGCGGGTCAGGGATAGATGGGAGGCTGCGGGTCAGGGATAGATGGGAGGCTGCAGGTCATGGATAGATGGGAGGCTGCGGGTCAGGGATAGATGGGAGGCTGCAGGTCAGGGATAGATGGGAGGCTGCAGGTCAGGGATAGATGGGAGGCTGCAGCCGATCAGCTTCTCAGCGGAGCGCACAGCTGGCTGCAGTCTGTCTGTCCCTGTCAGAACTGAGCCTGTACTGAGCAAGCTTTGTGAAACTGTACTCTGTGAAATCCGCAGCGCAAAGGAAAAGTCGGCGGTTGTATGCACTGGGGATGCTGTTAAAAATAAATAAAAGCCATTGATCGCGAACATTGCTTTCCGGGGGAAGAATATGTAACGATCGTAGTCCGCTTTCACAGCCTTGGAAGGCTCACCTGTTCCTGTTTCTGTTTCTGGCCGAAGGGGCGTGTCTGAAACGGGGTGGCTGTGGATTTGGGTGTGTGACGTCACTTTTTCACAAAAACAGATTGGCACTTTTTCTGGGGGATATTTAAAAAAGGGGAGTACTTGAAACAGAGGTTCTGACACTTGCTGGCACTTGGTGTGTCCTCCCCACAGCGGGGAGACTCAGAACTAACACCAAAAACATGAAAAAGACGATTTTGATTCTCTGTCCCCTTTAACCTTACTTAAAGGTAAAGACCCACATTTCTTACAATATAATTTGTATAACTCAAGCCTCATCGGTACTTCAGAATGTTCTCTGCATATAGAGCTCTTTGGTCTTCATTGTGGTATTTGCTTGGATGTTGCTTTGACATTTAAACATTTTTACAAGCTGGTCTCCCCCATATGCCAACAGCCCTCGCTTACAGTCGCAGCCCCCCCAGCAGGATGCCAGCGGGCCCCACAAACGCTGCTGTGGAAGGGCTCAAAGAACCCAACAAAGACTCCGAGGTGTTCACCCAGACTCAAAATTCAAAATTCGTGTGTGTGCACACTGCTTTTCAGTTTTTTATAAATTCTTTAAACATTAATTCTTCTTTAATTTGAGGTGTTTGTAGATCAGCTTCATGTGTTGTTCATATAACCCAACACTGACACTTTGTGTTTAATTAATGTTTCTTTGTTTAATTAATGTTTCTTTGTTTAATTAATGTCATTTCACCAGTTTGGACTGTTTTATGTAGAATTATTATCCTAAAATATATCCATTCAAATGTCATCTTCCAAAGGGATTAAATGAGTAAACTGGAGCTGATGATGAAGGGAAAACTGTTGCTTATTCCGAACATGGAGAGGAACAAACAGAGCTGATGAAGATGATGAAGATGAGGGTGCTGGGTCACTAATGAGCTCCGCTGAGAGGAGCGGCTCATAAAGGCAGCTCAGACTGTCTGATCAGTCCAGATGTTGCTGCTGTTTCTGTCTGTGATGTTTCAGCTGTTCGCCCTGATGAAGGTTCTGATGTGATGATGATAAATGTGGTTAAAAGGATTCAGATGTTCAGGATTTACTGTTTTTGCTGTTTCTGTCTGTGATGTTCCAGCTGTTCTGAGGTTCTGATATGATGATAAATAAAATTAAAGTTAAAATGATCCAGATAGATAGATAGATAGATGGATAAATACTTTATTCATCCCAATTTGGGGAATTGTTTTGTTGCAGCAGCGTACAGTAAAATATATGAAAGCAATTAAAGTAAAAACAAGCAAATAGAATAAAATAAATATAAAATAAAATAAAAATAGTGAATAAACATTCGCTATATACAAATCTACATGATGCTGTTTCAGAGTCTGTGATGTTCCAGCTGTTTCTGTCTGTGATGTTCCAGCTGTTTCTGTCTGTGATGTTCCAGCTGTTTCTGTCTGTGATGTTCCAGCTGTTTCTGTCTGTGATGTTCCAGCTGTTTCTGTCTGTGATGTTCCAGCTGTTTCTGTCTGTGATGTTCCAGCTGTTTGCCCTGATGAAGGTTCTGATGTTGATGATGATGATGATGATGTTGATGATGATGATGATGATGATGATGATGATGATGATAAATGTGGTTAAAATGCTCCAGATGTTCAGGTTTTATATGTTGCTGCTTCACAGTTTGAGTCTCCGGGTTCAGATGATCTCTGATGTCAGCAGGTGGTCCTTGTTGTTCTGATCACAAACCTGTGACCCCCTCTGCCCCCCTCTACCCCCTCTGCCCCTCTCTGCCCCTCTCTGCCCCCCTCTGCCCCTCTCTGCCCCTCTCTGCCCCCCTCTGCCCCCCTCTGCCCCTCTCTGCCCCTCTCTGCCCCCCTCTGCCCCTCTCTGCCCCTCTCTGCCCCCCTCTGCCCCTCTCTGCCCCTCTCTGCCCCCCTCTGCCCCTCTCTGCCCCTCTCTGCCCCCCTCTGCCCCTCTCTGCCCCTCTCTGCCCCTCTCTGCCCCCCTCTGCCCCTCTCTCTGCCCCCTCTCTGCCCCTCTCTCTGCCCCTCTCTGCCCCTCTCTGCCCCCCTCTGCCCCTCTCTGCCCCCCTCTGCCCCTCTCTGCCCCCCTCTGCCCCTCTCTGCCCCTCTCTGCCCCTCCCAGGACCCCCGGCCATGATGAACGTAACGTCCCTGACGCTGGACGGGCTGCAGCAGCTGTCTGAGCACCGGCTGCTCCTCTTCCTCCTCTTCCTCCTGCTGTATGTGTTCATTGTGTGCAGCGACGGGCTCGTGCTGCTGGTGATCTGCTCGCAGCGCAGCCTCCACCGGCCCATGTTCGTGCTCGTGGCCGCGCTGCTGTTCAACTCCCTGGTGGGCAGCACCGCCGTGTACCCGCGGCTGCTGTGGGAGCTGCGGTGGGGGGGCGGCTCCGTGCAGGTGAGCGTGTCCGCGTGCGTGTGCCAGGCCTGGGTGGTGTACACGCTGGGCGCGTCCGCCTTCATGCTGCTCGCGGCCATGGCCTTGGACCGCTACGTGTCCATCTGCCGCCCGCTGCGCTACGCCGCTTTGGTGTCGCCGCGTGCGGTGGCCGCGCTGCTCCTGTTCTGCTGGCTGCTGCCCGCCGCTCTCATCGGCGTCGCGGCGCTGTTGGCCGCGCGCCTGCCGCTCTGCCGCGCGCGGCTCAGCAGGCTGTACTGCGACATCTACAGCTTCACGTGGCTGAGCTGCGGCGGCCGCGCGGCGCTGCTGAGCGAAGCGTACGCGCTGCTGGCCAACACGGCCATCATCCTGCTGCCCATCGCCTTCGTGCTCTTCTCCTACGGCAGCATCCTGCGCGTGTGCCTGCGGCGCTCGCGCACCTTCAGCACCAAGGCGCTGAGCACGTGCCTGCCGCACCTGTTGGTCTTCATCAACTACAGCGCGAGCGTCCTGGTGGAGCTGCTGCAGCGGCGGCTGCAGGCCGACAGCCCGGCGGCCGCCTCCGTCCTCGCCTCCCTGCTGGTCGTCCTGTTTCCCACCGTGTTCAACCCGCTGGTGTACGGCCTGAAGCTGAGCGCCGTGTCCGGCCAGCTGAGGCGGCTGCTGGGCTGCCAGAGGAGGCTCTGACCCGGGCCTCAGGACGGTCTGACCCGGGCCTCAGGACGGTCTGACCCGGGCCTCAGGACGGTCTGACCCGGGCCTCGGGCTCTCTGACCCGGGCCTCAGGACGGTCTGACCCGGGCCCCGGGCTCTCTGACCCGGGCCTCAGGACGGTCTGACCCGGGCCTCGGGCTCTCTGACCCGGGCCCAGATGTGTGACCAGAATGGCATGTGTGGGGGGGCAGAAAACAATACCTGAAAAAAATCGGTGGAAAACTACTACAACTTCAAGCATAATAATAATAATAATAATAATAATAATAATTCAATTCGGTAATGAAAATATGGTCACACTAGCATAAATCATGACCGTCAATTTTGTTAACAGTGTGGAATTTTTTTATGATTTTTTGTTTTTTTGTTTTTTTTGTTGTAAAGAAATGTAGAACAGCTGACCTCAGCCTTTTAGCTTCCGGGCCCCGGCCGGCTCTGTCAGGTTCAGCTTCATTACATCCCCAGAAACACCTGAACTCAGATATCAGTCCTCCCGGTTCGGTTCTGTTCGGTTCGGTTTGGTTCTGTTCTGTTCTGTTCGGTTCTGTTCGGTTCGGTTCTGTTCGGTTCGGTTCGGTTCTGTTCTGTTCTGTTCGGTTCTGTTCGGTTCTGTTCTGTTCGGTTCTGTTCGGTTCGGTTCGGTTCGGTTCTGTTCGGTTCGGTTCGGTTCGGTTCTGTTCGGTTCGGTTCGGTTCTGTTCTGTTCTGTTCGGTTCTGTTCGGTTCTGTTCTGTTCTGTTCGGTTCGGTTCGGTTCTGTTCTGTTCGGTTCGGTTCGGTTCTGTTCGGTTCTGTTCTGTTCTGTTCTGTTCTGTTCGGTTTTGTTCTGTTCTGTTCTGTTCTGTTCTGTTCGGTTCGGTTCTGTTCTGTTCTGTTCGGTTCTGTTCGGTTCGGTTCTGTTCTGTTCTGTTCTGTTCTGTTCGGTTCGGTTCGGTTCTGTTCGGTTCTGTTCTGTTCTGTTCTGTTCTGTTCGGTTTTGTTCTGTTCTGTTCTGTTCTGTTCGGTTCGGTTCGGTTCGGTTCGGTTCGGTTCTGTTCTGTTCTGTTCTGTTCGGTTCGGTTCGGTTCTGTTCTGTTCTGTTCTGTTCTGTTCGGTTCTGTTCTGTTCTGTTCTGTTCTGTTCGGTTCGGTTCGGTTCGGTTCTGTTCGGTTCTGTTCTGTTCTGTTCTGTTCTGTTCTGTTCTGTTCTGTTCTGTTCGGTTCGGTTCTGTTCTGTTCTGTTCGGTTCGGTTCTGTTCGGTTCGGTTCTGTTCTGTTCTGTTCTGTTCTGTTCTGTTCTGTTCTGTTCGGTGATGAAAGCGTTGAACATCAGCAGAATGTGCAGAGGATCCTGAACATTTATCTCTCTGGGCTTTTATAGACGCTGTGGTGATTAAGAAACATTAAATTCTCTTTATTTGAATCTTGTGAGGAGCAAAGTTTCTGTTAGCAGCTGTTTCCTGATTGATTGAGGTGATCAGTTTGAAATCACCCAGATCAATAATAGCTTCAGTTACATTGTTATCCTCTGACTTAGAGCTGTGGAGCAGCTCTCTGGGCCCCTGACCTGTTTAGTAAAGATGATGATGATGAAAAACCTTCATTCAGCTCAGATTACTCCACAATAAGAAATGTTTCCATGAACAGACGATGAGTCAGAACTGAGGAGAATTATGGCTGAAGTGATGAAAAACCTGATCATCAAACATGTTGCTGAATATTTGTTTTCATAGAATAATGAGTTGTTCACAGGAAACAACAGTTTGTCGGGTCTCTGACGTCAGAGTGAGAACACGGGAAATGTCGCCCCCCAGTGGACACAGGGAGTTAACGCTACTGTATGTTCTTTAGAGGAAACCCAGATGTCACGGTGAGCTCTGAAGCAGGTTTATCTCTTCTGGAAACAGGATCTGTGGCTCTCTGAAGCCTCTAACAGTCAGCTGCCATGTGTTTGTGTGTAAAATGAAGAGAAAAGTCCAATAAAATCTCCTTCAGGCGTCACAAACGGCAGCATTTTCTCCTACTTGCTCGTGTTGTTACATGTGATTCTGTGTGAATCAGAGGTTCTGTTTCAGGACGTTTGGGCCTGAACAATGGACACATAAACCATTACAAGCCATAATAAATGATAAAAAACTGAGAATGCACTTTGAGGAGGAGTTGGAGCCATGGATGGGCCTGTCCCTGGACATATGGAATGAGATTTTAATAAAATATGGGTTGACAGAGCAGAGTAGAATGCTAAGGTGGATTGCATTTGATCCAGATTTTAAGCCTAATGTAACGGACAAATATTTTAGTAACTGGGAAAAGGGTCCGAAGATATTTTGGGAGTTAGTAAAGAAAAATACTATACGAAGTTTTGAGGATATAAAGAGCAATTATGGACTGAATAATAAGGATTTTTTTCAGATACTTGCAACTGAGGAATTATACAGAGGAAGTAAAAAAAAAAGATAAAAATAGATGAGTTGGAATCGGGGATAATCAAGATGTTTATTTCAGCAAAGGAATCAAACGTGGGAAAAAATGAATATCTAAATTATACACAAGATTGGAAAATTTGAAGGGTAATAACAGCGCGTATATAAAAGGGAAATGGGGGAAAGAGGCTAGTTGGAGGCTTTCAGAGGAGAAATGGGAGGAAATATGTAGGCAACAGTGGAAAATAACTTGTTCCCTCACATGGAGAGAGTTTGGCTGGAAGAATACTGTAAGATATTTTATTACACAAACACAAAGAAAATACCAAGAAACAAGATGTTGGAGGGGATGTGGAGAAGAAAGAGCTGCTCACTTCCATGTGTTCTGGGACCGCTCACATATCGGACAGGGATGGGAATCGAAAACCGGTTCTTGTTGAGAACCGGTTCCCAGTGTTGCAAACGATTCCCTTATCGATTCCAGTGGGCGCGAGTGACGTCACCACGCAGCGCTGCGTGGCGAGTCCAGCGCAGCCAGCAGCCAGCAGTAAACATGGCGCCCAAGCGGTACAAACGCTGGAAAGTTTGGTTCCACATCCCTAAAAAAGACGACAACAGGGCAACTTGCAAAGTGAATATTTCACCAAAGGGAGGAAATACTACCAACATGCAATAACTATGAATGAATGTCGCGTTTTCGATCCGCTCCGGACTAACGTTGGTGAATCTGAACCCAGCAACGTTAGCAACGTTAGCAACGTTAGCATGTCCTCGGCTAACACTGCAGCTAACTAACTAACAAACACTGCCTATCATGTTAGCACCATTTGCCTGATTGTAAAAGCTGCTGTTAGTAACGGTTAAGGTTAAATGAATGCCTTCTCAGGCATTACATTTAGATGAAATCATGAGAGACAGAGCCTGACTGGCTCAGAGCCAGAGGCTGGTGGTACTACCCCCAGTTCACCTCTACCTCCAGCTTCTCCTTTCACCAGAGCAGGAAGAGTTAAATTACCCAGGCCAGGATAGACCAATGTGGACCTCACCGTTGTTGGGTTTGTGAGGTCATGACTCGTGTTACTTCTAAACTAAACAAAGTTGATGCTAATCGACCGGTTTGTTGTCCTTTTTCTCCAAATGAGAATTGATAAGGGAACCGACAAAGAACCGAATCGTTAAGCAGAATCGAAAATGGAATTGGAATCGTAAGAATCTGATCAGTTCCCATCCCTAATATCGGACGATACTGGCAGGAGGTAAAGAACGGGATGGATATAGTTTTGGGGACGAGCATGCCGTTCACATTTGATGCTCTTTACATGGGAAGAGAGACGGAAAGGTTGTCAAGATCAGCTGATAAATGTATGTTTGGGATCATGGCGGTGGCTGGCAAAAAAGCCATCACTAGGAAATGGATGCAGGCAGAGGAGCCTAAAAGGGAAGATTGTGTTGACGTAATGCACAATATTTATATGATGGAAAGGTTTTCCATCAGATTAGAATCTGGCAAATTTAAGAATTACTGGAAAAATTGGTTGGACTTTGTTCCACCATTGAGGTCAGGTGTTGTTGAATAAAACCCCGGGGACAGGAGGAACCCTTACATGGCTGCAGGTTGTACACTGGAAAAAATCTAAATCTTACCAAGTATATTTGTCTCATTTCTAGTCCAAATATCTCATTACACTTAATATCAGACACAACTGCCTAACAAGCACCATTTCAGCCAGATATAGGGACTTGTTTTAATACAATACATCTGGAATATCTTGTTAAATGAAAATGTCTTGAAAACAAATTGTTTTGAGTCACATATCATATGAAACAAGCTTTTTTTTTACATTTGAAGAGGTTTTTAAGCTAATTTCAAGATCACTTTTATCTCAAAAGTCCTAAATATCACATCTTATTTCAAGAAATCTGGACAAGCCGATTTTCACTAGTTCCATTGGCAGATTTTTTGCTTATTTCAAGCAAAAACGTCTTTTATTTGTTGTTTTTTTACTTATTTTTGGAGGAGCATTTTTTCCAGTGTATGTAGTTAATTTGCAGGTAAATTTAAATGAGAAGATAGAAAAGTCTGGACACAGGTTGGAAGAAGGAACAGTAACTGCCGGGTAGTGAAAGTGTTCGGCAGGATGAAGTACATAAAGGAAAGAAAGGTTATAATGCTTCAACACAGATACAGAATGTGGGCACAATAGTTTAAAAAAAAACAATGGACACATAAATGAACAGAATCCTCAGCCCGGTGCAGCTTCTGTACACCCCCCTGCTGGTTCTGATCCAGTCTGCTGGTTCTGATCCATTCTGCTGATTCTGATCCAGTCTGCTGATTCTGATCCATCTGCTGGTTCTGATCCAGTCTGCTGGTTCTGATCCAGTCTGCTGGTTCTGATCCATCTGCTGGTTCTGATCCATTCTGCTGATTCTGATCCAGTCTGCTGATTCTGATCCATCTGCTGGTTCTGATCCATTCTGCTGGTTCTGATCCAGTCTGCTGGTTCTGATCCATCTGCTGGTTCTGATCCATTCTGCTGGTTCTGATCCAGTCTGCTGATTCTGATCCAGTCTGCTGGTTCTGATCCATTCTGCTGGTTCTGATCCAGTCTGCTGATTCTGATCCATCTGCTGGTTCTGATCCAGTCTGCTGGTTCTGATCCATCTGCTGGTTCTGATCCATTCTGCTGATTCTGATCCATCTGCTGGTTCTGATCCAGTCTGCTGGTTCTGATCCATTCTGCTGATTCTGATCCATCTGCTGGTTCTGATCCAGTCTGCTGGTTCTGATCCATTCTGCTGATTCTGATCCATCTGCTGGTTCTGATCCAGTCTGCTGGTTCTGATCCATTCTGCTGATTCTGATCCATCTGCTGATTCTGATCCATCTGCTGATTCTGATCCATTCTGCTGGTTCTGATCCAGTCTGCTGGTTCTGATCCATTCTGCTGATTCTGATCCATTCTGCTGGTTCTGATCCATTCTGCTGATTCTGATCCATTCTGCTGGTTCTGATCCATCTGCTGATTCTGATCCAGTCTGCTGGTTCTGATCCAGTCTGCTGGTTCTGATCCATTCTGCTGATTCTGATCCATTCTGCTGGTTCTGATCCAGTCTGCTGGTTCTGATCCATCATTGTGAACACTGATCAATAATTGGATCTCTGATTTGGTGACTGCTCTGTTTATCCAGTGTGCCACAGCTTTAGGATTCTGTGATGCCGCTCTGACCCACCTGAACCAGTTTCTGACCCACCAGAACCAGTTTCTGACCCACCAGAACCAGTTTCTGACCATCAGAACCAGTTTCTGACCACCAGAACCAGTTTCTGACCCACCAGAACCAGTTTCTGACCCACCTGAACCAGTTTCTGACCATCAGAACCAGTTTCTGACCCACCAGAACCAGTTTCTGACCATCAGAACCAGTTTCTGACCACCAGAACCAGTTTCTGACCCACCAGAACCAGTTTCTGACCATCAGAACCAGTTTCTGACCACCAGAACCAGTTTCTGACCCACCAGAACCAGTTTCTGACCATCAGAACCAGTTTCTGACCACCAGAACCAGTTTCTGACCATCAGAACCAGTTTCTGACCCACCAGAACCAGTTTCTGACCATCAGAACCAGTTTCTGACCATCAGAACCAGTTTCTGACCCACCAGAACCAGTTTCTGACCCACCTGAACCAGTTTCTGACCATCAGAACCAGTTTCTGACCCACCAGAACCAGTTTCTGACCCACCAGAACCAGTTTCTGACCATCAGAACCAGTTTCTGACCCACCAGAACCAGTTTCTGACCCACCTGAACCAGTTTCTGACCCATCAGAACCAGTTTCTGACCATCAGAACCAGTTTCTGACCCACCAGAACCAGTTTCTGACCCACCTGAACCAGTTTCTGACCATCAGAACCAGTTTCTGACCCACCAGAACCAGTTTCTGACCATCAGAACCAGTTTCTGACCATCAGAACCGGTTTCTGACCCACCAGAACCAGTTTCTGACCCACCAGAACCAGTTTCTGACCACCAGAACCAGTTTTTGACCATCAGAACCAGTTTCTGACCCACCTGAACCAGTTTCTGACCCACCAGAACCAGTTTCTGACCATCAGAACCAGTTTCTGACCCACCTGAACCAGTTTCTGACCCACCAGAACCAGTTTCTGACCATCAGAACCAGTTTCTGACCCATGAAACTAACGGTGTTGGAGCCCCACATACTGCTGCTGTCCTCTCTGATCCAGATGAGACGAACATCTGGGGTCACTCAGCGGGATGTTTACTCTCTGAACTGAAACGTCTCTGATGGGAAGGAGCCCAAAAGAATGCTGTGTTTGAACCCTCTGAGGAACATTTATGAGCAAACAGGCAGTGAAACAACATGATGATGATGTAACGTGTCCATGTGGCGTTTGTCCTGAGAGGACAGCGAAGCCTCAGGTGAGCTCATTAGCTCAGACAAACACTGGCCAGCTGCCGTGCACCAGCACACAGATACACAGTTCACCAGGATTCAGAACATAACTCACTGTTTCAGCTTCCTTTCTGCAGACTCTGAGGAGGTTCCTTCCACTATTTTATTATATACAATCTGAAATACAAAAAGGTACAAAAAGAACTGAGAAAAAACACGATAAATAAATGAAATGCAGAATATAAATATCAATCACAAATCCTTTAATAACCTAAAAATCTTAAAAATAATGTAAGAAAGCTAAAAAATAAATAAAGAAACAAACTGCCAGTGGAGATTAAACTTTCACCAAATGGAGACATTTTTAAATCCAGGTTAAAGACATTTCTGTTCTCATGTGTCTATGCATGAAATCTGCACGATATCTTTGAACTTATCTGGACTGTTGCTGGTTTTTTATCATTTAAATTATTTTATTTGTTTCTCTTTATGTTCTTTTATGTATTTTAATGCTTCTTCCACTCCCTGCTGCTTTTATTTTATGTGAAGCACTTTGAACTGTTCTGTACATGAAATGTGCTACAAATAAAGTTGATTTGATATGGAGCATAAAAAACAGATTCCTGCAGTTCTGCTAACAACAGAGTTCAGCCTGTAGCAGCTGTTTTCACCCTGTTTACAGCTGGCTTTAACATTAACATTAACAACTACACCAGGTTGCCTTTGGGTGAAATTAGCTGCATGACATGATGCCTCAATTCTAATTCTAGCTCAGCCAAACTAAAAATCAAACACAGTCGTGGCTAACAGCAACATGTTAGCAAGAGGCTAACAGTTAGCCTATAGCCTACGTCACTCATAGAAATCTGCATCCCTTTATCTTCTGTCCGTTTCTCCTCTTCTTCTCTTTCTAAACTGGGCACCTGATGGCCTGGGATCTGTCTAACATCGTGTTGAAACATCGGATTGTGCTCAGTTTAAAGCTTCTTTAGCTCGGCTGCAGTACAGACAGATACAGGAGGTCCTTCTTTCCAGGAGCACGAACTGTTTGTAACTAAAGTTTATGATGATTGCTTTAAAAAAGAGAAAACATTTCTGCACAATATAATTCGGCTTTGAGATAAATAAAGTGTTTTTTATTCTAATTTGATTTCATGATTGCCAGAAGTTTAAACTTCCTTTAAACTCCTCATTTCCTTCTGTCCCAGACATCTCTTCTTTAATTAAACTGGATGTGGGTCAACTTTCCCGTTGGCATGGTTACACGCCATAGTGTCAGAGTTACCAGCAGGAATCATTCCAGCAGAAAAAAACAGCACAGAAATCTTTTTTTTTTTTTTTTAATTGATATTTTCTGTAGAAAAGCTCAAGAAAATATAAAGAAAGATTCAATATAAGCAGAGCAGCTGCAGCAGGCTGCTTCAGGGATGAAGCAAACTGAAACTGAAAAATAAAAACTTTTAATACATTTTATTTATTTATTTATTTAAAACTGGAACAATGCACAAAAGTACATTGTATTACTTAGGGCCAGGCATAAGAAAAAAAAATTATATTTTGCCTGTCGAAAATAAAGTAATTAAATGATGGACCAGAGGAGTTGACTTTTTTCTCGAAAATTCGACTTTAATCTCGACAGGCAAAATATTATTATTTTTTCTTATGCCTGGCCCTAATACTCTTCCGTACAAAAGCATTAATCTTGAGAGAAGAGATGCCTTTTGCCAGGTTGTAGCAACATTTGCTAATTTCCACCTGTAGTCGCTGGGCACGTAAGGTAAGAACAGATTAAGATTGTAAAATATGACAGATTAAAGTAATATGTAGACCATAATATTTAAAAAAATCGACAATATACACTGGCAAAAAAAGAAAAAAGAGAAAAGAGAAAGAAAAACAGGAAACATAAGCAGGTGAAGATCCGTAGGGGGTGAAGTTCTGTGTTCCACCAGCAGGGGGCGGTGAGTTAAACAGGAACACAACACACACACCGGAAACGCCGTCTGCGCATGCCCAGCAGGACTTGTTGGTCTGTCACGGCTGTTGAAAGTGCGTCTCGGAGCAGGTTTTTGTTTCTTTGTTTTTTTCTTTTCTTGCTCTCCGGTATCCACGATGGCCGGTACCGCATTAAAGAGGCTCATGGCGGAATATAAACGTGAGTGACGTCACCGAAACTTGAGCCGTTGACTGAAATTGTAGCGTTAGCTAACAGGCTAACAGGCTAACTGGCTAACAGGCTAACTGGACAGATAACAAACTCCGTTTAAAAATGCAGCAGTTAAAGAGTTCTGTTACTAATTTGCACTGACGCTTAAAAATAGCCTGAAATTACGGTGATAGTTTTGAAAGAGAATGAAATTCTAACTGTTTTGAGTGTGTCGGGACTCATTAATTCACTCGCCGACATTAGCAAACAGATAATAACAGTTTCTGTGGTTTGGTTTGTTGCTCGGCGGCGCTTTTCCAGAACCTGTTTTAAAGTTGGTGGTTTCACAGCTGAGTCTGGTTCAGATTTAGATAACTTTAGATTGTAGGATTGGCCTGAGAACTAGATCAGTTAGAGCAGTTAAACTAGTAACGGTTCAGATGTAAAGTTTAAATGTGACGTCGGTTTGTTGTTAGCTGCCGCGGTTTGAATGTTGTTAGCATGTTAGCATGTAAGGGCCCATTGTCAGCTAACCAGGATGTAAACATCCAGGATCATCCCACTTCAGATGATAACCTTCCTCCTGTTCATGCAAAACAACACATCCTGTCACATTTATCATCCGAACAAAGATACAGGAAGTGATGAGAGCCACTGATGCACTGAGAGGAGCCATCTTTTTCTCATTCAGTAGGAAGCAACTGTCTGATGTAAACCTGCATGTCTGCAGCATGTTGCAGAGTAAAGCAAAAATAAAGGATTCATAGTTTATTTCACAAAGATGTGTTAGAATAATCTGGACCGGTTAGAGCAGTGATACTCACTATCTTTTTCACAAGAGCCACACCGGCAGAGCAAAATCAAGGGAAGAGCCACTTTTACCACAACATAACATCCCATTTCTACAGATAAAACATCCCACAAAGGAAGAAACAACACAGCCGATACATTTTCAATTCAGACCACATTTACCTTAAAGGGACAGTTCGCCTCCTTAAAGGGACAGTTCGCCTCTTCTGACATGAAGCTGTGTAACATCCCATATCAGCAGCATCATTTCTGAACATCTTCTTACCCCCTGCTGCGTCCTGTGAGCAGAGTTCCAGCCTCGTTTTGGTGTTGATGAAGGTAGTCCGGCTAGTTGGCTGGGGTTTAACAAATAAAGCGTTTTGCTTCTCAGAACAATATGCGTTCAACAGAGTAATACATTTGCATCACAAAATGGTTCTCCAGGAAAAAGTCCGAGCTCACAGTCTCTTGGCCCTATTTTCTCTCCCTTGCTGTTTGACACCAGTAGATGTTAAACTGAAGCCCCTTTTTTAGATGTAGACCCATCTGGACCAGGTTCAGTTCCACAAACTGTTTACAGGTCGATGCTGGATCATCTTAACCGGTCGAACTATCGTGGAACCTGAGCTGGATCTGGTCTCAGCTGGTTTTTATGGACCCTTTCCCTTTTATACAATGTTGACCAGCAGCTGTTCTGATAACTTCTGATCAAACTGTTTCCTGGTTTAATGGGACACTTTGTGGCTTTTCTCCATGTTAGACGACAGACGGAACATCTGGATGACCTTTGGATGACCTTTGGTGTAACTTGAGTGTGATGGCAGTTTCTCTGTTTCTCTTTCAGAGCTGACCCTGAACCCACCTGAGGGCATCGTTGCAGGTGAGGACTTAAACATCGGTTCACTCGGTGTTCCTGACATGTTTTACTCAGCCGATGAGGTCTCACATCTGCTGGAAGGCTGTTCCAGATGTTAGGAGCATCAAACTGAAACGCAGCCTCAGCTTGTTTAGTCCTGATTCTGGGCCCCACCAGGAGACCCCTCCCCGAGGCAGGAGACCCCTCCCCGGGGCAGGAGACCCCTCCCTGAGGGCGGGAGACCCCTCCCTGAGGGCGGGAGACCCCTCCCCGAGGCGGGAGACCCCTCCCTGAGGGCGGGAGACCCCTCCCCGAGGCGGGAGACCCCTCCCTGAGGGCGGGAGACCCCTCCCCGAGGCGGGAGACCCCTCCCCGAGGCGGGAGACCCCTCCCCGGGGCGGGAGACCCCTCCCCGAGGCGGGAGACCCCTCCCCGAGGCAGGAGACCCCTCCCCGGGGCAGGAGACCCCTCCCCGGGGCAGGAGATCCCTCCCTGAGGTTCTCAGAGTCCCAGTTGGTTCATATGGCTCTTTTGCCTCGTTTCCACTATGCAGTCCGGTACGGGTCGGTTTAGTACGGTTCTCTTATTTCAGTGTTTCCACTCCCACCAAAGCGTACTGGTCCCATGGAACCCGGTCCCATGGAACCCGTTACCATGGAACCATGGAACCCATGGTTCCCATGGTTACCATGGTTCCCATGTCTGTAACCCTTCTGCTTGGGGTACCCAGCCCCCAGGACCGGTTCCAGGCTCTGCTCTCCGGTGTCGGTGAGGAGGCTGAGCAGCGGGAGCTCGATGGCGCTGGGCCAAACCAAAAAGTGTTCCAGCTGATTGAGCAGAAATGTCAGAGAGTGGTTTCACCCGGACCGCGAGCCGGGGTGGCGTTAAGCTGAAGAAGCCGGGAGCTGGTTCCACAGTATGGATGCTATTTAGGCTTCGGCTCCGCCCACCCCTGAGGGTCCGCTTTGTACAGTGGGAACGCAGGCTGAGCCCAAAGAGACCCGACCCGTACCGTTCTGAACCGACCCGTACCGTACCGATACAAGTTCATATGGCTCTAACATGTCAGAGATGTACTTTGGCGCTTGACCATGAAGAGACTTGTACACAAGCAGAGCTGTTTTAAAGCCTATTCTCTGAGCGACAGGAAGCCAGTGCAGAGACCTGAGCACTGGACTAATATGGTGGTATTTCCTGGTTCTAGTCAGGACTCGAGCAGCAGCGTTCTGGATGTACTGCAGCTGTCTTACAGCCCGTTTAGAGAGCCCAATGAGCAGGCCGTTACAGCAGTCTAACCTGCTGGAGACAAACGCATGGATCAGTCTCTCTAAGTCTGCTTTAGACACTATTCCTTTGATTCTGGCAATGTTTTTTAGATGGTAAAAAGCTGCTGATGTTACAGATTTAATGTGGCTGTTAAAGTTCAGGTCTGAGTCCAATATTACCCCGAGATTTCTAACTTGATAGTTAGGTTTTAGAGAGAGAGTCTCAAGGTGACTGAAAACACTTTCTCTTTGTTTCTGTGGGCCACAGACAATGATTTCAGTTTTGTCTGAGTTTAGTTTAGCATCCACACTCTGATCTGTTCCATGCAGCGACCCAACGTATCTAACCCAACGTGTTCTGCTGCCGTCAGTGACACGTAGATCTGAGTGTCGTCTCCATAGTGGTGGTGGATTTACACATTTAGAGGGTGAAACGTCCTGCCCAGAACTCAGCTGAGCTCCAGCAGAATGAAAGCGGGTCAGAACCACAGAGGAAAACAGTCAGGAACAGGATATCTGATCAGTATTGATCAGGAAGTGATCGGTCTCTGTTTGTTCTGCAGGTCCAGCTAACGAGGAGAACTTCTTTGAGTGGGAGGCGCTCATCATGTGAGTAAAGGCGGAGCCTAAACCTGAATCTGAACGTCTCATAGATTAAACATTCTGTTGTTTCAGCACAGAAACATGTTGTCCTTTGTTTGTTTGTTTTTGCCTCCTGACATCATGTTTGTGTAACTTCTTCTAAAATGTTTGATCATCCGAGGACGACTAAAAGCTGAAGGACAGAAAACGAATTCCAACTCCTGTTAAAGGGATACGCCCCCCCCAGGCCAATCGAAATATTTCGCCCAACGTGAATTAATTTACTTGATTTACCTTCTAATTACTGTGTGACCGGTGTACTTTCACATCGAGTGCAAATGACTGTGTAAATCAACACGGAAGGCTTGGTTTGCTCATGTCGGTTTGGGAACTAGTTTCCGGTGCGGAAAACACAGCCGAAGCACACTCCCCCCCCACTGTCCCATCTGTGTTCGAAACAGAGGTTGAGCGGAGTAATATTTCGATTGGCGACGCTAGCATGGAGGTATTACGCGAAACCAAGCAGTGGTCAGGGCTGTGAGATTCGGACAATGCCTGGGTCGCCAGGAAAACGCTCCCACACACTTATTTATGTCTCGGGAATACACTTAATTTGGCCTGGGGGTGGCGTATCCCTTTAATAATAATTATGTTAAATTCTGTGAATTTATTATCCACATTACTTTCTTTTTATTTTACTTATTGCTGTTATTTTCTCCTTTAGCAGCAGCTAACGCTAACAGCTTAGCTAATGAAGGTGACGTACACCAGCTTCTAAGGAGTTATTGCTGTTATTTTCTCCTTTAGCAGCAGCTAACGCTAACAGCTTAGCTAATGAAGGTGACGTACACCAGCTTCTAAGGAGTTATTGCTGTTATTTTCTCCTTTAGCAGCAGCTAACGCTAACAGCTAAGCTAATGAAGGTGACGTACACCAGCTTCTAAGGAGTTATTGCTGTTATTTTCTCCTTTAGCAGCAGCTAATGCTAACAGCTTAGCTAATGAAGGTGACGTACACCAGCTTCTAAGGAGTTATTGCTGTTATTTTCTCCTTTAGCAGCAGCTAACGCTAACAGCTTAGCTAATGAAGGTGAGGTACACCAGCTTCTAAGGAGTTATTGCTGTTATTTTCTCCTTTAGCAGCAGCTAATGCTAACAGCTTAGCTAATGACGATGACTTACACCAGCTTCTAAGGAGTTATTGCTGTTCCTTTCTGAAAGATGAACATTACTGTTCCCACATTACTTTGTTAGCTGAAGCTTTCTAGCTGAACGGTTCCGTTCTGTAACTCATCAGCCTGCAGCTGTGTGGATAAGGTGTGTTTCCAACACAACACCGGTCCCCTCCTCACTCTCGGTGTGCTAACATCGACGATAAAGCATTGTTTGCTAGCATCTGCTGCTAGCTTACAGCTACATGCTAACCTGTTTCCCTCTGAGATCAACAGAGGAACCATCTGAATCTGTATATAGAGTTGGAGGGTTTTTGGTCTGACTGCAGGAATAGCTTCATTATGTCTGTGTTTCTGCATTAAATCAGGCAGCAGGAAACCGTGTCCGACTAAAAAAGGTCAGAATAATGGCGCTTTTCCACCAGCTCGCTTCGGCTCGGCGCGCTATTGCATGTTTCCACTAGCACGCAGTACCTGCAACCGGGTAGATTTTCCATATCACCTCAGCCCTGGTTCCAAGCGGGCCGAAGCGTTACTAAAACGTGACGTCAGCCGACTGCCTTCCACTGATTGGGCGATGAGTGTCGTCACTTTTGAATACTGTTTTGTCTGGCGGCCAAGAGTCTTCTCTGGCCTTCTGTGGGACAAAAAGCCACAGGGTGAGCAGCAACAGGAGCGCCTCCATGCTATCCTCCATGCTATCCTCCATGCTATCCTCCATGCTATCCTCCTCGTATGTTGTTGTTGTTGTTCTGGTTGAGCAGCCGTGTTATGACAACTCCGCCCATGTCGAGGAGGCACGAAGTGATACTGGGTTGTAAATGGAAACACAACCAAACCGAGCCGTGCCGAGCTAGTGGAAATGCGCCATTAGTCACCTTTAAGGTTTCCTGAACCATGACGGCAGCCTGAAGCACCCGTACATTACACCCGTACGTTACACCTGTACGTTACACCTGTACGTTACACCCGTACGTTACACCTGTACGTTACACCCGTACATTACACCCGTACATTACACCCGTACATTACGCCCGTACATTACACCCGTACATTACACCCGTACATTACACCCGTACATTACACCCGTACATTACACCCGTACATTACACCCGTACATTACACCCGTACATTACACCCGTACATTACACCCGTACGTTACACCTGTACGTTACACCCGTAACGTTACGCCCGTACGTTACACCCGTACGTTACACCCGTACGTTGTACCTGAGCAGTGTTAAACATCACAACTGCAGGTGTGAGTTTGGCCAGCAGGGGTCAGCGTTCACTAATGGCTGAAAACTGTGAATCATCATCAGAAATCCTTCATCAGTCCAGATGTTGGAGTTCTGTCTGTTTTCATTTTATTTCTAATTCCCTCCAATAGGAGCCACATTTCATCAGTTTTACAGTTATTCTTACTGGAGAAGTTCCCCTCAGTGACTCCAGCTCTCACTTCTGTGGATTTACAGGAAGTCGATTCTCTTGTTGTCAGAGAGTCGCCTCAGGTTTCATTTCACCAGCATGAGAAGATGGTGCTGATGGAGTTCTGGGGGCAGTTCTTAGGTCAGAACCAGCGAATATCTGTGACCCGTCATCAGAGGCCTCACCTGGCCTCACCTGGCCTCACCTGGCCTCACCTGGCCTCACCTGGCCTCACCTGGCCTCACCTGGCCTCACCTGGCCTCACCTGGCCTCACCTGGCCTCACCTGGCCTCACCTGGACGCTGCTGTGACCGTGATGTCAGTGAAGGCAGCGTTAGTCATCAGCAGATGTAACTGAGCTCCTGTTCTTTCTGCCCTTCAATTTAACCTCATCTGCAGTCCAACATCCACTTAGCTGCTGTGATGACATCACTGCGGCGCCACCCTGTCATTACCTGGGCGGCCCGCTCGTTGTTTACTCCTGAAACACGTCTGCTGATGTCACAGGTGCAGAAACATCTGGGCTCAGCTGGACTGTATCAGGCTGCTGGTCTCTGACAGGAACTCCTGATAACACGCCCGCCTCAGCATCCTGGCGATTGGCCGAGGAGATATCCAATCAGGGATCAGAGATCGGTGCCCCTGATGGTGGAGGAGCAGAGTCAGAAATAACCTGCAGCTCTGATCACATCAGAGATGTTTCCAGATATTCAAACATCCACCTGAGGTCTGGTTATCAGCCGGCAGCGCCGGATCATTAACCTCTGATACTCACCGTGTTCACCGCTTTCACTTTCACATCCTTCACCTGCAGATATGAGAATAATAATACATTTAATTTAAAAAAGCACCTTTGTCAACGCTCAAGGACACTTTACAACACATTAAAAACACAATAAATAAAATAACACAAGTTAAAAAAGAGGCTAGAGGGAGAATGCAGCTTGAAACAGATGGGTTTGAGTTTTGATTTGAAGAGGGGTAAAGAGTCAATGTTGCGGATGTCTGGTGGGAGTGAGTTCCAGAGCTGGTGCTGAGAGGCCTCAGAGAGGTGGAGGGAGGAGGAAGACCTGAAGGAGCGAGGGGGGATGGACATGGAGAGGAGATCAGACATGTGGGGGGGCGAGGTTGTGGATGGCCTTGAATGTGTACAGTAGGGTTTTGAAAGTAATTCTGACTTTGACCGGGAGCCAGTGAAGCTGCGGGAGGGCGGGGCTGATACGGGGAAAGCTGCGGGAGGGCGGGGCTGATACGGGGAAAGCTGCTGGAGGGCGGGGCTGATACGGGGAAAGCTGCGGGAGGGCGGGGCTGATACGGGGAAAGCTGCTGGAGGGCGGGGCTGATACGGGGAAAGCTGCTGGAGGGCGGGGCTGATACGGGGAAAGCTGCAGAGCTTTGGACCAGTTGAAGCTTATGAAGGGATTTGTGAGGGACACCGGAAAGGAGTGAGTTGCAATAATGTATGCGGGAGGTGACGAGGCCGTGGACCAGGACAGCAGTGGTGTGAGGAGTGAGAGATTAATGTTGCGTAGATGAAAAGATGTTACTGATGTGGGAGTGGAAAGAAAGTGTGCTGTGGAGGATGACACCCAGACTCTGAACCTGAGAAGAAGTCATGAGACCTCCCAGTTTGACCCCGGAGCTTGAATAAGGACAACTGGACGTTTCACCTCATCCGAAAGACTTCAGTTCTAAACTAGTTGATGCGCTGCGAGCTTTGGGAGGAGGTGAAACGTCTTAAAGGGACAGTTTGCCTCTTTAAATGGACAGTTCTCCTCTTTAAACGGACAGTTCGCCTCTTAAAGGGACAGTTCACCTCTTTAAAGGGACAGTTCTCCTCTTTAAAGGGACAGTTCGCCTCTTTAAAGGGACAGTTCGCCTCTTTAAAGGGACAGTTCTTCTCTTTAAAGGGACAGTTCGCCTCTTTAAAGGGACAGTTCGCCTCTTTAAAGGGACAGTTCGCCTCTTTAAACGGACAGTTCGCCTCTTAAAGGGACAGTTCACCTCTTTAAAGGGACAGTTCTCCTCTTTAAAGGGACAGTTCGCCTCTTTAAAGGGACAGTTCGCCTCTTTAAAGGGACAGTTCTTCTCTTTAAAGGGACAGTTCGCCTCTTTAAAGGGACAGTTCGCCTCTTTAAAGGGACAGTTCGCCTCTTTAAATGGACAGTTCGCCTCTTTAAATGGACAGTTCGCCTCTTTAAATGGACAGTTCGCCTCTTTAAATGGACAGTTCGCCTCTTTAAATGGACAGTTCTCCTCTTTAAAGGGACAGGTCGCCTCTTTAAATGGACAGTTCTCCTCTTTAAAGGGACAGTTCGCCTCTTTAAATGGACAGTTCTCCTCTTTAAAGGGACAGTTCGCCTCTTTAAAGGGACAGCTCGCCTCTTTAAAGGGACAGTTCTCCTGTTTAAATGGACAGTTCTCCTCTTTAAAGGGACAGTTCTCCTCTTTAAAGGGACAGCTCGCCTCTTTAAAGTGACAGTTCGCCTCTTTAAAGGGACAGTTCTCCTCTTTAAAGGGACAGTTCTCCTCTTTAAAGGGACAGTTCTCCTCTTTAAAGGGACAGCTCACCTCTTTAAAGGGACAGCTCGCCTCTTAAAGGGACAGTTCTCCTCTTTAAAGGGACAGTTCGCCTCTTTAAAGGGACAGTTCGCCTCTTTAAAGGGACAGTTCGCCTCTTTAAAGGGACAGTTCGCCTCTTTAAAGGGACAGCTCGCCTCTTAAAGGGACAGTTCTCCTCTTTAAAGGGACAGTTCGCCTCTTTAAAGGGACAGTTCGCCTCTTTAAAGGGACAGCTCGCCTCTTAAAGGGACAGTTCTCCTCTTTAAAGGGACAGTTCGCCTCTTAAAGGGACAGTTTGCCTCTTCTGACATGAAGCTGCGTAACATCCCATATCAGCAGCATCATTTCTGAACATCTTCTTACCCCCTGCTGCGTCCTGTGAGCAGAGTTCCAGCCTCGTTTTGGTGTTGATGAAGGTAGTCCGGCTAGTTGGCTGGAGTTTAAAAAATAAAGCGCACGCACACGTGCACCTATCAGTGTGAGCTGCTCGCCGTCCTGCCTCCCTGTTTGGGTTTATTAAACCGAGACAGAACTGGGTTCATATGAAAACATCTGAGCTTCCTGCAGCTGTTTGTTTGTTTTCCTCACAGTGTTGTTGTTGTTGTTGTTGTTGTTGTTGTTTACCTTTCAGGGGTCCTGAGGATACGTGCTTTGAAGGAGGAGTGTTTCCCGCCGTCCTCAGCTTCCCGTCTGATTATCCGCTCAGTCCTCCGAAGATGAGGTTCACCTGCGACATGTTTCACCCCAACAGTAAGACGGCCTGACTCAGGCTCCGCCCCCTCACCTGCACACACACTGTTGTTGCTGACTGACCTAAACGCGGTGATAGTTAATCTGTCAGAGCAGAGACTCTTCCTCCCTTTCTGAGGCCTCGCCGGGTCAGAAACACAGCGGGTCATGTGACCAGGCCAAGGCGTTTGGGTTGTTGACAGAAAGCTGCTGAGACGTTCAGTCTGACTCAACCCGTCATTGGACCCGTCCCAACAGGCCCGCGTTAGCATGCTGTTAGCATGTTGTTGTTCGCTGTCATTAGCGCCGTGATTAGTGGGCCGAGGCCATGATGTCACAGCAGAGAGACGGTCTGAGCGCGCTCAGTGCTGATTAGAGGACAGAGCGCTGACCCGTCATCTTCAGCGCCACCATCATCATCCTCATTCCAGCGTGGCCCTGAGCTGAACTTCCTGCTGCGTCTGATCTGCATCAACAACCTGCAGCAGAGATAAAAGCGCATGAAGAAGAACGCTGCTGTGAGATAAACCGTCTCAGGTTTCAGAGGAACAGAGTGGAGCACAAGCCCCGCCCCCAAACACAACACCTGTGTCACCTGCTGCCTCAGCTGCTGGAAACATTGAAAAGAATGAATCTGTCAGTCTGCAGGGCGGCCTCAACAGCTGGGGACAGGTAAGGACAGACAGGTGAGGACAGGTGAGGACAGCTGGGGACAGGTAAGGACAGACAGGTGAGGAAGATGGGTGAGGACAGGTGAGGAAGATGGGTGAGGACAGGTGAGGAAGATGGGTGAGGACAGGTGAGGACAGGTGAGGACAGACAGGTGAGGAAGATGGGTGAGGACAGACAGGTGAGGACAGACGGGTGAGGAAGATGGGTGAGGACAGACAGGTGAGGACAGACGGGTGAGGAAGATGGGTGAGGACAGACGAGGACAGACAGGTGAGGACAGGTGAGGACAGACAGGTGAGGACAGGTCTGGTTAGATTGTGACTGAATGTTTGGCTTTGAAAGCCGGAGCGGTTCAGATGAGGAACCAGAGGAAGTATCATCAGAGGAACCAGCAGAGATAAACAGTCTGTTTGTTTAGGGCCCGCAGAGCGCTCTGATTGGTTGTTCGGTGTTTCTGTGGGTGTGCATGAAGCGACTAACCGGTGTGTGATTGGCCGAAGATGTGAATAAGCTCCTCCTCTTCCTCAGTCTATCCCGACGGCCGGGTCTGCATCTCCATCCTCCACGCGCCGGGCGACGATCCGATGGGCTACGAAAGCAGCGCAGAGAGGTGGAGTCCGGTCCAGAGCGTGGAGAAGATCCTGCTGTCTGTGGTCAGCATGTTGGCAGGTGAGCCGCACGCCAAACACACGCAAAACACACGCCTCCAACACGCCAAACACGCGCCTCCAACACACGCCAAACACTCGCCTCCAACACGCCAAACACACGCCTCCAACGCGCCAAACACACGCCTCCAACACACGCCAAACACTCGCCTCCAACACGCCAAACACACGCCTCCAACACGCCAAAGACAAGCCTCCAACACACGCCAAACACGCGCCTCCAACACGCCAAACACGCGCCTCCAACACACGCCAAACACGCGCCTCCAACGCGCCAAAGACAAGCCTCCAACACACGCCAAACACTCGCCTCCAACACGCCAAACACACGCCTCCAACACGCCAAAGACAAGCCTCCAACACACGCCAAACACGCGCCTCCAACACGCGCCAAACACGCGCCTCCAACACGCCAAACACGCGCCTCCAACACACGCCAAACACGCGCCTCCAACACGCGCCAAACACACGCCAAACACTCGCCTCCAACACACGCCAAACACGCGCCTCCAACACGCGCCAAACACACGCCAAACACTCGCCTCCAACACACGCCAAACACTCGCCTCCAACACGCCAAACACGCGCCTCCAACACACGCCAAACACACGCCTCCAACGCGCCAAAGACAAGCCTCCAACACACGCCAAACACTCGCCTCCAACACGCCAAACACACGCCTCCAACACGCCAAAGACAAGCCTCCAACACACGCCAAACACGCGCCTCCAACACACGCCAAACACACGCCAAACACTCGCCTCCAACACGCCAAACACACGCCTCCAACACGCCAAAGACAAGCCTCCAACACACGCCAAACACGCGCCTCCAACACACGCCAAACACGCGCCTCCAACACGCGCCAAACACTCGGCTCCAACACGCGCCAAACACACGCCTCCAACACACGCCAAACACTCGCCTCCAACACGCCAAACACGCGCCTCCAACACACGCCAAACACACGCCTCCAACGCGCCAAAGACAAGCCTCCAACACACGCCAAACACTCGCCTCCAACACGCCAAACACACGCCTCCAACACGCCAAAGACAAGCCTCCAACACACGCCAAACACACGCCTCCAACACGCCAAAGACAAGCCTCCAACACACGCCAAACACGCGCCTCCAACACGCGCCAAAAACACGCCTCCAACACGCCAAACACGCGCCTCCAACACACGCCAAACACGCGCCTCCAACACGCGCCAAATACTCGCCTCCAACACGCGCCAAACACACGCCTCCAACACACGCCTCCAACACACGCCAAACACTCGCCTCCAACACGCCAAACACACGCCTCCAACACGCCAAACACAAGCCTCCAACACACGCCAAACACACGCCTCCAACAAACGCCAAAGACACGCCAAAGACACTTCTCCAACACGCCAAAGACACGCCTCCAACACGCCTCCAACACGCCAAAGACACGCCTCCAAATACGCCAAAGACACGCCTCCAAATACGCCAAAGACACGCCTCCAACACGCCAGACGCGCCTCCAACACGCCAAAGACACGCCTCCAAATACGCCAAAGACACGCCTCCAACACGCCAGACACACCTCCAACACGCCAAAGACACGCCTCCAAATACGCCAAAGACACGCCTCCAACACGCCAAACACACGCCTCCAACACGCCAAACACACGCCAAAGACACGACTCTGAGACGCCAAACACACGCCTCCAACACGCCTCCAACACGCCTCCAAATACGCTAAAGACACGCCTCCAACACGCCAAAGACACGCCTCCAACACGCCAAACACACGGCTCCAACACGCCAAACACACGGCTCCAACACGCCAAAGACACGCCTCCAACACGCCTCCAAATATGCCAAAGACACGCCTCCAACACGCCTCCAAATATGCCAAAGACACGCCTCCAACACGCCTCCAAATATGCTAAAGACACGGCTCCAACGCGCCAAAGACACGGCTCCAACGCGCCAAAGACACGGCTCCAACGCGCCAAAGACACGGCTCCAACACGCCAAAGACACGGCTCCAACACGCCAAAGACACGGCTCCAACACGCCAAAGACACGGCTCCAACACGCCAAAGACACGGCTCCAACACGCCTCCAAATATGCCAAACACACGGCTCCAACACGCCAAACACACGGCTCCAACACGCCAAAGACACGCCTCCAACACGCCAAACACACGGCTCCAACACGCCAAACACACGCCTCCAACACGCCAAACACACGCCTCCAACACGCCCAACACACGGCTCCAACACGCCAAACACACGCCAAAGACACGACTCTGAGACGCCAAACACACGCCTCCAACACGCCTCCAAATACACGCCTCCAACACGCCAAAGACACACCTCCAACACGCCAAACACACGGCTCCAACACGCCAAACACACGGCTCCAACACGCCAAACACACGCGTCCAACACACCAAACACACGCCATGTCAGCATGTGGAAAACCACTCTGAACTGTTCTCTCCCCCCAGAGCCCAACGATGAGAGCGGCGCCAACGTGGACGCCTCCAAGATGTGGCGAGAGGACAGAGAGCAGTTCTACAAGCTCGCTCAGAAGATCGTCCGCAAGTCTTTGTGCCTGTAGAGATGATGTCATCACATCCCCCAACGCTCTGTGTGTGTGTGTGTTCAGCGCACGGATGCTGCAGAATGTGCACGCACACACACACAGAGCTGCTGATGGACAGATCAATAAACTGATGGTTGGACAAAAGGAAGCTGATCCGAGGTCGATGACCTCATCAGGAAGAGTCTCAATCAACGGCGGCCGCAGAACTTCGTCACCTCCCTGCATGTTTCCTCTCCTCCTCTCCTTGTCTGCTATCCTCACAACCTAGTCTCCTCTCCTCATCTCCTTGTCTCCTCTCCTCCTTATCCTTTCCTCTTCGTCTCCTTGTGTCCTCGTCCCCTTATCCTCGTCTCCTCTCCTCTCCTCGTCTCCTTTCCTCTCCTCTCCTCGTCTCCTTGTGTCCTCGTCTCCTCTCCTCGTGGTGGCGTCAGACTGAAGCTTCACGGAGGACTTTTTGCACTTTATCGTCAGGACGTCTGAGGTGGATGTTTTGGGTTTTTTCAGGTGATGGCGGGTCGGGGGAGTTTCTTTGGATTCTGATTCAACAATAAAACAGAAGAACGATCTGGTTGTTTGTCTGATTCTTTCAGTGTTTCACAGTTATTAGACACGAAGGATCGACACCACTCATTTAACAGGTTACACTCACTGGTCTCTGGATTTATTTGAATAACTTATTTAAACTGTAGGAGCACCATACCTTTGTAACCAGGTCCAGGACCCAGACCCAGATGTAAGTTGGTTCTGTTATGAAGCAGCCCTTCTTCTGGTGGACTCTTTCTGTAGAAGACCACTGAGCGGTGAGACAGTTGATGTCTTAACATCACCACTCAAGCTTTTTAATCTCCTTTGGGACACACCTGGCCTTCCTTTACCGTCTCCTTTGGGACAAACCGGGTCTTCCTTTGGGACAAACCGGGCCTTCCTTTGGGACAAACCGGGCCTTCCTTCGGGACACACCGGGCCTTCCTTTATCGTCTCCTTCGGGACACACCGGGCCTTCCTTTATCGTCTTCTTCGGGACACACTGGGCCTTCCTTTATCGTCTTCTTCGGGACACACTGGGCCTTCCTTTATCGTCTCCTTCGGGACACACCTGGCCTTCCTTTATCGTCTCCTTCGGGACACACCGGGCCTTCCTTTACCGTCTCCTTTGGGACAAACCGGGTCTTCCTTTGGGACAAACCGGGCCTTCCTTTGGGACACACCAGGCCTTCCTTTATCGTCTCCTTCGGGACACACCGGGCCTTCCTTTATCGTCTTCTTCGGGACACACCGGGCCTTCCTTTATCGTCTCCTTCGGGACACACCGGGCCTTCCTTTATCGTCTCCTTCGGGACACACCGGGCCTTCCTTTATCGTCTCCTTCGGGACACACCGGGCCTTCCTTTATCGTCTCCTTCGGGACACACCGGGCCTTCCTTTATCGTCTCCTTCGGGACACACCGGGCCTTCCTTTATCGTCTCCTTCGGGACACACCGGGCCTTCCTTTATCGTCTCCTTCGGGACACACCGGGCCTTCCTTTGGGACAAACCGGGTCTTCCTTTATCGTCTTCTTCGGGACACACCTGGCCTTCCTTTATCGTCTCCTTTGGGACAGACCTGGCCTTCCTTTATCGTCTCCTTTGGGACAGACCTGGCCTTCCTTTATCGTCTCCTTTGGGACAGACCTGGCCTTCCTAAATCGTCTCCTTTGGGACAGACCTGGCCTTCCTTTATCGTCTCCTTTGGGACAGACCTGGCCTTCCTTTATCGTCTCCTTCGGGACACACCGGGCCTTCCTTTATCGTCTCCTTCGGGACACACCGGGCCTTCCTTTATCGTCTCCTTCGGGACACACCGGGCCTTCCTTTATCGTCTCCTTCGGGACACACCGGGCCTTCCTTTATCGTCTCCTTCGGGACACACCGGGCCTTCCTTTACCGTCTCCTTCGGGACACACCGGGCCTTCCTTTACCGTCTCCTTCGGGACACACCGGGCCTTCCTTTATCGTCTCCTTCGGGACACAACGGGCCTTCCTTTATCGTCTCCTTCGGGACACACCGGGCCTTCCTTTATCGTCTCCTTCGGGACACACCGGGCCTTCCTTTATCGTCTCCTTCGGGACACACCGGGCCTTCCTTTATCGTCTCCTTCGGGACACACCGGGCCTTCCTTTATCGTCTCCTTCGGGACACACCGGGCCTTCCTTTATCGTCTCCTTCGGGACACACCGGGCCTTCCTTTATCGTCTCCTTCGGGACACACCGGGCCTTCCTTTATCGTCTCCTTCGGGACACACCGGGCCTTCCTTTATCGTCTCCTTCGGGACACACCGGGCCTTCCTTTATCGTCTCCTTCGGGACACACCGGGCCTTCCTTTATCGTCTCCTTCGGGACACACCGGGCCTTCCTTTATCGTCTCCTTCGGGACACACCGGGCCTTCCTTTATCGTCTCCTTCGGGACACACCGGGCCTTCCTTTATCGTCTTCTTCGGGACACACCGGGCCTTCCTTTATCGTCTTCTTTGGACACACCGGGCCTTCCTTTATCGTCTTCTTCAGGACACAACAGGCCTTCCTTTAACCTTTTCCTTCGGGACACACCGGGCCTTCCTTTACCGTCTACTTCGGGACACAACAGGCCTTCCTTTAACCTTGTCCTTCGGGACACACTGGGCCTTCCTTTACCGTCTCCTTCGGGACACACCGGGCCTTCCTTTACCGTCTCCTTTGGGACACACCGGGCCTTCCTTTATTATCTCCTTCGGGACACACCGGGCCTTCCTTTATCGTCTTCTTCGGGACACACTGGGCCTTCCTTTATCGTCTTCTTCGGGACACACTGGGCCTTCCTTTATCGTCTTCTTCGGGACACACCGGGCCTTCCTTTATCGTCTTCTTCGGGACACACCGGGCCTTCCTTTACCGTCTCCTTCGGGACACACCGGGCCTTCCTTTACCGTCTCCTTTGGGACAAACCGGGTCTTCCTTTGGGACAAACCGGGCCTTCCTTTGGGACACACCAGGCCTTCCTTTATCGTCTCCTTCGGGACACACCGGGCCTTCCTTTATCGTCTTCTTCGGGACACACCGGGCCTTCCTTTATCGTCTCCTTCGGGACACACCGGGCCTTCCTTTATCGTCTCCTTCGGGACACACCGGGCCTTCCTTTACCGTCTCCTTCGGGACACACCGGGCCTTCCTTTATCGTCTCCTTCGGGACACACCGGGCCTTCCTTTATCGTCTCCTTCGGGACACAACGGGCCTTCCTTTATCGTCTCCTTCGGGACACACCGGGCCTTCCTTTATCGTCTCCTTCGGGACACACCGGGCCTTCCTTTATCGTCTCCTTCGGGACACACCGGGCCTTCCTTTATCGTCTCCTTCGGGACACACCGGGCCTTCCTTTATCGTCTCCTTCGGGACACACCGGGCCTTCCTTTATCGTCTCCTTCGGGACACACCGGGCCTTCCTTTATCGTCTTCTTCGGGACACAACAGGCCTTCCTTTAACCTTTTCCTTCGGGACACACCGGGCCTTCCTTTACCGTCTACTTCGGGACACAACAGGCCTTCCTTTAACCTTGTCCTTCGGGACACACTGGGCCTTCCTTTACCGTCTCCTTCGGGACACACCGGGCCTTCCTTTACCGTCTCCTTTGGGACACACCGGGCCTTCCTTTATTATCTCCTTCGGGACACACCGGGCCTTCCTTTATCGTCTTCTTCGGGACACACTGGGCCTTCCTTTATCGTCTTCTTCGGGACACACTGGGCCTTCCTTTATCGTCTTCTTCGGGACACACCGGGCCTTCCTTTATCGTCTTCTTCGGGACACACCGGGCCTTCCTTTATCGTCTTCTTCGGGACACACCGGGCCTTCCTTTACCGTCTCCTTCGGGACACACCGGGCCTTCCTTTATCGTCTTCTTCGGGACACACCGGGCCTTCCTTTATCATCTCCTTCGGGACACACCGGGCCTTCCTTTATCGTCTCCTTCGGGACACACCGGGCCTTCCTTTATCGTCTCCTTCGGGACACACCGGGCCTTCCTTTACCGTCTCCTTCGGGACACACCGGGCCTTCCTTTACCGTCTTCTTCGGGACACACCGGGCCTTCCTTTATCGTCTTCTTCGGGACACACCGGGCCTTCCTTTATCATCTCCTTCGGGACACACCGGGCCTTCCTTTATCGTCTCCTTCGGGACACACCGGGCCTTCCTTTATCGTCTCCTTCGGGACACACCGGGCCTTCCTTTATCGTCTCCTTCGGGACACACCGGGCCTTCCTTTACCGTCTCCTTCGGGACACACCGGGCCTTCCTTTACCGTCTTCTTCGGGACACACCGGGCCTTCCTTTACCGTCTCCTTCGGGACACACCGGGCCTTCCTTTACCGTCTTCTTCGGGACACACCGGGCCTTCCTTTACCGTCTCCTTCGGGACACACCGGGCCTTCCTTTACCGTCTTCTTCGGGACACACCGGGCCTTCCTTTATCGTCTTCTTCGGGACACACCGGGCCTTCCTTTATCGTCTCCTTCGGGACACACCGGGCCTTCCTTTATCGTCTCCTTCGGGACACACCGGGCCTTCCTTTATCGTCTCCTTCGGGACACACCGGGCCTTCCTTTACCGTCTCCTTCGGGACACACCGGGCCTTCCTTTACCGTCTCCTTCGGGACACACCGGGCCTTCCTTTACCGTCTTCTTCGGGACACACCGGGCCTTCCTTTATCGTCTTCTTCGGGACACACCGGGCCTTCCTTTATCGTCTCCTTCGGGACACACCGGGCCTTCCTTTATCGTCTTCTTCGGGACACACCGGGCCTTCCTTTATCGTCTCCTTCGGGACACACCGGGCCTTCCTTTACCGTCTTCTTCGGGACACACCGGGCCTTCCTTTACCGTCTTCTTCGGGACACACCGGGCCTTCCTTTACCGTCTCCTTCGGGACACACCGGGCCTTCCTTTATCGTCTCCTTCGGGACACACCGGGCCTTCCTTTACCGTCTTCTTCGGGACACACCGGGCCTTCCTTTATCGTCTCCTTCGGGACACACCGGGCCTTCCTTTATCGTCTCCTTCGGGACACACCGGGCCTTCCTTTACCGTCTCCTTCGGGACACACCGGGCCTTCCTTTATCGTCTCCTTCGGGACACACCGGGCCTTCCTTTACCGTCTTCTTCGGGACACACCGGGCCTTCCTTTATCGTCTCCTTCGGGACACACCGGGCCTTCCTTTACCGTCTCCTTCGGGACACACCGGGCCTTCCTTTACCGTCTTCTTCGGGACACACCGGGCCTTCTTTTATTAAAGAGGAGTGATAATTTTATCACATAATTCATTGCAGCTGCAAGACTGTCCCTGAGGTCTCAGTCTGGCTGCATTTCTCTAACATATTTCCTGACTTATGAAATGATCTCATGCTGTAATCACTTCAGCTGATCCAGGATCAGTCTAGTTTAACTTCACAGTGCAGATAAAAGAAAGCAGCCGATGAGAGGACTACCTGAGGGAGGTGACGTGTGGAGCAGCTTCCTGTCTGAACCTGCCTCAGAGCCAGCGACATCACTCACAGGTACGGTGATTACCTGCTGCTGCGTGAGACTCAACATGTTGTCTCTGAGAGGAAACCTGTTGGACTCATTTCCACATCTGAGTTTTCTCCTGGGACTCCTCTCTCTTTAAGGCTCCCTGCTCTCCTCTGATTGGTCAGCTTCTGGGAGCCTGAAGAGAGCTGTGAGGTGTGCTTTAACTCTTCAGTTTAAAAAAAAAAATTACTCCTATCCAAATCAAATCAAATTTATTCATATAGCACATTTCATGTACAAACAGTTCAAAGTGCTTCACATAAAATAAAAGCATTGCAGCAGGGAGTGGAAGAAGCATTAAAAATACATAAAAGAATGTAAAGAGAAACAAATAAAATCATTTAAATGAAATTAAAAACCAGCAACAGTCCAGATAAGTTCAAAGATATCGTGCAGATTTCATGCATAGACACATGAGAACAGAAATGTTTTCAACCTGGATTTAAAAATGTCTCCATTTGGTGAAAGTTTAATCTCCACTGGCAGTTTGTTCCACTTGTTTGCAGCATAACAGCTAAATGCTGCTTCTCCATGTTTAGTCATCTTTATTAATAAAATTCAAAATGACAACAACTGTCATCTCAGGACACCCATCTAACCCTAACCCAGTCCAATTCAAACAGGGCCAGTTTAAAGCAGTGGGAAAGCTGAGGAAACCAGCAGATTGCACTGAAACTCGTCTTTGATCCGATGCCCCGGCTGGGTTTGGGTTGATCTGCCTCAAACGTCACAATAAGACCTCTGAAAACTGCGTCAAATGGTTAAAAAGAGCAGAATATGTCACCAGCTTTTAAAATCTTTACTCTGGCTTCCAGTCAGTCACAGAATAGATTTTAAAAGCCTGCTGATGGTTTACAATCTGTGATCTGTTCAGAGAATATAAAGCCAGCAGAGCTCTGAGATCCAAGGACTCAGGTCAGCTGGTCCAGTCCAGAGTCCAGACTAAACATGGAGAAGCAGCATTTAGCTGTTATGCTGCCAACAAGTGGAACAAACTGCCAGTGGAGATTAAACTTTCACCAAATGGAGACATTTTTAAATCCAGGTTAAAGACATTTCTGTTCTCATGTGTCTATGCATGAAATCTGCACGATATCTTTGAACTTATCTGGACTGTTGCTGGTTTTTAAATTCATTTAAATGATTTTATTTGTTTCTCTTTATATTATTTTATGTATTTTTAATGCTTCTTCCACTCCCTGCTGCAATGCTTTTATTCTATGTGAAGCACTTTGAATTGTTTGTACAAGAAATGTGCTATATAAATAAATTTCATTTGATTTGATTTGATTTTAAGATTTTCAAGATAGTAAAATATCTTAAAGTTTGGACTTTTAACCTTTCCAAGTCATCAGAATCGGGTCATCGACCGGGTTATGACCCATTTTACATCATCATGTTCCACATCATGGATTTTCACGTTTATCAGTAAATGTTAATGCTGTTAGCGGTAAATGATTTAATTTGAAGCTTCGGTTATTCTCCCCGCTGGGGAAACCCGGCTCGGATAGAAACGAAGCTGTGGGCTTTGTAAGCTGACCTGCAGGAATCCTGACCGACGGGTTAGCTCCGCTCGGCCCGACGGTTTCTGGAGTCGCCTGTTTGGGTGTGTTTCTCATCAGTTTGTGTGTCTCTGAGCTCATGAAGTGTAAACAGCTCGCAGTGCCTCGGCCTGCATCACAGGGCGGAAAGGAGTGGGAACGACTGAAGAAGATCCTGAACCTGACGGCCACATCTCAGAGCTTAGATAGTGGCCAGAAAAATGTGGAATTAAGCAAAGCAGGACAGCTACTGCAAACGCCACAAAACAGTATTTTTATTGATTTTCCATCATTGTGTCCTCAGACACTCTGAGACAGGATGTTCCTGATTTTAACAATATTACGAAGGTGAAAGAAGGCAGTCCCAGAAACCTGTTTTATATGTGAGTCAGAGGACAGATCCTGGTCAGAAATAACTCCAAAGGTTCCTCACTGTAGGACCAGAAGCCGAGGAAACACCATCCAGAGTAACTATAGAACCAGACACAAGGTTGCGGGTCCTTAAAAAGTCGTAAATCAATTTTCCTGAAAATAATACCTTAAAAAGTATTAAATTGTCTTAAATTCAGATTGCATGGGTCTTAAATATTTGTGTATTTTTCTTTTTGCTCCAAAGGAACAGTATTTTTTTTTAATATACTTACTTGCATTTATAAGCATTTGTTCATGGGACTTAAATGTTCTAAAAATGTTGTAATAAATTAAATTTAGGACAGTGATGACTCCCCTTGAGCTGTCACCTTACCGTGGTGGGGGGGTTTGCGTGCCCCAATGAGTCTGGGAGCTATGTTGTCTGGGGCTTTAAGCCCCTGGTAGGGTCATCCATGGCAAACAGATCCTAGATGAGGGACCAGACAAAGAACAGCTCACAAGACCCCTATGATGAGGGATACTTTTGGACGCCGTGTTCCCTTGCCCGGACGCGGGTCACCGGGCCCCCCCCTGGAGCCAGGCTCAGGGGTGGGGCCCGCCGGCGAGCACCTGGTGACCGGGTCTGTGCCCGTGGGGCTCGGTCGGGCACAGCCCGAAGAAACGACACGGGTCCCCCTTCCTACGGGCTCACCACCCGTGGGAGGGGCCAAGGGGGTCGGGTGCATTGTGAGCTGGGCGGCAGCCGAAGGCGGGGACCTTGGCGGTCTGATCCTCGGCTACTGAAGCTGGCTCTTGGGACGTGGAACGTCACCTCTCTGCTGGGGAAGGAGCCTGAGCTGGTGCGCGAGGCTGAGCGGTTCCAGCTGGATATAGTCGGACTCACCTCGACGCATGGCTTGGGCTCCGGAACCAGCCTCCTCGAGAGGGGTTGGACTCTCTTCCACTCTGGAGTTGCCCTTGGTGAGAGGCGTAGAGCAGGTGTGGGCATACTTATTGCCCCCCGGCTGTGCGCCTGTACATTGGGGTTCACCCCGGTGGACGAGAGGGTAGCCTCCCTCCGCCTTAGGGTGGGGGGACGGGTCCTGCCTGTTGTTTGTGCTTATGCACCGAACGGCAGTTCAGAGTACCCACCCTTTATGAAGTCCCTGGAGGAGGCACTGGAGAGTGCTCCTCCGGGAGACTCCCTCGTCTTGCTGGGGGACTTCAATGCTCACGTGGGCAATGACAGTGAGACCTGGAGGGGCGTGATTGGGAGGAACGGCCCCCCCGATCTGAATCAGAGTGGTGCTTTGTTGTTGGACTTCTGTGCTCGTCACGGACTGTCCATAACGAACACCATGTTCAGGCATAAGGGTGTCCATATGTGCACTTGGCACCAGGACACCCTAGGCCTCAGCTCGATGATCGACTTTGTAGTCGTATCATCGGACTTGCGGCCGTATGTCCTGGACACTCGGGTGAAGAGAGGGGCGGAGCTTCTACTGATCACCACCTGGTGGTGAGTTGGCTCTGCTGGTGGGGGAGGAAGCCGGTCAGACCTGGCAGGCCCAAACGTGTTGTGAGGGTCTGTTGGGAACGGCTGGCGGAATCCCCTGTAAGGAGGAGTTTCAACTCCCACCTCCGGCAGAGCTTCAACCATGTCCCGGGGGAGGTGGGGGACATTGAGCCCGAATGGGCCATGTTCCGTGCCTCCATTGTTGAGGCGGCCGACCGGAGCTGTGGCCGTAAGGTGGTCGGTGCCTGTCGTGGCGGCAATCCCCGAATCCGCTGGTGGACCCCAGTGGTGAGGGGGGCCGTCAAGCTGAAGAAGGAGTCCTATCGGGCCGTTTTGGCCAGTGGGACTCTGGAAGCAGCTGATGGGTACCGACAGGCCAAGCGGAACGCAGCCTCGGCGGTTGCTGAGGCAAAAACTCGGGCTTGGGAAGAGTTCGGGGAGGCCATGGAGAACGACTTCCGGACGGCCTCGAGGAGATTCTGGTCCGCCATCCAGCGGCTCAGGGGGGGAAGCGGTGCACCGTCAACACCGTGTATGGTGAGGGCGGGGCTCTGCTGACTTCTACAAAGGACGTCGTGAGTCGGTGGGGGGAGTACTTCGAGGGCCTCCTCAATCCCACCGACACGCCTTCCGATGAGGAAGCAGAGTTGGGGAGCTCGTACATGGGGCCTCCCATTTCTGGGGCTGAGGTGGCCGAGGTGGTCAAAAACTCCACGGTGGCAAGGCCCCGGGGGTGGATGAGGTCCGTCCTGAGTTCCTCAAGGCTCTGGATGTTGTGGGGCTGTCTTGGTTGACACGCCTCTGCAGCATCGCGTGGACATCGGGGGCAGTGCCTCTGGACTGGCAGATCGGGGTGGTGGTCCCCCTCTTTAAAAAGGGGGACCGGAGGGTGTGTTCCAACTATAGGGGGGTCACAGTCCTCAGCCTCCCTGGTCCGGTTTGGCGACCTCAGAATCGGGTCTCTGCTTCTTGCGGACGATGTGGTTCTGTTGGCGTCGTCGGGCCGTGACCTTCAGCTCTCACTGGAGCGGTTCGCAGCCGAGTGTGAAGCGGCTGGGATGAGAATCAGCACCTCCAAATCTGAGACCATGGTCCTCGGCCGGAAAAGGGTGGAATGCTCTCTCCGGGTCGGGAATGAGATCCTTCCCCAAGTGGAGGAGTTCAAGTATCTCGGGGTCTTGTTCACGAGTGAGGGACGAATGGAGCAGGAGATTGACAGGCGGATCGGTGCGGCGTCTGCAGTGATGCGGGCTCTGCACCGGCCCGTCGTGGTGAAGAAGGAGCTGAGCCAGAAGCCCAAGCTCTCCATTTACCGGTCAGTCTATGTTCCTACCCTCACCTATGGTCACGAGCTGTGGGTAGTGACCGAAAGAACCAGATCGCGAATACAAGCGGCCGAAATGAGTTTCCTCCGCAGGGTGTCTGGCAGGGCCGTGGGAAGTAGTTTTTAACAGGGGGTGCGGTTTAAAAAGAAAAAAAAAAGGGGGGGGGGTTCTCAAACTTGTAGAATATTATGTAAATACAATAAATAGCTGTATATATCTCCTTCAATGAAATATTTTAATGAGCAAAAAACGGAGCCTTTCCTGCAATCTGACCGTGGAACTCTACCCGTGCTCGTGTGTGAAGGGCTCATATTTTGCAGCATTGTTGCGAGCTTTAATTATATTAGAACGTTGTTTAAGTTCCTGTTGTTACATTGTGTTTAATCGTGTCCTGAACACACAGTTTAGGTCAGTGGCGGCTTTTTCGCCCTCGTTATGGTCAACGCAAACACCCATACCATTCGAAAAAAAAGTATGCAGCCTCATCAATTGGTAAAATATTGCATTTTATTAAAGCACAAAAAATTCATGGCAACAAGGGTTGCCTATACATTAGGCCTACTGAACTCATGTGTGTGATGTGTCCCACGTCAGCTCACACAGCATCAGTCGAAAGTAATCACTAACAGAACTAATTAAGAATTAACTACATGCTGCGCGGAGGTAGCTGCAATAACAGCATCGTCGAAAATAACTCAAAACTCAAAAAAATAACTAACTAAAATAATAACATTACTGCTCGGCGGCAGCTGGCTTAACAGCATTTGAAAAAAAAATCGGCTATATAGAGAACAGAATGTTGCTGGGCTGAACTTGTTGGCCACACCTCCATCGAGGGTCTCTGTGGATGACGAGCACAGACAGACAGACAGACAGACAGACAGACAGACAGTGGACATTAAACCAGAGGTGCCATAATATCATAAACCACGTCTCAGTCTCAGCCTCCTCATGCAATGAGCCTACACGCAGGAGCAGCACGCGAGTCCTGAGTCTTAACTTTATTTTTGTTTAACCTTTTTTTTTTGCTATTTTATTATGTTTATCGATGCATTTGTAATGGATGCAAACTAGCAGAGAACAGTCGAGTCTAAGCATCGGCTACATGCTTAGACTCGACAAGTAAACTGCGCTGTCTCGCATTACGGAGTAGCTACAGATGTCAATAGCAACTTTGTATCGGTAGACCGGAGCAGTGGCTCAGTTGGTAAGAGACGTGCTTCCGTCTAGAGTCGGAACGTTTGTGTTTTGAGACGCGTGTTCAAATCCCGATCGGAGGAGACTGTACAATAGGTTTTCATGAAATGTATTTTTGTTAGCTCCCCACCATCTCGCAATGCACATTCAGCAGGGGGTGCAACCGTCATTTTACCATACTGTCAGTTAGCTTGGGTGCCAGCTGAACTTAGCCCCGCCCATAAAATGTTTGGTGGGGAAGTTGGGTCTGGCTCTGCTCAGTTGGGAAATCTCCATGCTCAACATCGCGACGGTCGACCCAATCAGATTGCCAGGGCGGGCTTTGTTTGAAACAGCAGCATGGCTGCTGCTGGAGAGCTAGGGTGTGTAGGCATAGCAGCTTAGCAGCAGCGTAGCAGGCAGGTCGCAGCAGCATAGCAGCTTAGCAGCAGCATAGCAGGCAGGTCGCAGCAGCATAGCAGCGTAGCAGCAGCATAGCAACAGCATAGCAGCATAGCAGCTTAGCAGCAGCGTAGCAGGCAGGTCGCAGCAGCATAGCAGCGTAGCAACAGCGTAGGAACAGCATAGCAGCATAGCAGCTTAGCAGCAGCGTAGCAGGCAGGTCGCAGCAGCATAGCAGCTTAGCAGGCAGGTCGCAGCAGCATAGCAGCGTAGCAGCAGCGTAGGAACAGCATAGCAGCATAGCAGCTTAGCAGCAGCGTAGCAAGCAGGTCGCAGCACCATAGCAGTGTAGCAGCAGTGTAGCAGCAGTGTAGCAGCAGCATAGCAGCGTAGCAGCAGCATAGCAGCAGCATAGCAGCAGCATAGCAGCGTAGCAACAGCATAGCAGCATAGCAGCTTAGCAGCAGTGTAGCAAGCAGGTCGCAGCACCATAGCAGTGTAGCAGCAGCATAGCAGCGTAGCAGCAGCATAGCAGCGTAGCAGCAGCGTAGCAGCAGCATAACAGCAGCATAGCAGCAGCGTAGCAGCAGCATAACAGCAGCGTAGCAGCAGCATAACAGCAGCATAGCAGCGTAGCTGCAGCGTGGCAGCAGCATAGCAGCAGCTTAGCAGCAGCGTAGCAGCAAAGCAGCAGCATAGCAGCTTAGCAGCAGCATAGCAGCAGCTTAGCAGCAGCATAGCAGCAGCGTAGCAGCGTAGCAGCAGCATAGCAGCGTAGCAGCAGCGTAGCAGCAGCATAGCAGCGTAGCAGCAGCATAGAAGTGTAGCAGCAGCATAACAGCAGCATAACAGCAGCATAGCAGCGTAGCAACAGCTTAGCAGCAGCATAGCAGATTAGTAGCAGCAGCTTAGCAGCATTATAGCAGCGTAGCAGCAGCATAACAGCAGCATAGCAGCAGCATAACAGCAGCATAGCAGCAGCGTAGCAGCAGCATAACAGCAGCATAGCAGCAGCATAACAGCAGCATAGCAGCAGCGTAGCAGCAGCGTAGCAGCAGCATAACAGCAGCTTAGCAGCGTAGCAGCAAAGCAGCAGCATAGCAGCTTAGCAGCAGCATAGCAGCAGCTTAGCAGCAGCATAGCAGCAGCATAGCAGCAGCGTAGCAGCGTAGCAGCAGCATAGCAGCGTAGCAGCAGCATAGCAGCGTAGCAGCAGCGTAGCAGCAGCATAGCAGCGTAGCAGCAGCATAGAAGTGTAGCAGCAGCATAACAGCAGCATAACAGCAGCATAGCAGCGTAGCAACAGCTTAGCAGCAGCATAGCAGATTAGTAGCAGCAGCTTAGCAGCATTATAGCAGTGTAGCAGCAGCGTAGCAGCAGCATAACAGCAGCAAAGCAGCAGCATAACAGCAGCATAGCAGCAGCGTAGCAGCAGCTTAGCAGCAGCGTAGCAGGCAGGTCGCAGCAGCATAGCAGCATAGCAGCAGCGTAGCAGGCAGGTAGCAGCAGCTTAGCAGCAGCGTAGCAGCAGCATAGCAGCAGCATAGCAGCATAGCAGCAGCATAGCAGCATAGCAGCAGCGTAGCAGGCAGGTCGCAGCAGCTTAGCAGCAGCGTAGCAGTAACATAGCAGCATAGCAGCGTAGCAACAGCGTAGCAGCAGCATAGCAGCGTAGCAGCAGCGTAGCAAGCAGGTCGCAGCAGCATAGCAGCAGCATAGCAGCGTAGCAACAGCGTAGCAGCAGCATAGCAGCGTAGCTGCAGCGTAGCAGCAGCTTAGCAGCAGTGTAGCAGCAGCGTAGCAGCAGCTTAGCAGCAGCATAGCAGATTAGCAGCAGCGTAGCAGCGGCATAGCAGTAGCATAGCATCTTAGCAGCATAGCAGCGTAGCAGCAGCGTAGCAGCAGCATAGCAGTAGCGTAGCAGCAGCGGAGCAGCAGCATAGCAGCAGCATAGCAGCAGCATAGCAGATTAGCAGCCGCTTGGAAGCAGCATAGCAGATTAGCAGCAGCATAGCAGCGTAGCAGCAGCGTAGCAGCAGCTTAGCAGCAGCATAGCAGATTAGCAGCAGCATAGCAGCGTAGCAGCAGCATAGCAATGTAGCAGCAGCGTAGCAGCAGCTTAGTAGCAGCATAGCAGCGTAGCAGCAGCTTAGTAGCAGCATAGCAGATTATCAGCAGCGTAGCAGCAGCATAGCAGCAGCATAGCAGATTAGCAGCATAGCAGCAGCATAGCAGCAGCATAGCAGCGTAGCAGCAGCATAGCAGCGTAGCAGCATCTTAGCAGCAGCATAGCAGATTAGCAGCAGTGTAGCAGCATATCAGCGTAGCAGCAGCATAGCAGCAGCGTAGCAGCAGCGTAGCAGCATCATACCAGCGTAGCAGCAGCGTAGCAGCAGCATAGCAGCGTAGCAGCAGCGTAGCAGCAGCATAGCAGCAGCATAGCAGCAGCATAGCAGCAGCAGCATAGCAGCAGCAGCGTGGCAGCTTAGCAGCAGCATAACAGCAGCGTAGCAGCAGCGTAGCAGCAGCGTAGCAGCAGCGTAGCAGCAGCGTAGCAGCAGCATAGCAGCAGCATAGCAGCAGCAGCATAGCAGCAGCAGCGTGGCAGCTTAGCAGCAGCGTAGCAGCAGCGTAGCAGCAGCGTAGCAGCAGCATAGCAGCAGCATAGCAGCAGCAGCATAGCAGCAGCAGCGTGGCAGCGTAGCAGCAGCGTAGCAGCAGCGGGGCAGCAGCGTGGTAGCTTAGCAGCAGCGTAACAGCAGCGTAACAGCAGCGTAGCAGCAGCGTAGCAGCAGCGTAGCAGCAGCAGCATAGCAGCAGCGTCGCAGCAGCGGGGCAGCAGCGTGGTAGCTTAGCAGCAGCGTAACAGCAGCTTAGCAGCTAAGCAGGCAGGCTTCTTCTCCCGTGCCCCACCAGCCAGGTAACATACAGATCAAGTAAAATCGTACCGTTTGCCCTCTAAGCCCAACGTGTAATCTTTTTGCTGTGCAGTAACAGTGTCTCAAGTAGGTGCTCAGTTTGAGTCAGTGAAGGCATATTTCAGGAGTAGCGTGTAGTTCACCTTCCTGGATATTATGACTGAGGAGATGAACAGGAGATTCAAAGGGGAGAACACTGGAAGCCCTAGATCAAGAATCATTGAGTCATTCCAGCCCTTAACTGTACATGCTAACTGGGCAGGCACACCGAGCACAGAAGCCATGGAAGCTGGGCACCTTCTCTGAGAGTTCTATGGAGAAGATGAGGAGCAGCTAAAGACAGAACTAAAGGTCTTCCACTCCAGCTTTACTTCAAAGAACCTACAAGAAATACTTTCAACACTGAGGGAAAACAATGGCCAGCTGACCTTTCCTGCCTTTGTCAAAATGATCCAAATATATGCAACATTACCAGTGACGACGGCTTCAGTTGAAAGATCATTTTCCAAGCTGAAAATCATCAAAAGTAAACTAAGACGCCAGTGTGGTGAAGAAAGCGATAAATCACAGTGATGTCATCAACATCTTTAAAGACATGGCACCAAGGAGGATGCTGCTGTAGAGCAGTACACTTTCATTTCATTCAATATTTTTTTTATAATATATTGTCCCACGTGTGCTAAAAAGTGCCCCCCCCCCGAGCACTTGTCTTTATTAATCATTAAGCTCAGGTCTCCTCGGGTGTGACGGTATCCAGGCAGATGGATGTGAGACAGCTGTGTGTGCAGTCGGTAAATGTTTGTGAACAGTTGCTCAGGTGTGTTGGAGTGTTTCTCCCTCGCTCTCTCTCTGAAGCCCCGCCCACTCTTTCATATTTAAATGTGCAGCCGGCCTCCTGCAGGTAAACTCTGTCTCACCTGCAGAGGCTCCGCAGACGGCAGATGAAGCTGCAGGTGTTGAAATCAGGAGCTCTCAACAGATTTTATTACATTTACAGCAGGTTTGACTTTATTTGGATCCTTTCTTAAGAGTTTTTTTCAATAAAAACTGAAACTGGGTCCATCCTGGACCGCTTCAGTCCAGCAGGACTCACTGAGTTTGTCCCAAAGTCCTGAGAAATAACCTGAACCAGCAGCTCAGCCTCATGTGTGGGTCGGCAGACGGATCCAGAACCAGAACCGGACCCGCCTCAGCACACGGAGCATCTGAACAGGTTCGTTTGGCTAAAATGTGTTTTTACATCTCACTTAATTCACTTCAAAACTCTGACCTGAGGCAGAAGTTTGGTTGTTCTGGTTGTTTGGTCCAAAGTTCTCTCTGTTATCAGAACACACAAACACACATATATATATGTACATATTTAATTATATATATGTGTACAATAATATAATATTTATTAAAGTATTTTGTCCCTGTTTTTCAGTGAAGAATAAAAACTAAAAATCAAACAACAGGACAAATTTATGGTCAGTTTCAGTCGAACAGAGAAAAATCTCATTTTTTATTAAAAAACTAGAAACATTTCAGTGTTTTTAACAGTTGGAAAATATATTTATGGATCTTTAAAAACCAAATGTCACCAGAACTGCAGCAAACAATTATTCTGCTAATTTATTATTCTTTCAATTAATCAGATAAAAAAATACTTTTGTAAGAATAACTATTTAAAAGAGAAACATTTACAGTATAAACCAGCTTCGATATGAACTAAAAACATATTTATCTCCAAACATCCCTCCTCCTGATGCTGATAACAGCAGCTATTAGCTTTCTAGCTAACATCCAGCTGTGCTAGCATCTGTTAGCTTCTCTTCTGCTGTCTCTGCTTTCATCAATTGTGTTTTAATGCAGCTGAAATCCTAATAAAGCCTCTTATTTCCTGTTTTATAGTCTGTTATCAGACAGCACAGTGACTCAGAATATAACAGCAGTTTAACCAGCAGCCTCTGATGCTACAGACACAACATTCAGGCTGTTTTTATTCTGGTTGGACTCAGAATATCAGTTCACATTAACAGGCTGAAGCTGCCCTGATGGACAGAGGCACATTCAGGACAATATGATGGTAGTTCTGGTGACATTTCAACAGAAGTTAGACACTATTTTTCCAACACAAGAAACACAAGTTGCTTTTTGGAAGAAATAGGGGACAGAAATGAAAAAACGTCTGTCTGATCCAACACAGACGAGCTCGACCTAAATGAACCGAGTCTTACTTCGCTGAGGAATCTGAACCAGATACGAAGATATTTACACTCAGAGCGGGTTCAGGTCATTTCACGTACGTCTTTCAGGGTTAATTCTGATTATATAAATTATTAAAGCAGCGAAGCGTCACCCACACAGACAGCACTGTGACAGGACCCAGCAGCGAACCCTGTGGAACTCCAGGACCCAGCAGCGAACCCTGTGGAACTCCAGGACCCAGCAGCGAACCCTGTGGAACTCCAGGACCCAGCAGCGAACCCTGTGGAACTCCAGGACCCAGCAGCGAACCCTGTGGAACTCCAGGACCCAGCAGCGAACCCTGTGGAACTCCAGGACCCAGCAGCGAACCCTGTGGAACTCCAGCACCCAGCAGCGAACCCTGTGGAACTCCAGGACCCAGCAGCGAACCCTGTGGAACTCCAGGACCCAGCAGCGAACCCTGTGGAACTCCAGCACCCAGCAGCGAACCCTGTGGAACTCCAACACCCAGCAGCGAACCCTGTGGAACTCCAGCACCCAGCAGCGAACCCTGTGGAACTCCAGGACCCAGCAGCGAATCCTGTGGAACTCCAGGACCCAGCTGCGAACCCTGTGGAACTCCAGGACCCAGCAGCGAACCCTGTGGAACTCCAGGACCCAGCAGCGAACCCTGTGGAACTCCAGGACCCAGCAGTGAACCCTGTGGAACTCCAGCACCCAGCAGCGAACCCTGTGGAACTCCAACACCCAGCAGCGAACCCTGTGGAACTCCAGCACCCAGCAGTGAACCCTGTGGAACTCCAGGACCCAGCAGCGAACCCTGTGGAACTCCAGCACCCAGCAGCGAACCCTGTGGAACTCCAACACCCAGCAGCGAACCCTGTGGAACTCCAGCACCCAGCAGCGAACCCTGTGGAACTCCAGGACCCAGCAGCGAATCCTGTGGAACTCCAGGACCCAGCTGCGAACCCTGTGGAACTCCAGGACCCAGCAGCGAACCCTGTGGAACTCCAGGACCCAGCAGCGAACCCTGTGGAACTCCAGGACCCAGCAGTGAACCCTGTGGAACTCCAGCACCCAGCAGCGAACCCTGTGGAACTCCAGCACCCAGCAGTGAACCCTGTGGAACTCCAGGACCCAGCAGCGAACCCTGTGGAACTCCAACACCCAGCAGCGAACCCTGTGGAACTCCAGCACCCAGCAGCGAACCCTGTGGAACTCCAGGACCCAGCAGCGAATCCTGTGGAACTCCAGCACCCAGCAGCGAACCCTGTGGAACTCCAGGACCCAGCAGTGAACCCTGTGGAACTCCAGGACCCAGCAGTGAACCCTGTGGAACTCCAGGACCCAGCAGTGAACCCTGTGGAACTCCAGGACCCAGCAGTGAACCCTGTGGAACTCCCTTTGAAATGATCTCACAAGCATGATAAACCAAACACGTCAGCTAAATCTGTGCAGACGTCCAGATTTATAACCACAGTCATTGAAACCTTTATGAATCATCTTCTCTTTCAAAGTCAGATTATCTTTTTAATTACACGAGCTCGAACTAACATGTAGCAAGAATTATTCATCTTTTTATAACAGGTTATCACTGAGGACGGGAATAAACGTGGAGGCTCAGATCCTCACTGGTGTGTTAACTGGTTAACTGGTTAGTTAACTGGTTAGTTAACTGGAGGCTTAACCGGCTTCAGCTGAGGACTAAAATGACTCAGTTCTTGATAAACTGCAGGAAAGAAGACCAGATGTTATAAAACTGTATTAGAATATTCTCCAGATGTCAGTACTTGTTGTCAGATTGATACTTTTACACATCAGTGACTGAACACAGAGACGGTAAACCAGCTGTTTACAGAGGTCGGATTAACTCAAAGTGTTTCTCAGAGGAGAGATCACACCTGACAGAAGTTTTATGAATCCAAACACCTGGGAACATCTGTGTTATCCAGCATTTAGTCTGTACCTTTGATTAGCACCGACCTGCTTCTGACTGAAACAACCTGAGATTTACAGCAAACAGCAGCTAATTTAGGAGCAAAATCTCCCGGAAATAAGTCGGTTTAACAAAAATGGATGTTTAAGACGGTAATAACTGTTTTCTATGGAGAGATTAACATTTACAAGCCGAGACATTTTTAAGTTTGCAGGAAGTAGTTTTGATTTCAGGGACTTTTCCTCTGAACGTGTTTCCTCTCCTTCAGAGTTCCTGCTGAGGAGGATCAGAAACCGTCCTGACACACCTCAGCTGCATCATCCACACAGAGAAAAGATGCTGCGGGAGGAGTAAAGCAGGAATCACACCCACAGAGTTCAGGGTTCACCGGCGGGATGTTGGCGTGCCGCCCCCTGCTGCTCACCTGGGTGCTGCTCGCCACCACAGGCCCCGGCCACACCTGGAGACCCTGCACAGGTGCGCATGTGACATTATCTATCAATCAATCAATCAATCAATCAATCAATCAATCAATCAATCAATCAATCGATCAATCAATCAATCTTTATTTATATAGCGCATTTCGTACCACAGGCAACTCAATGTGCTTTACATAAAGACATACAGAGATACAGAAAAAATACAACACAGCAATCAGGTAATTTTAGCTAACAGTAGGATTGGTACAACTGTAACAGAGTAAAAGTAAAGTTAGCTAATACTAGGATTGGTATAACTATTACAGGTCATTTGAGTAAACTAACAAAAGCTAACAAACATGGATAAACTTTCCTCTAAGAGGAGGCATTTAAAGGATAAGACCGTTTTTTTGACATTGGGCCCTTGATTTCACATTATAACATGATGTTCTACTCACCCCTGCTTGTTGTTGGTCATTTGGAGCTGTTCCGAAGATATTCGCGAGGCGTCTGGCTGCTCTCTTGAGATATTCGGCCATGAAACGGTTTCCTATGGGCAAGCTCATACAGGCACAAACTATGCTGTTTATAATTTATTAATTACTCTACACCAGCACTGATAACGTGGAGGTGCGTCGCTTACTTAAAAAAATCCGGGTTACTAATTTTGAATTTTAGCCGAATGAATAAATAGGCAGCAGGTCTGTGGGCTGTCTGTGGCAGTAGCACCACGATGACGTCAGTAACACCCACTTTACGACAAAAAAAATCAAAATTACAGTAACCCGGATTTTTTTAAGTAAGCGACGCACCTCCACGTTATCAGTGCTAGTGTACGGTAATTAATAAATTATAAACAGCATAGTTTGTGTCTGTATAAGCTTGCCCATAGGAAACCGTTTCATGGCCGAATATCTCAAGAGAGCAGCCAGACGCCTCGCGAATATCTTCGGAACAGCTCCAAATGTTCAACAACAAGCAGGGGTGAGTAGAACATCATGTTATAATGTGAAATCAAGGGCCCAATGTCAAAAAAACGGTCTTATCCTTTAAAAAGCCGTTCAATGGTCCATAAATTAAAGGGGACTTGGGTAAAAAACTTTCATCTGAGAGGAAATATTGAGGTTTATACAGTGATAATAGGTACACACATAATTATCTGATCTGACTCCTAATGACTCTGAACCATCAGATGACACATCCAGATGTGTTAGCGTAGCTTAGCACACGTCTGGGAGAACAGGGAAGCTGTTAGCTTTGCTGTGTGTGATAATACAGGTTTGTAAAAGATGTTTAATATGACACCAAATGTTTTATAGAAGTCTGGAGTTTACTTTTAAATTGTTGGCTAACAAAGCAGAGACGGACGGGAGTCTTTCTACACTGAAATATCTCAGGAATAAAGAGATCAACTGGATTCTCATCAGATTTACAGTCATTAAAGAATCCATCGTGAAGGACTCTGACTCGTCTGTTGGTCCGCTCACTGACGATCGTCGACCCTGGACCAGGGGCGTCAGCTGCCCCAATACTATACAGGGGTACAGAAATAAGATGCGAGCGCGCAAACATTTTTTGCTCTTGGATTCCCCATCACGGGGGATCACCCCCTGAAAACAGGAACGTAAAGAATCAATCCAGCTGAACAGTTACAGTTTAATATGTCCATTAGCGAACTAATGGCTGGCTACATTAGCAAAACGACAGACGTGACCACAAGTGCTAATAACACCCCTTCAAAGACGCCCCTTCACGTTATTAGATGAAAAGGCATACACATTTGTGTGACATTCTATGCTTCCAGACAGAGGATAAAAATGTAAGGCTTACTGTTCGCTTCACTTCACGCCGGAGTGAGTGGTCGCTGTGTTGGACAGGTTCAAAAAGTCTGCTACCAGGACGCCTTTTCCCTAATGAATGAAAACTTTTATTGCGGACTCAATGTTCCATAAAAAACACATACAACACATAAAACAGACAGTACAACACAAACACCAGGTAATTAGGACACAAACACATACAAACATCTATACCAGTGCTTCCACATTTCAGAGAAGTATCTCGTATCACTCTGCCTGGTATCACAGAGTAAAGATAAAATGGCATTGCTGGACCCAACAAGTCTACCCATAAATGCATACATAAAGGTCCTCAGCAGAGCATGAAAAGTGGGGACGTTAAAATTTACAAATAAAGTGCTAGCACTTGTCCATCTTGGTAGCTTCAGAAAAATCCTAAAGGCATCATTATATGCCACCTGCAGCTTCTTCAGCTTACCTGCATGGTATTTACACCATAGGTTTGCTGTATAAAAAGGAGTGCAGTAGGCTCTGAAGAGATTGACCTTAACTTCATCTGTGCACATATGGAACCTGCGTGCCAACATATTAGCTTGTGCATACAATTTACGACACTGACGCTGGATATCTTCATCATCACACAGGTCATCAGTGATGATGTGACCCAGATACCGCACTTTACTCACTACATCAAGGGAGTCGTTTGATAAAGAAAACAAGGGAAAGTTTTGTTTTTGGTCCTCCTTAGTTCTCACAATAACAATTACACTTTTTTTATGATTGAACTTGATGTCAAATAAAAGTCCATATCTGGAGCACACATTAAGCAGTTGCTGTAGCCCAGCACTATATGGGGACATAATTACCAGGTCATCAGCATAAATGAGATGATTAATTATCCTGTCACCCACCATACACCCAGTTTCACACTGCTTAAGATTTTTGGATAGATCATCCATATATACATTGAATAAAACCGGGATAGAATACCACCCTGTCTCACCCCATTAGTTACATAGCAGGGTGTAGATATACTACCACCCCATCTTATTTGCATGGTTTGATTGATATACCAGAATTGCAGGATCCTAATCAGGTAGGATGGTGTACCTCGCTGTTGAAGTTTGCGAAATAATTTCCCATGGTTTATTCTGTCAAAGGCCTTAGAAGCATCTAGAAAGCACAGAAAAACAGTAGAACTATGTCTTCTGTACTTGTTTATGATTTCTTTGAGAGCATAGATACACTGGTCAGTTCCAAGTTTGCTCTTAGAGCCAAACTGGTTGTCTGTGGTTTCAACATAATCACTGAGCCTAACTAAAATAATCATCTCTACCACCTTAGAAATAATGCTAGCCAGAGCAATCGGCCGGTAATTATCTATGCTGGAAATATTGCCTGTTTTGTCTTTAATCACTGGCACTAGCAAAACTGACATCATCGTTTCAGGTAGTATTCCATGCATTAAAAGACCAGTAAAACACATTGAAAGCAGGATTGGTAGCCTCCGACAGGCATGTTTTAGATGCTCAGCTGTTACCTGATCAAGCCCACAGGCTTTGTTCATAGACAGTTTCTCAATGGCATATTGCACCTCATCAGGTCAAATAATCACATTTTCATTAAAAGGTACATTACCTACATTAAACTCTACACTCTTAACACAGTTAAAAATATCTTCATAATGTCTGCTCCAGAGTTGTGCAATCTGTTCTGAGCCAGTAACCCCGTTAACACTAGAGGGCAGTGGCATTTTACTGTTATTAATGACCTTCACTTCTTTCCAGAAGTCATTAACGTTGTTATTCTGAAGCTTCTTTGCCATAGAGTTAGCTCTCATAGCCAATTCATGTCTTTTAATAAACCGTAAAGCATACTTATAACGAGCGTTTCCCAGTTTCTTGCGTTCATACTCAGGACCATGTCTTGCTTTCCCTGCTATTACCCAAGCTTTAAAAGCATCATTGGCTTCCACATGGAGGTCAGCTACATGATCATTCCATCCTGGCCTCACATTATGTTGTTTACCTTTATTGTTATGTAGGAGCTTACCACTATTAATAAGACAACTTACAATCTTGTCATACAGTACACATACATGTAGATTTTTACAATGATTCAGATTCTTACAATTAATATCAACACATAGGACAGCATCACATGGAAGAGCAATGCCACCAAGGCTCTTATCAGTCAACGCCTTGTAGTGATTAATGTGCTTGTCTGACAACCGTGTCCAGTCTATTTTCCCACTTTGCACATGGTTCTCATGACTTGACAGTTCAGGAAGGTTCATAGCATTAACCACAAATGAGACAGGTATGTGATCACTTGTAGCCATCTCGTACATTATGTTCATTCTCTCAATACATCCATGAGCGTCAGCTGTACACATACAGTGATCCAGCCAAGATGTAGTGTGCCAGGCTTCACTGGTGTATGTGTAGCTATCTATGGGCAGCAGTACTTTGCTGGAGAGAACCAGCTTATTTTCCTCACAAAACCGCAGAAGATGCTGACCAAACAGTGATGTCTTGTCTGAAATATCAGCATTCATGTCACCAACAATAAATAAAGATGTATAAGCAGATTCTTTAATAAATGAGCTTATGAAACCCAGCCTACTGATGTATTCATCATCATTTTTTGTACATTCATAAGGTGTATACACATTTAAAACAACAAAAACTGTATCATTATATTCAACCTTAATGGCAATAGCCCAGTCAACATCAAGCCTAATGACACTGATCAAGGGATCATATCTTTTATGCCAAAAAATGGCCACTCCCCCGGGAATTCTACCCCTTTGGATTCCAGAGCCTAAGTCTGTAGTAGATTCCCCTGCCCCATGAAATTCATTATTTACAGAGTTCAATCGATCGAGATCTTGTTTCGCTAGGAATGTCTCCTGTATGCACAAAATGTCAGTGCTCTCCATGAGTTTGTCAATTACAAACCGCTTTATCACCTGCCCCATGTCCGAGGCGCAGGCCACGGGAGTTGTATGACACAAGCATATCCTAACTACATTTCAGGCCCGTTTCCAGTCGGCATATCCCTATGCACTGGACCTGCGGCAGCCCTGGGTCTACGAGCCTCAAAGAAGCGTCTCACATAAATCCCCTCTGGCCACAGCTGCGGCTCATACATTTCACCAACCTCCCTACAGATGGCGGTGACTTTGAACGATCCAAATCGTGCACTTACAGTGTCAATTTTTTCACAGGTCACATCACGGCCCAGTTTATTTTTCAAGTAGCTAGCCAGTGCGTCAGGTTCCAAGTCAAGTGAAAAGCGAGTAGCAAAAACACTTACCGACTTTGTCGTTATTGCCTGGATGTTACCTCCAGCAGAGGTCCCAACAATCCCCGCTGTCTTCTTCTCTCGCGAAGAGTTCGGTCTGGGTTTAGACGGCAAAGCAGTCCTATGTTTTCCAGAAGGATGCTTTTGTCGGCCCTCCTTCAGAACTCGGGCATAGTTGGGAGAATTACGATGCCATTCTCGCTGGTCGCGGCCTCAGCTGCTTTCACAATCCTGCCAGGTAGCAGGGTAGCAGAATTCAGGCTCTGAGACGTCTCCGAGTTGCGGGCTTGGTTCTCCCCACTCCTGCAGGGAGTCGGCTGAGCCGAAGTCACTCCATTCGAGTCCAGCTTTTCAACTGCACACAGACGTTGTCCTATATCCATTGTTACCGTACGAAGATCCTCACAGGCACTTGTCTGCATCGACATGGCCTGCTTCATAACACTGATCTCCACAGTGAGGTGTTCAATTCTTCCAAGAAGACATGATACGTCCAGGCTACTGAAAGTGACTGGCGGTAGTTCGTCGAGGTAATGAGATCCAAAATGGGGAATATTTTCACCAACCTCGTTTAACAACTTCAAGCAGCTTTTAACATTGCTGACATCTTTGTTTGCCCCTTTGTGTGACACATTTCGCTGAGAACTTGGGCAGAGTTCAAACAGCACTCTCTTAGAGTTCTCAATCCACTCCGATCCGAAGTGGTTCACTGCCATTAACACGATGTCATCATGAGTCATGGTTTTCATTTTTGTTACCAAGAAGTTAATCAATCGATATCAAGGAGATTCTCCTTAGTGCCTGACAAATTCGTCATGTTCCATTTCATTGCAGCAGCCAATGAGCGCCAGTGGATTCTGATTACTCCGCATGAATGTCAGACTTAAATTCTAAAGTGGTAGTCTATGTATTTTTTTATTATTATTATTATTTGAATGCAAGCATGCAATCTATAGATTTCCCCATATGTCAGACTTCAATTCTAACGTAGCCTATTTTTTAAAAGATAAATAAATTAATTAAAAATCAGTGACCCTGGCGTACCGGGGCACCTCAGATCTACAGGGGGGCACGTGCCCCCGTGAAAAGGGTCTCGCGACGCCGACGCCCTGGACATTGCTCTGACTCGTCTGTTGGATGCAGTTTCATCAGAGACATGCTCTCAGTGTTAAAGATGTAAACTTTACATCTGAAACGCTTTAATACCAAACTTAACGCACTTCTCAGCATTACAGATAAATGATTTTGCGATCAGTCAGAACCTGAAGTCTGTCATTTAAAGTTGTTGCTGTTGAAGACAGGAAGCGGAGACCCTGGTGAGTCCAACATCTGGATCTCCTGACAGTCAAACTCCTCCTCGCTGTACCGGACGCTGACTTCTCAGGGTGTTTCATGTGCTTCAGACGTCTCTGCTGCTTTGTGCTTTAATGTTTTGAGTCTTTGAAATGTGAGATCTGTTTCTGAACATGTCGTCCCCTCCCTCCATTCATCCTCCATTGATCTGCTGCTGCAACAAAACACACAAATGGCCTCAGAGGAGCTTAAAGGGGAATTCCAGCAAAGACTAACATTGAACTGATGCTGCCGGTTAAGAAACAAAGATCTAAACTCAGCCCCCCTCCCTCCTTGCATCAGCTTTAACCTCTCTCCCAGTGGTTGAAGCCGAGCTGTAGTCCTGCAGCGCCTCAGTCAGATATACAAAGTTTAAGTTTAAAAACCAACATCGACTTCACTAAATTCAATATAAAGTCTATCAGTGAACACACCTTCTCCAGAGTTTATTCTCACAGAAATACATTAAATTACACCTCTGACACCTGCTGGTGACACAGGATGCAGGGAGGGTGCTTTCACACTCAGTGTTAAAGCTAAACTGAGTTCACACTCAGTGTTAAAGCTAAACTGAGTTCACATTCAGTGTTAAAGCTAAACTGAGTTCACATTCAGTGTTAAAGCTAAACTGAGTTCACACTCAGTGTTAAAGCTAAACTGAGTTCACACTCAGTGTTAAAGCTAAACTGAGTTCACACTCAGTGTTAAAGCTAAACTGAGTTCACACTCAGAGTTAAAGCTAAACTGAGTTCACATTCAGTGTTAAAGCTAAACTGAGTTCACACTCAGTGTTAAAGCTAAACTGAGTTCACATTCAGTGTTAAAGCTAAACTGAGTTCACACTCAGTGTTAAAGCTAAACTGAGTTCACACTCAGAGTTAAAGCTAAACTGAGTTCACATTCAGTGTTAAAGCTAAACTGAGTTCACACTCAGTGTTAAAGCTAAACTGAGTTCACACTCAGTGTTAAAGCTAAACTGAGTTCACACTCAGAGTTAAAGCTAAACTGAGTTCACATTCAGTGTTAAAGCTAAACTGAGTTCACACTCAGTGTTAAAGCTAAACTGAGTTCACATTCAGTGTTAAAGCTAAACTGAGTTCACACTCAGTGTTAAAGCTAAACTGAGTTCACATTCAGTTAAAGCTAAACTGAGTTCACATTCAGTTAAAGCTAAACTGAGTTCACATTCAGAGGTGTGAGACTCTGTTTAGATTCACAGCTGCTAGCTAACGACATGATTTGGTTAGATTCCGTGTTTGTGAAGCCTGGCTCCTGAGAGGACCTGTTAAATCACTCTGTTTGTTACTCCTCCTTCACTCAGTGGGGTCACATGGCTCTGAAAGGATCAGATTATTGGCTAAATTACAATCAGACTGAGTTATTAAGGGTAATTCTCCTTGGATATGTGGCGGTGAATGAATGGGATCAGAGGCACAAAGCGTGTCATACCCCGGTATGATAGGTGGCGCTGTACCCATTCCAGCTGTTGCTAATAGAGCCACTTCCTGTTGACCTCTTCACCACCAACAACAACAACAAACTCAGGCATTGGAGAAAGATGGAGAACGCAGAGCCAGATGAAGCTACGTCCCTCTACATTTGCTCTGTGATGAGCTGCTTGTTGCACAAACTCGATGCCCAACGGAGCATTCTCCATCGCGTTGTTTGTTTCTTTCTGACGGCGACAACAACAGGAATATCGTCTCCTTTGACTTCCGGGTCACGACCCCGGGAAAACATCTGGAGCATGCGCAGAACGCAAAGTCTGATTCACCACGAGCTTCAGCGTCTACAAGCAGGTTTAGAGTGACTTTCAACCCAGTTATCTCGGGGTCTGAATCCCATCCGATCCAGTTCTTAGTCAGATTAAGGTGTCTACATGCACTTAATAACTCAGTCTGATTGGAATTTAGCCAATAATCCGATCCAATTCTTAGTCAGATTAAGGTGTCTACATGCACTTAATAACTCAGTCTGATTGTAATTTAGCCAATAATCCGACCCTTTCAGTATAATGTGACCCCACTCACTCACATGGTAGAACAGTCCATTACTCCATGAAAGTAATCACTCTGAATAAAACTCCATATTTTACTGTTTACGTCACTCAGTACGGAGCGTTACTGTGTGTTGATTTAAAACTCTGTACATGACTCTTAATGTTACAGAGTGTAACTTTACCCATTAGTACTCTTCTCTGTGTAACTCCACATGTTACTTTATTCTCGTGCTCTGTGCTACTAAAACTAAACGTTGGTTAGATGCCTGACAGGCTGAATTCAGGACATAAAGTCTCTTTTTATGGCTTCTAATAGTTGGCTACTTTTCCTGATTTCTGGTAAGAATCTGACTCCTGTCCTGTTCAGAGCTGCTGCCGGACATGTTGTGTGTCTGATGATGGGAAGATGAACCTTCGGTTTAATCGTTAGATAATGGCTGAGGCCACAGATGGAGGAACACATCTCCCTGTGAGGTGATAACGTGATGAATGAAACAGATCTGAGAGCAGATCATTTACCGCTGAGCGCTGATAGAGATCCACATCACGGACTGTCCCCACACTTATCAATCCCAGGAAAATGAAGAGAGATCTACATCTGCTTTACTTTCCTCCAGCTGCTGGTTCCACTTCACTTCTATGAAAATCAGCTTTCAGGGATCTGATACCAGAATCTGTCCTCATGTAATCAGCCTTTATTTTTAGCTGTTACAGATAGTTTCCATCTACAACCTGAACACAGGAACCTGCTGACTGTCAGAAGCTTTAAAGCTTTCAGTGGAGTCATGAAGGTAAAAAGCTGTTTGATTAGGTTATTACTGTCCGACTCACCATCAGTAGTTACAACAAACCATCGATAAGATTCTGTTTGGGCTTTAAAGGTGTTTGCAACCAGGTGCCCGAAAGGAAACTTTTTAAAAGATGGATAGATAGATAGATAGATAGATAGATAGATAGATAGATAGATAGATAGATGGATAGATAAGTACTTTATTCATCCCATTTTGGGAAATTATTGTGTTGCAGCAGCGTACATTTAACAAGCAAATAGAATAAATAGGATAGAATTAGAATAGAAATAGAATAAAAATAGAGAATAAACATTAGCTATATGCAAATCTACAGTATGAAGAGTAGTAGGGTAAATAATAACAATAATAATAATAATAATAATAATAATAATAATGATGAACATCAGTAAACTAAATAAAATAAATAAAATAAAAACAGATTTGTACATTTAACAATAAAGGTAAAAAATAAAATTGGGGGTATATGGATAATTTACATTATATTGTACTATGGTGATATTTGTGATATTTGTGCAAATGTTATTCGTGCAAAATGAGCAGTTGTGCAAATTGTCATTGTTATATGAGATGTTATATGTTATAAAATGTCTCGTCTCATCAGTTTAAACTTTATTAAACAGTATCTGAATTTATCATTTCATGTCAAAGTCACAGTTTTAAATTCATCAGACGAGAGAAGAAAAGGACATTTTTTAAATTATTTTGAATTATCTCGTGTACGAATTGTGCTCTATAAATAAAATGGCCTCGCCTTCCCTAAATAAGAAAGGAGGTAACTCCAGGTCATGATGAAGCGTAGTGAGTCGGTAGCTGCAGCAGTAACGCCGTGTGTCCTCCTCAGACCTGATGCCACTCGACCTGCTCTCCAGGGCTCTGCCCCGCCCAGGTGAAGCCCCGCCCACACAGGTAGGACAGGTGATGGTGTTGAACAGTCCAGGTGGGTGTAGAGAGGCTGACCATCAGTACTCTGTGACCAGGTTCAGATGGTTCAGTCCAGAGGGTCCAGAGGTCTCAGACCGGCCGGCGCCGCTGCTCTGAGCTTTCCCGCCTCACAACTCTTCACCAACTGTGACTGTTTTCCTGCTGAGTTCTCATTGGTCGCCACCGTGAAGATACCGAGTCTGAGTCAGAAGGTGAGCAGCGGAACCAAATGGACCCTGGTTCTGGTTCTGGTTCTGGATCCGATCTAACCTGGCCATTCTCTCTGTTTCCAGACAAACGAATACATCCTCTCTGTGGTGAAGGAAGAATCTAATTTGCTGTTGCTCGGTTTACGGGTCTCTGAGGACCGCCTCCATCTTGTAACCACGCCCACTGGTTTTGGTGGGCGGAGTCGAATAATTTTCAAGGATGTTGGATTGGATGACAACCGATGGCACACCATTGTGCTGGCTGTCACCGGACAATACGCCACGCTGACCATCGACTGTGGACTGCCTCTGGAGCTGTGAGTTTAAAACCAGTTTGGACTGGATCATAGCAGTTCAAACCAGCTCAGACCGGTTTATTCTGGTTCATAATCATTCAGAGAGTTGAAAACCAGTTTGGACCGGATCATAGCAGTTCAAACCAGATCAGACCGGTTTATTCTGGTTCGCCTTCATTCAGAGAGTTAAAAACCAGTTTGGACCGGATCATAGCAGTTCAAACCAGCTCAGACCGGTTTATTCTGGTTCACAATCATTCAGAGAGTTAAAAACCAGTTTGGACCGGATCATAGCAGTTCAAACCAGCTCAGACCGGTTTATTCTGGTTCATAATCATTCAGAGAGTTAAAAACCAGTTTGGACCGGATCATAGCAGTTCAAACCAGATCAGACCGGTTTATTCTGGTTCGCCTTCATTCAGAGAGTTAAAAACCAGTTTGGACCGGATCATAGCAGTTCAAACCAGCTCAGACCGGTTTATTCTGGTTCATAATCATTCAGAGAGTTAAAAAACAGTTTGGACTGGATCAGAGCAGTTCAAACCAGCTCAGACCGGTTTATTCTGGTTCACAATCATTCAGAGCAGTTTGTTTCCTTTCAGGCTTTGTTACATTACTCCTGGTTCAGCCCTTTTAACCGGTTTTTGTCTGGTTCTGTTTTCTCCCATATCTGTTTCAGTCTGATCCACTTTACTTTAACCCATCAGGCCCGGTTTAGCATTCATAAGTTAGCCTGGATTCTGGATTTAGTTCAACTTTAGCACAGACCAACCTGGTTCAGTCTAGTTTATATCGGTTCTGTTCTGATCAGTCTGTGACGTTAACTGGTTTCGTGTCTCCCAGTAAACAGGTCCAGTCCTTCCCCAGCACTCTGAGTACCAGAGGGTCCCGGTTCTTCCTCGGCAGCAGGGGCCGGTGGAGGGGACGCTTCTCTGTGAGTCTGTGATCTGGATCAGAATCAGATCCAGAACGGTCCCGCCTTCCTGCTGGTTTATCCCGGTCTCTCTGTGTTTAGGGTCTACTGCGCCAGCTGGTTCTGCTTCCGGGCTCAGACGCCGGGCCCCGACTGTGTCCGAACTCTGAACCCGGTCTGGCCGAGCTGTCCGTCCCACCGGTCCTGAAGTCCGTTCCGCTCCAGCTGAACCAGCAGGGACCAGTTTACCCTTTCGGTGAGTCCAGCAACTCCCAGAACACGGCCTCCCGGGCTCAGAACACGGCCTCTCGGGCTCAGAACACGGCCTCCCGCTCCCAGAACACGGCCTCCCGGGCCCAGAACACGGCCTCCCGGGCTCAGAACACGGCCTCCCGCTCCCAGAACACGGCCTCCCGGGCCCAGAACACGGCCTCCCGGACTCAGAACACGGCCTCCCGGGCTCAGAACACGGCCTCCCGGGCCCAAAACACGGCCTCCCGGGCCCAAAACACGGCCTCCCAGGCCCAAAACACGGCCTCCCGGGCCCAGAACACGGCCTCCCGGTCCCAAAACACGGCCTCCCGGGCCCAGAACACGGCCTCCCGGGCCCAGAACACGGCCTCCCGGATTCAGAACACGGCCTCCCGGTCCCAGAACACGGCCTCCCGGGCCCAGAACACGGCCTCCCGGGCCCAGAACACGGCCTCCCGGGCTCAGAACACGGCCTCCCGGGCTCAGAACACGGCCTCCCGGGCCCAAAACACGGCCTCCCGGGCCCAAAACACGGCCTCCCGGGCCCAAAACACGGCCTCCCGGGCCCAAAACACGGCCTCCTGGTCCCAAAACACGGCCTCCAGGGCCCAGAACACGGCCTCCCGGGCCCAGAACACGGCCTCCCGGACTCAGAACACGGCCTCCCGGTCCCAGAACACGGCCTCCCGGACTCAGAACACGGCCTCCCGGGCCCAGAACACGGCCTCCCGGGCCCAGAACACGGCCTCCCGGGCCCAGAACACGGCCTCCCGGGCCCAGAACGCGTCCTCCCGGGCTCAGAACGCGGCCTCCCGGGCCCAGAACACGGCCTCCCGGGCTCAGAACACGGCCTCCCGGGCTCAGAACACGGCCTCCCGGGCCCAGAACACGGCCTCCCGGGCTCAGAACACGGCCTCCCGGGCTCAGAACACGGCCTCCCGGGCCCAGAACACGGCCTCCCGCTCCCAGAACACGGCCTCCCGCTCCCAGAACACGGCCTCCCGGGCCCAGAACACGGCCTCCCGGGCCCAGAACACGGCCTCCCCGGCTCAGAACACGGCCTCCCGGGCCCAGAACACGGCCTCCCGCTCCCAGAACACGGCCTCCCGGGCCCAGAACACGGCCTCCCGGGCCCAGAACACGGCCTCCCGGGCCCTTCTGATGTTTCAGCGCCGTGTGTTTGGACTGTAAACGCTGAGCTGTGATGGTATCAGAGCTTCAGAAACCTGAGCTGCAGACTAACCGACAGCATGAACAGATGTTGGCTGACTCTGTGCCGGTTTCTGTTACCTTCTGTTTTATAAACACGGATCTTATCAGGACCGGTGGTTCCCTGATGTTTGAGTCCTGGTTCCAGTGAGCCCGGGCTCCTGGTTCTGGGCTTCATCTCTGGGATCCTGGTTCTGGGCTCCTGGGTCTGGATTCCTGGTTCTGGGCTCCTGGTTCTGGGCCCCTGGTTCTGGGCTCCTGGTTCTGGGCTCCTGGTTCTGGGCCCCTGGTTCTGGGCTCCTGGTTCTGGGCCCCTGGTTCTGGGCTCCTGGTTCTGGGCTCCTGGTTCTGGGCCCCTGGTTCGGGGCCCCTGGTTCTGGGCCCCTGGTTCTGGGCTCCTGGTTCTGGGCTCCTGGTTCTGGGCCCCTGGTTCTGGGCCCCTGGTTCTGGGTCCCTGGTTCTGGGCCCCTGGTTCTGGGCCCCTGGTTCTGGGCCCCTGGTTCGGGGCTCCTGGTTCTGGGCTCCTGGTTCTTTGCCCCTGGTTCTGGGCTCCTGGTTCTGGGCCCCTGGTTCTTGGCCCCTGGTTCTGGGCCCCTGGTTCTGGGTCCCTGGTTCTGGGCACCTGGTTCTGGGCCCCTGGTTCTGGGCCCCTGGTTCTGGGCTCCTGGTTCTTTGCCCCTGGTTCTGGGCTCCTGGTTCTGGGCCCCTGGTTCTGGGCCCCTGGTTCTGGGCCCCTGGTTCTGGGCCCCTGGTTCGGGGCTCCTGGTTCTGGGCTCCTGGTTCTGGGCCCCTGGTTCTGGGCTCCTGGTTCTGGGCTCCTGGTTCTGGGCCCCTGGTTCTGGGCTCCTGGTTCTGGGCTCCTGGTTCTGGGCCCCTGGTTCTGGGCCCCTTGTTCTGGGCTCCTGGTTCTGGGCTCCTGGTTCTGGGCCCCTGGTTCTGGGCCCCTGGTTCTGGGTCCCTGGTTCTGGGCTCCTGGTTCTGGGCCCCTGGTTCTGGGCTCCTGGTTCTGGGCCCCTGGTTCTGGGCTCCTGGTTCTGGGCTCCTGGTTCTGGGCCCCTGGTTCTGGGCTCCTGGTTCTGGGCTCCTGGTTCTGGGCCCCTGGTTCTGGGCCCCTTGTTCTGGGCTCCTGGTTCTGGGCTCCTGGTTCTGGGCCCCTGGTTCTGGGCCCCTGGTTCTGGGTCCCTGGTTCTGGGCTCCTGGTTCTGGGTCCCTGGTTCTGGGCTCCTGGTTCTGGGCCCCTGGTTCTGGGCTTCATCTCTGGGCTCCTGGTTCTGGGCCCCTGGTTCGGGGCTCCTGGTTCTGGGCTCCTGGTTCTGGGCCCCTGGTTCTGGGCTCCTGGTTCTGGGCCCCTGGTTCTGGGCTTCATCTCTGGGCTCCTGGTTCTGGGCCCCTGGTTCTGGGCCCCTTGTTCTGGGCCCCTGGTTCTGGGCTCCTGGTTCTGGGCTCCTGGTTCTGGGCCCCTGGTTCTGGGCCCCTGGTTCGGGGCCCCTGGTTCTGGGCCCCTGGTTCTGGGCCCCTGGTTCTGGGCCCCTGGTTCTGGGCTTCATCTCTGGGCTCCTGTTTCTGGGCCCCTGGTTCTGGGCCCCTTGTTCTGGGCCCCTGGTTCTGGGCTCCTGGTTCTGGGCTCCTGGTTCTGGGCCCCTGGTTCTGGGCCCCTGGTTCTGGGCCCCTGGTTCTGGGCCCCTGGTTCTGGTTGGGTAGAACCCCCTTATTGTGACTGTGTTTGTGCTACCAGCAGTTTGGCTGACACTAAGGGTTTGTTCTCCCTTTGATGTGTGTTTCCATGACAACAGTGTGAGGTCAGACAGGTGCTGACTCGCACAGGTGTGTCAGTCAGGACGTCTGCTGGGAGTTTAAAGGAGCAGTCTGACTGAATTCTGCCGTTTATCGCTGAAATTCTTTCTTTTATTCCGTTTGTTGAGGGAACCTTTTGGCTCCATTAGCAGCCGCGTACTTCGGTTCTGGTTCAGGACGCGTCAGATTTAAGGGCTTAAAATGGGTTTTCATCTGGTTTTAATGTGGATCAACATTAGATTGTACCTGGGGTCGAACTACACGCTTCTGTTTGTGCAATTTCCCTAAGGCTGAGTGCAATATATTTATTTTTCATATTTTTTATTCGGTGCTGGCACATAGCACTTCCATACCTATTTATTTATATTGTATAGTACTGGATAGCATTAAAAATTGTAGCCAAGTAACGACATTTCGTTGTCAAGACTCACCTGTGTTTTTTGTGCAATGACAATACACTCAGAAATAGGGGTACGTAGGGTAGTACAGAGGGCTACAGTACGAGTCCTTTTTTGTCCCCTGAGGTACAATCTATACTAATGTACCCCCCGGGGTTCATTATTGGACCTAAAGGTACCTATATGTACCTTTTTTCTACATGCTGGGGTACAATAGACAGTCTGTGTTAGGCTACTTCAGAATAGGGGACAAAATTGCCACCAGAGGTACAAGATTGGTCTCTGTAAGGTACAAAACTCTACCTTCTGAGGGTACTGCCCCAGGGACAAGCCATCGTACCCCTAAAGGTACAATTCTGTACTTTGTTTCCTGAGAGTGTGAAGTCTAAGTCTAACAAAACGTTCAGTTTGTGAGACAAAGCGAGACAAAGCGAGTCATCATGAAGACGGATACATCTTCAGACTGAACTCATATGCACAGGTTTAAGGGTTACACGTTTAAGGGTTAGGCGTTTAAGGGTTAGGCGTTTAAGGGTTAGACGTTTAAGGGTTAGACGTTTAAGGGTTAAACGTTTAAGGGTTAGACGTTTAAGGGTTAAACGTTTAAAGGTTAGACGTTTAAGGGTTAAACGTTTAAAGGTTAGACGTTTAAGGGTTAGACGTTTAAGGGTTAGACGTTTAAGGGTTAGACGTTTAAGGGTTAAACGTTTAAGGGTTAGACGTTTAAGGGTTAAACGTTTAAAGGTTAGACGTTTAAGGGTTAGACGTTTAAGGGTTAGACGTTTAAAGGTTAGACGTTTAAGGGTTAGACGTTTAAAGGTTAGACGTTTAAGGGTTAGACGTTTAAGGGTTAGACGTTTAAGGGTTAAACGTTTAAAGGTTAGACGTTTAAGGGTTAGACGTTTAAGGGTTAGACGTTTAAAGGTTAGACGTTTAAGGGTTAGACGTTTAAAGGTTAGGCGTTTAAGGGTTAAACGTTTAAGGGTTAGACGTTTAAAGGTTAGGCGTTTAAGGGTTAAACGTTTAAAGGTTAGGCGTTTAAGGGTTAAACGTTTAAGGGTTAGACGTTTAAGGGTTAGACGTTTAAGGGTTAAACGTTTAAGGGTTAGACGTTTAAGGGTTAAACGTTTAAAGGTTAGACGTTTAAGGGTTAGACGTTTAAGGGTTAGACGTTTAAAGGTTAGACGTTTAAGGGTTAGACGTTTAAAGGTTAGACGTTTAAGGGTTAGACGTTTAAGGGTTAGACGTTTAAGGGTTAAACGTTTAAAGGTTAGACGTTTAAGGGTTAGACGTTTAAGGGTTAGACGTTTAAAGGTTAGACGTTTAAGGGTTAGACGTTTAAAGGTTAGGCGTTTAAGGGTTAAACGTTTAAGGGTTAGACGTTTAAAGGTTAGGCGTTTAAGGGTTAAACGTTTAAAGGTTAGGCGTTTAAGGGTTAAACGTTTAAGGGTTAGACGTTTAAGGGTTAAACGTTTAAAGGTTAGACGTTTAAGGGTTAGACGTTTAAGGGTTAAACGTTTAAGGGTTAGACGTTTAAGGGTTAGGCGTTTAAAGGTTAGACGTTTAAGGGTTAAACGTTTAAGGGTTAGGCGTTTAAGGGTTAAACGTTTAAGGGTTAAACGTTTAAGGGTTAGACGTTTAAGGGTTAGGCGTTTAAAGGTTAGACGTTTAAGGGTTAAACGTTTAAGGGTTAGGCGTTTAAGGGTTAAACGTTTAAGGGTTAAACGTTTAAGAGTTAGACGTTTAAGGGTTAGGCGTTTAAAGGTTAGACGTTTAAGGGTTAAACGTTTAAGGGTTAAACGTTTAAAGGTTAGACGTTTAAGGGTTAAACGTTTAAGGGTTAGACTTTTAAGGGTTAAACGTTTAAAGGTTAAACGTTTAAGGGTTAGGCGTTTAAGGGTTAGACGTTTAAGGGTTAGACTTTTAAGGGTTAAACGTTTAAAGGTTAAACGTTTAAGGGTTAGGCGTTTAAGGGTTAGACGTTTAAGGGTTAGACGTTTAAGGGTTAAACGTTTAAGGGTTAGGCGTTTAAGGGTTAGACGTTTAAGGGTTAGACGTTTAAGGGTTAAACGTTTAAGGGTTAGACGTTTAAGGGTTAAACGTTTAAGGGTTAAACGTTTAAGGGTTAAACGTTTAAGGGTTAGACGTTTAAGGGTTAGACGTTTAAGGGTTAGGCGTTTAAGGGTTAGACGTTTAAGGGTTAGGCGTTTAAGGGTTAGACGTTTAAGGGTTAGACGTTTAAGGGTTAGACGTTTAAGGGTTAAACGTTGATGGGTTAGACGTTTAAGGGTTAGACGTTTAAGGGTTAGACGTTTAAGGGTTAGGCGTTTAAGGGTTAGGCGTTTAAGGGTTAAACGTTTAAGGGTTAAACGTTTAAGGGTTAGGCGTTTAAGGGTTAGACGTTTAAGGGTTAGACGTTTAAGGGTTAGACGTTTAAGGGTTAAACGTTTAAGGGTTAAACGTTTAAGGGTTAGACGTTTAAGGGTTAGACGTTTAAGGGTTAGGCGTTTAAGGGTTAGACGTTTAAGGGTTAAACGTTTAAGGGTTAAACGTTTAAGGGTTAGACTTTTAAGGGTTAGATGTTTAAGGGTTAGACGTTTAAGGGTTAGACTTTTAAGGGTTAGGCGTTTAAGGGTTAGACGTTTAAGGGTTAGGCGTTTAAGGGTTAGGCGTTTAAGGGTTAGGCGTTTAAGGGTTAAACGTTTAAGGGGTAGACGTTTAAGGGTTAGACGTTTAAGGGTTAAACGTTTAAGGGTTAGACGTTTAAGGGTTAGACGTTTAAGGGTTAGACGTTTAAGGGTTAGACGTTTAAGGGTTAGGCGTTTAAGGGTTAGGCGTTTAAGGGTTAGGCGTTTAAGGGTTAGACGTTTAAGGGTTAGGCGTTTAAGGGTTACACGTTTAAGGGTTAGACGTTTAAGGGTTAGACTTTTAAGGGTTAGACGTTTAAGGGTTAAACGTTTAAGGGTTAGACGTTTAAGGGTTAGACGTTTAAGGGTTAGACGTTTAAGGGTTAAACGTTTAAGGGTTAGACGTTTAAGGGTTAGACGTTTAAGGGTTAGACGTTTAAGGGTTAGGCGTTTAAGGGTTAGACTTTTAAGGGTTAGACTTTTAAGGGTTAGGCGTTTAAGGGTTAGACGTTTAAGGGTTAGGCGTTTAAGGGTTAAACGTTTAAGGGTTAGACGTTTAAGGGTTAGACGTTTAAGGGTTAAACGTTTAAGGGTTAGACGTTTAAGGGTTAGACGTTTAAGGGTTAGACGTTTAAGGGTTAAACGTTTAAGGGTTAGACGTTTAAGGGTTAGACTTTTAAGGGTTAGACTTTTAAGGGTTAGGCGTTTAAGGGTTAGGCGTTTAAGGGTTAGACGTTTAAGGGTTAGACTTTTAAGGGTTAGACTTTTAAGGGTTAGACTTTTAAGGGTTAGGCGTTTAAGGGTTAGACGTTTAAGGGTTAGACGTTTAAGGGTTAGACGTTTAAGGGTTAGACGTTTAAGGGTTAGACGTTTAAGGGTTAGACGTTTAAGGGTTAGGCGTTTAAGGGTTAGGCGTTTAAGGGTTAGACTTTTAAGGGTTAGACTTTTAAGGGTTAGGCGTTTAAGGGTTAGACGTTTAAGGGTTAGACGTTTAAGGGTTAGACGTTTAAGGGTTAGACGTTTAAGGGTTAGACGTTTAAGGGTTAGACGTTTAAGGGTTAGACGTTTAAGGGTTAGGCGTTTAAGGGTTAGACTTTTAAGGGTTAGACTTTTAAGGGTTAGGCGTTTAAGGGTTAGACGTTTAAGGGTTAGACGTTTAAGGGTTAGACGTTTAAGGGTTAGACTTTTAAGGGTTAGACTTTTAAGGGTTAGACGTTTAAGGGTTAGGCGTTTAAGGGTTAGACATTTAAGGGTTAGACGCTTAAGGGTTAGGCGATTAAGGGTTAGACGTTTAAGGGTTAGACGTTTAAGGGTTAAACGTTTAAGGGTTAGACGTTTAAGGGTTAGACGTTTAAGGGTTAGGCGTTTAAGGGTTAGACGTTTAAGGGTTAAACGTTTAAGGGTTAGACGTTTAAGGGTTAGACGTTTAAGGGTTAGGCGTTTAAGGGTTAGACGTTTAAGGGTTAAACGTTTAAGGGTTAGACGTTTAAGGGTTAAACGTTTAAGGGTTAGACGTTTAAGGGTTAGACGTTTAAGGGTTAAACGTTTAAGGGTTAGACGTTTAAGGGTTAGACGTTTAAGGGTTAAACGTTTAAGGGTTAGACGTTTAAGGGTTAGACGTTTAAGGGTTAGGCGTTTAAGGGTTAGAAGTTTAAGGGTTAAACGTTTAAGGGTTAGACGTTTAAGGGTTAAACGTTTAAGGGTTAGACGTTTAAGGGTTAGACGTTTAAGGGTTAAACGTTTAAGGGTTAGACGTTTAAGGGTTAGACGTTTAAGGGTTAGACGTTTAAGGGTTAAACGTTTAAGGGTTAGACGTTTAAGGGTTAGACGTTTAAGGGTTAGACGTTTAAGGGTTAAACGTTTAAGGGTTAGACGTTTAAGGGTTAGGCGTTTAAGGGTTAAACGTTTAAGGGTTAGACGTTTAAGGGTTAGACGTTTAAGGGTTAAACGTTTAAGGGTTAGACTTTTAAGGGTTAGACGTTTAAGGGTTAGACGTTTAAGGGTTAGACGTTTAAGGGTTAGGCGTTTAAGGGTTAGGCGTTTAAGGGTTAGGCGTTTAAGGGTTAGACGTTTAAGTGTTAGACGTTTAAGGGTTAGGCGTTTAAGGGTTAGACGTTTAAGGGTTAGACGTTTAAGGGTTAAACGTTTAAGGGTTAGACGTTTAAGGGTTAAACGTTTAAGGGTTAGACGTTTAAGGGTTAAACGTTTAAGGGTTAAACGTTTAAGGGTTAGACGTTTAAGGGTTAAACGTTTAAGGGTTAGACGTTTAAGGGTTAAACGTTTAAGGGTTAGACGTTTAAGGGTTAAACGTTTAAGGGTTAGACGTTTAAGGGTTAGACGTTTAAAGGTTAAACGTTTAAAGGTTAAACGTTGAAGGGTTAGACGTTTAAGGGTTAGGCGTTTAAGGGTTAAACTTTTAAGGGTTAGACGTTTAAGGGTTAGGCGTTTAAGGGTTAGGTGTTTAAGGGTTAGACGTTTAAGGGTTAGACGCTTAAGGGTTAAACGTTTAAGGGTTAGGCGATTAAGGGTTAGACGTTTAAGGGTTAGACGTTTAAGGGTTAGACGTTTAAGGGTTAGACGTTTAAGGGTTAAACGTTTAAGGGTTAGACGTTTAAGGGTTAGGCGTTTAAGGGTTAGACTTTTAAGGGTTAGACTTTTAAGGGTTAAACGTTTAAGGGTTAGACGTTTAAGGGTTAAACGTTTAAGGGTTAGACGTTTAAGGGTTAGACTTTTAAGGGTTAAACGTTTAAGGGTTAGACGTTTAAGGGTTAGACTTTTAAGGGTTAAACGTTTAAGGGTTAGACGTTTAAGGGTTAAACGTTTAAGGGTTAGACGTTTAAGGGTTAGACTTTTAAGGGTTAAACGTTTAAGGGTTAGACGTTTAAGGGTTAGGCGTTTAAGGGTTAAACTTTTAAGGGTTAGACGTTTAAGGGTTAGACGTTTAAGGGTTAGACGTTTAAGGGTTAGGCGTTTAAGGGTTAAACGTTTAAGGGTTAGACGTTTAAGGGTTAAACGTTTAAGGGTTAGGCGTTTAAGGGTTAAACTTTTAAGGGTTAGACGTTTAAGGGTTAGACGTTTAAGGGTTAGACGTTTAAGGGTTAGACGTTTAAGGGTTAGACTTTTAAGGGTTAAACGTTTAAGGGTTAGACGTTTAAGGGTTAGACGTTTAAGGGTTAGACTTTTAAGGGTTAGACGTTTAAGGGTTAGACGTTTAAGGGTTAGGCGTTTAAGGGTTAGACGTTTAAGGGTTAAACGTTTAAGGGTTAGACGTTTAAGGGTTAGACGTTTAAGGGTTAGGCGTTTAAGGGTTAGACGTTTAAGGGTTAAACGTTTAAGGGTTAGACGTTTAAGGGTTAGGCGTTTAAGGGTTAAACTTTTAAGGGTTAGACGTTTAAGGGTTAGACGTTTAAGGGTTAAACGTTTAAGGGTTAGACTTTTAAGGGTTAGACGTTTAAGGGTTAGACGTTTAAGGGTTAGACGTTTAAGGGTTAAACGTTTAAGGGTTAGACTTTTAAGGGTTAGACGTTTAAGGGTTAAACGTTTAAGGGTTAGACGTTTAAGGGTTAGACGTTTAAAGGTTAAACGTTTAAAGGTTAAACGTTGAAGGGTTAGACGTTTAAGGGTTAGACGTTTAAGGGTTAAACTTTTAAGGGTTAGACGTTTAAGGGTTAGACGTTTAAGGGTTAGGCGTTTAAGGGTTAGACGTTTAAGGGTTAAACGTTTAAGGGTTAGACGTTTAAGGGTTAGGCGTTTAAGGGTTAAACTTTTAAGGGTTAGACGTTTAAGGGTTAGACGTTTAAGGGTTAAACGTTTAAGGGTTAGACTTTTAAGGGTTAGACGTTTAAGGGTTAGACGTTTAAGGGTTAGACGTTTAAGGGTTAAACGTTTAAGGGTTAGACTTTTAAGGGTTAGACGTTTAAGGGTTAAACGTTTAAGGGTTAGACGTTTAAGGGTTAGACGTTTAAAGGTTAAACGTTTAAAGGTTAAACGTTGAAGGGTTAGACGTTTAAGGGTTAGACGTTTAAGGGTTAAACTTTTAAGGGTTAGACGTTTAAGGGTTAGACGTTTAAGGGTTAGGCGTTTAAGGGTTAGGCGTTTAAGGGTTAGACGTTTAAAGGTTAAACGTTTAAGGGTTAGACGTTTAAGGGTTAGGCGTTTAAGGGTTAAACTTTTAAGGGTTAGGCGTTTAAGGGTTAAACGTTTAAGGGTTAGACGTTTAAGGGTTAGACGTTTAAGGGTTAGACGTTTAAGGGTTAGGCGTTTAAGGGTTAGGCGTTTAAGGGTTAGACGTTTAAAGGTTAAACGTTTAAGGGTTAGACGTTTAAGGGTTAGGCGTTTAAGGGTTAAACTTTTAAGGGTTAGACGTTTAAGGGTTAGACTTTTAAGGGTTAGACGTTTAAGGGTTAGACGTTTAAGGTTTAGGCGTTTAAGGGTTAGACGTTTAAGGGTTAGACGTTTAAGGGTTAAACGTTTAAGGGTTAGACGTTTAAGGGTTAGACGTTTAAGGGTTAGACGTTTAAGGGTTAAACGTTTAAGGGTTAGACGTTTAAGGGTTAGACGTTTAAGGGTTAGACGTTTAAGGGTTAAACGTTTAAGGGTTAGGCGTTTAAGGGTTAGACGTTTAAGGGTTAGACGTTTAAGGGTTAAACGTTTAAGGGTTAGACGTTTAAGGGTTAGACGTTTAAGGGTTAGACGTTTAAGGGTTAAACGTTTAAGGGTTAGACGTTTAAGGGTTAGACTTTTAAGGGTTAGACGTTTAAGGGTTAGACGTTTAAGGTTTAGGCGTTTAAGGGTTAGACGTTTAAGGGTTAGACGTTTAAGGGTTAAACGTTTAAGGGTTAGACGTTTAAGGGTTAGACGTTTAAGGGTTAAACGTTTAAGGGTTAGACGTTTAAGGGTTAGACGTTTAAGGGTTAGACGTTTAAGGGTTAAACGTTTAAGGGTTAGGCGTTTAAGGGTTAGACGTTTAAGGGTTAGACGTTTAAGGGTTAGACGTTTAAGGGTTAGACGTTTAAGGGTTAAACGTTTAAGGGTTAGACGTTTAAGGGTTAGACGTTTAAGGGTTAAATGTTTAAGGGTTAGGCGTTTAAGGGTTAGACGTTTAAGGGTTAGACGTTTAAGGGTTAAACGTTTAAGGGTTAGGCGTTTAAGGGTTAGACGTTTAAGGGTTAGACGTTTAAGGGTTAGACGTTTAAGGGTTAGACGTTTAAGGGTTAAACGTTTAAGGGTTAGACGTTTAAGGGTTAAACGTTTAAGGGTTAGACGTTTAAGGGTTAGACGTTTAAGGGTTAGACGTTTAAGGGTTAGACGTTGGGTATTGTTTAGCCCCGTTTCTCAGCCAGTGTTCTGGGGGTTGGATGGTCCAGTTTGCTGTTTCTTTCAGTCATCGGATGTTTTGGCTCAGATATGTCAGCTGCCAAAGATTCGGCGGTCGGTAGGTCGACCTCTTAGAGTTCAGAGGTCGGCCGCCACCTTAAAGGGACACTGTGTAATTTCTTCCCCCATCTAGTGGTGCAATTTTATTTTGCAAAGTCGAATGAATTTGCTCTCTAGCGCCTCGCGTTTTCAAATGTGCGCTGCAACTTGTTGAACTACGGCAGGCGGTATGTGTCAAGATTCAAGAAGCTATAGATAGATAAGCATTATTTCAGACTCAAGGTCCATACAAACAAAAAGACATCAAGACACACAGTACAAAGGACTACATAACACACAATAAAATAATAATTTAAAAAACAGTCTAATGACTGATTTTTATAAAACACTGATACCAGATGAACCTCTACATTACATTTCTCAGAGCCGCTTGCAGTGTGTTCACTCCAGCACTCACAAACAACTGTGACAAACACGTCTTCAAAGTCCACCTCATCAAGTTTTGTTTCGGGTGATGAGGTACGTTATTTCAAACAAACTTCAAACTGCATTGAGTCATTAGTGTGAGCATGTATGAGAAATTACTCCTCGAGCAAGATAGTTTATGTTGTTTTTTATTGGTAACATTACTGTCGCAGTATAGCGAACGTAGTAGGCTAGTGCTTGCTCTACAACGCATGAACTATGTGCTACAACTAATTAGTAAGGAAACATTCTTTATTTATTGATCTTTCTCCTTCATTAGCTCTTTCCATCTGGGAAAACCGACCCCGATGTTTACCCTCTTTTTGTGGATTTGCCGGTCAAGTTGCCCGTGAAAATCTGTTTTTGGCTTTTTTGGTGACGAGGATCCCTCCTCCTGTGGATGGCGTAACTATGGTCTTCCATTACGAACAAAAGTTCAGGCCGTTCAGGCTGGTTTACACCAGAGAATGTCTAATGGCGTAGACTGGCTCTGTTTATACCTGCGTGCAAACGTGACGTCAACATGACGTCATTTCCGCTTGCAGGCCTGGCGGGGAAATCGCGATTCCAAGTGCTTTATGTCCCTCTCGGCACTTCATCGTTTTTCATAGAGCGGAAGGACATGGCAGCCTCCATAGAGCTCGCCCCATAGATATGTGTAGATATATATTCTATACATATCTATGGCTTGCCCGCTCTATGTAGATACAGACGAGTTATTCTTCCCTCAGGAGGATAAGTGAGTTTGTTGACAGAGATAATTTTACACCAATGAGGACTAATTTATGAATGAATATGTTGATTTGAGCTAATAAATGATTTAATATATTACACAGTGTCCCTTTAAGGATGGGGCCGTGGGAGAGGTTTCCATCGGCTCCTTTACTCAGCGAGCTGTGGATCAACCTGATGGTGATTTATTAAGCTTTTTATTCATCAGGTTTTTAGTAAAGTTTCATTTGTTTTTAGTGATGCTTCGTGTACTTTGTTTGGTACTGGTTTATATAAATGATTAATCCTAATTATGAAGCTTTTTAAAGCTGTGATGAGTGACTTCAGGGTATATAGATATATCTATATATATATGGGAGTAAACCATGACTGTGAGCTGTCTGTCAGGCTGTTAACAACAGAAGACATGAAGGAGTCGGCTGTTTTTGTTCACACTCACACAAATGTTGGACTGTAACTGCTGAGATTCATGGTTAAAGCAGCTGAAGGGAACCAGCCTGAGGACGGTTCATTCATTTATTTAACTGACAAAAGGAAAGTGCTGCAGAAAACTCAGAAATACTCCAAGTGAATAAAGTCCAAAGATCCGAAGGAGAAGGCAGAACCTGACTGATTCTAAGGATGAAGCAGTGACAGGAGAGAATTATTTATTTTTATTTTTTTTAAGTATATTTTTTATTCATGAAAGCACAAAGTAAGATTCATTTAAATACAATATCTTGAATTGGATTTGTTTTCTTTTTAACAACAGAACCCACCCACCCACAACAGCCATATACTGCTGTAAAGGGGAAAAAACACATATAAGCATAGATAGCAAAGTTAAATAAATGAACAATGCAATAAATTAAATAAATAAATAAAGGGAAAAACAGTAATAATGATCGTAGTAATGCTAGTAAGAAGTAAAGTGTCCATTCAGTGATGAGAAAATTGAGAAAAAAATAAATAAATAAACAATAATAATTATAATAATAAAAATAATAATAATGACAGACAATGGGGGCATTACATATTCAACAGGAGAGAATTATTAGCGTGTAACACGTGCACGGCGTGCAGGATGGTCGGGTCACGCTTTACTCAGATCGGATCTGTGCACATCAACAAGCTTCTGCTCTGTTCTGTGTACGATGCCTCTCGCTCCCTCAGGGGTGGACACCTCCTTCCATCCCTTCGTCACGCTCTGGTGCTCTGAAGATGAATTAAAACCTTAAAACCAGCTTTGTAATGATGACAGAGGTCATTAAGTTTGGCTGATTTAAGTGTCTGATGGAAGAGACTTCGCTCTTTATGACTCAGTTTATATAAAGCAGTCTGAGGTGAGTTAGATTTATGAACCTGTCGGCAGCTGAGGGCTCTAAACAAATAGCATTTGCCCAAACTCGAGCTCAGCTTCAGCTCATTTGGCTTTTTCTGCTTCAGGGATCAAAAGAGAACCTCTGAGATCACATTTTTACGAGTTTTTTTACGAGTTTTTTTTTATCTTTGAAGAACATTTGATTTCTATCCGCACGCCTACGGCCGTAAATCAGAACATGTTGGAAAACATTTACTTTATTCCACTGCAGATTTCATGTTTTATCTCCTCAACTTTGTTAATATATACATATACATATATATATATATATATATATATATATATATACATTAATGCTGGGCAACGATTAAAATGTTTAATCTAATTAATCACATGATTCCCCTGATTAATCACGATTAATCTCATTTGTATGCAGAATCCAAAAATGAATCCAAAAGTAGCGTATAGCTTTTAGCATTTAGCTTTATTTTAAATGTGCTGTCATATGAATGAAAGTGCCATAACATTTGTTGTGCAAACACACTTTTAACATCAGCATCTTTCTGTAGTTTTTATGTAGAAGCCTCGCTCCACTGTCTGTTTCCTTGAATGACTTGCTGCTATCAGTTGTGTGTTTTGCCTTTAAGTGATATTTTAGACTGGAACTACTACGCTGAGAAGACAATTCAACTTGGCAGTGTTTACAGATGACTTTGGTTCTGTCGACTCCGCCGTCTGGAAGAACTTTAACATGAAAATGGCCGAGTAAAAGTTCCGTACCCTTCTCCATGTTTGGTGGATCCGCCGATTACTTTCTTTTCCTGTTCCACAGCAGACAGCAGCAGACTTTTACAGAATAAAAGCCTGTGAGCAGCAGACTTTTATAAAATAAAAGCCTGTGAGTAACAGACTTTTACAAAATAAAAGCCTGTGAGCAACAGACTTTTACAAAATAAAAGCCTGTGAGCAACAGACTTTTACAAAATAAAAGCCTGTGAGCAACAGACTTTTACAAAATAAAAGCCTGTGAGCAACAGACTTTTACAAAATAAAAGCCTGTGAGCAACAGACTTTTACAAAATAAAAGCCTGTGAGCAGCAGACTTTTACAAAATAAAAGCTTGTGAGCAGCAGACTTTTACAAAATAAAAGCCTGTGAGCAGCAGACTTTTATAATAATAAATAATAAAACCTGCGTTAATGCGCGATAGAATATTTGTCGGCTGATGGAAGCACACGGACGAGGGATTACTGTGGGAAACCTTTGTCCAGCACTACGATCCAGAGTTCCATTCACAGACTTTACTGTGCAGAGAAGAAGCCTGATGCTAACCTGGTCCACTTCTCTGGGCTCGGAGGGTCTCGTTAAAAACAGAACTCCCTTCAGGTTGTTTTCTGTGTTTCAGAGGCCGAGGCCAGAGTGACCGCAGGGACTCGTCCTCCGTGTTTCAGACCAGAACAGGGCCAGCTGTGGTTCAACGCTCGGAGGAGGAGCCTGTTCATCTGCGACGGGCTGACGTGGAGGACGCTGCTGCAGAGTGAGTCTGAACCCAAGATAAACCCAAAGATAACAACCCCGTCAGGAGGTCACGGGAAGAAGCCAGGGTTTTAAATCTGGCTTACATTTAAGTCTGAAGGTAGAATAAAGTCATGATGCATCACAGGAACGCCTCAGAGAAGATGGTGATGCACTTCGTACAGTCACAGTAACAACATGTGTTATGATGATGGATGTGCAGCTCCTAAAAAACCCTGAACTCTGTCTCAGTTCATCACCTGCTGCACTCAGAAACACTAAAACTGGAGAAATATGATCTCTCCTGTTAGTTCTCATCAGAACTCTGGCTGCAGCATTTTGGATCAACTGAAGGCTTTTCAGAGAATATGTGGGACAGCCCATAACTAAAGAATTACAGTAGTCCAATCCTGAAGGAACAAATGCATGAATTAGTTTTTCTGCATCACTCTGAGACAAGATGTTCCTGATTTTAACAATATTACGAAGATGAAAGAAGGCAGTCCTAGAAACCTGTTTTATATGTGAGTCAGAGGACAGATCCTGGTCAGAAATAACTCCAAGGTTCCTCACTGTAGAACTAGAAGCCGAGGAAACACCACCAGAGTAACTATAGAACCAGACAGTTTCTCCCTGAAGCGCTCAGGTCCAAAGATAACGACTTCAGTTTGAGTTTAGAAGCAGAAAGTTCTGAGTCATCCAGGTCTTTATGTCTTTAAGACATGCTTGTAGTCTGACGAGCTGATTGGTTTGATCTGGTTTCATAGATAAGTACAGCTGAGTATCATCAGCATAGCGATGGTTCTTTAAAGATGTAGAAAATGAACCGTTAGCTGCTGCAGTTTATCCTCTGCTGTTCTTTGATGGAACACATTATGATGCCAAAGGCTCAAAAGTGTCAACAAATATAATGAAAAGACAATTTGACTAAATTTGACTTCATATTATAAAACATCCAAACAGTCCTTCGGTGAGATTTCACGTCATGGCGTCCAAGAAGCTGCTAAGGATGCAGCTCATGTGTCTTTAATCCCTGCTGGTTCACGCCTCCTCTTCTTCTGACTCTACAGATAAGGATCGTCTGGACTACGTGGAGGACTATCAGGACCTGTACACCCGCTCAGAAACCTTTGACATCGAGGTCTTCTCCATCCCGTCTGAAGGCCTGTTCATGGCTGCAGCCAACAGGTACTGAACCAGCCCTGCAGGAGGTCCCGGGCACCCCAAGGCCTCTCTGATAACCCACATGTCTCTGACGGCAGGGACTCTCGGCTCGGCTCGGGCATCTACAGATGGACAAACGGCTCGTTCCAGTTGTACCAGAACATCAGCACCCAGGAGGCCCGGGCCTGGAAGCACTTCACCATCGACGACAAGGTGAGACAGAGTGGTAAGAACTACCAGTGATGGCCAGGATGACGTCAGATAGCCAGAAGCCTACAACCCCAGTCAGAAGCACATTGGTTTGGGTTCACACACTGCAAAAGGTTTCAGGTGTTTAAACCTATGGACAGATTGAAACTTCGTAAACACAGCGTAACTCCACAGTAACCTGACAGCGTGTCCTCAGCCAACGTCCGAACAGAAGCTAACCCTTCACCCGCGTCCTGTTGAAGCCTTGATGGTTGAACCTCTCTGGGAGCTCTTTGAGTCCAGTTCAAACTGATATAATTCCACAGTTCTGTCAGAGAGTCACTTTCTGTTAGGAAACTTTCTTCATGCTGCTTGATGGAATCAGCTGAGTAGCGTTCACAAACAGACATAAACACTGGTTCTGCTCAAATTCTGTGGAGATGAACCATCTCTGTGGTCCTCCTCTTGGAGCCCCCTGGGAGTCCTCTGGGAGTCCTCTGGGAGTCCTCTGGGAGTCCTCTGGGAACACCCTGGGAGTCCCCTGTGAGTCCTCTCGGAGCCCCCTGGGAGTCCCCTGGGAGTCCTCTGGGAACACCCTGGGAGTCCCATGGGAGTCCTCTTGGAGCCCCCTGGGAGTCCTCTGCGAGTCCTCTTGGAGTCCTCTGGGAACACCCTGGGAGTCCCCTGGGAGTCCTCTCGGAGCCCCCTGGGAGTCCTCTTGGAGCCCCCTGGGAGTCCTCTGGGAGTCCTCTGGGAGCCCCCTGGGAGTCCTCTGGGAACACCCTGGGAGTCCCCTGGGAGTCCTCTCGGAGCCCCCTGGGAGTCCTCTGGGAGTCCTCTGGGAGTCCTCTTGGAGCCCCCTGGGAGTACTCTGGGAACACCCTGGGAGTCCCCTAGGAGTCCTCTGGGAGCCCCCTGGGAGTCCTCTCGGAGCCCCCTGGGAGTCCTCTGGGAGTCCTCTGGGAGCCCCCTGGGAGTCCTCTGGGAATACCCTGGGAGTCCCCTGGGAACACCCTGGGAGTCCCCTGGGAGTCCTCTTGGAGCCCCCTGGGAGTACTCTGGGAACACCCTGGGAGTCCTCTGGGAGTCCTCTTGGAGCCCCCTGGGAGTCCTCTTGGAGCCCCCTGGGAGTACTCTGGGAACACCCTGGGAGTCCTCTGGGAGTCCTCTGGGAGCCCCCTGGGAGTCCTCTGGGAGTCCTCTGGGAGCCCCCTGGGAGTCCTCTTGGAGCCCCCTGGGAGTCCTCTTGGAGCCCCCTGGGAGTACTCTGGGAACACCCTGGGAGTCCTCTGGGAGTCCTCTGGGAGCCCCCTGGGAGTCCTCTGGGAACACCCTGGGAGCCCCCTGGGAGTCCTCTTGGAGCCCCCTGGGAGTACTCTGGGAACACCCTGGAAGTCCTCTGGGAGTCCTCTGGGAACACCCTGGGAGTCCTCTTGGAGCCCCCTGGGAGTCCTCTGGGAGCCAACTGGGAGTCCCCTGGGAGTCCTCTGGGAGTCCTCTCGGAGCCCCCTGGAAGTCCTCTGGGAGTCCTCTCGGAGCCCCCTGGAAGTCCTCTGGGAAGACCCTGGGAGCTCCTTGACTCCAGTTCAAACTTCTATCAGAAAATTGTGTCCATTGTTATAAAGAGCATAACCTGTCACCTTTAAACCAGACCTCATAAAGGGTGTGTTTGGGTGTCCACGTGCTCAGGATGAAGCTCAGAGTCTAACAGCTCTTTCATGGAGGTGGATCGTCAGCAGCCGTTTGAAGCGTTGTGTTCCCATTGTGTCGGTTTTGTTTGCGCAGTGTGTGACACACACAGGTGTGAACACAAAGCTCTGCAGGTATTCAGAGACGCTGTGTAGCAGCAGAGCAGGATGAAAAGCTCACAGAGGTACCACCCGGACATTTGAAATGATTCAAAGACCCCCTGATGAACAGAAGGTCTGTGATGACCACCTGGTTTTGGGTGTTTTTGTGTAACCGGTGGGACTCCTGGGGCCCCTGACTCCTCCCAGGTTTCCCTCAGAGCCTCAGCTTCATCATTCTTTGAAAATCTCTCCCAAACAGAACGTTATGCGTCGGCTTTCTTTCTGCATCTAGAATCTGGCAGCTGAGAGTCAGACTGAACAAACCAACAGTCGGACTCATGATGGCTGCGTCCATCTTTTACTAAAACAGGGAGTTCTGTCCAGCGTTCTTCTTCTGCAACTCGACTGCATCATGTGGACGTCTGGGAACACTTAGGCTGTGTTCGAAACCGCATACTTCTCCTACTAATCCTACTAACTTTAACTTTTTTTAAGTTCCCGGATGCATACTAGATTCTCCGAAATGTTGGGTATGCATCATGAGGTTACTACTCATACTCAAACTACCCAAGATGCAACGTAACGTGACGTCGCCGATCGTCATTTCCTGTCAAAACGGCAGTTTCAAGCTAGCTACAACGAGGGTAGGTTCACTTCCTGTTTTCAAAACAAAAGCACCAATTGTACCGTAATGGCTTTCTCTATGATAAAAGGCAACGGGTATTTTATTTTGTGAAAATAACAGGAAGTACGTTAGCTCACTGCGGCTAGCTTTAGTAGCGCCGAATTCGTGGGAACAAAATTGTAAATAGCCGGTATTTTGTCAGATTTTCAACACGTTGGGGATCTAAACGACTACTTTCTCACCTGAAAATGTTTCAAATGTTGCTAAAGTTTACAGAGTTTAGAGCTTAAGAGAAATCAGCTTCAGGCCGGCTGATTTCGGCTCGGGCAGGAGCGAAATGCATTGTGGGTAAACACTCTGCATACTGTCTAATCGATGAGTATGGAAGTATGCAGTATGTAGTATATAGTATATAGTAGGCGGTTTCGAACACAGCCTTAGAGACTCCTTTAATCTTTTAAAACCAAGAACTGGATCGGTTTCAGAGCAACAATAAATCTCAGGTTCCATGTTTGGTTTGTTCTTCAGTTCTGAGATGTTTTTACGTGATGATCAAACGGATGATTTGGGTTTCCCGCCGTCAGATTTTCCTGGTGGTGGCGAACGTCCGGGAGGCGGAGCCCGAGCGGTCGGTCATCTATCGATGGGATCAGCGGCGGCGACGTTTCCTCCGTCATCAGACTCTGGAGACTCACTCTGCTCAGGACTGGGAGGCCTTTCAGATCCACAACCACAGCTTCCTGGTGGTGGCCAATCACAGACGAGGTAAACCCCTTGGAATGTAACCAACATATGAGTTTCCTTCAGAGGGGGGCGGGGCTCAGCCTTAGAGAGAGGGAGAGGAACTCCACCATCCAGAGGGAGGAGCTCCACCATCCGGGGGGAGGAGCTCCACCATCTGGGGGGAGGAGCTCCACCATCTGGGGGGAGGAGCTCCGTCATCCAGGGGGAGGAGCTCCGTCATCCAGAGGGAGGAGCTCCACCATCTGGGGGGAGGAGCTCCACCATCCAGAGGGAGGAGCTCCACCATCCGGGGGGAGGAGCTCCACCATCTGGGGGGAGGAGCTCCGTCATCCAGAGGGAGGAGCTCCACCATCTGGGGGGAGGAGCTCCACCATCTGGGGGGAGGAGCTCCACCATCCAGAGGGAGGAGCTCCACCATCCGGGGGGAGGAGTTCCACCATCTGGGGGGAGGAGCTCCGTCATCCAGAGGGAGGAGTTCCACCATCTGGGGGGAGGAGCTCCACCTTCCGGGGGGAGGAGCTCCACCATCTGGGGGGAGGAGCTCCGTCATCCAGAGGGAGGAGCTCCACCATCTGGGGGGAGGAGCTCCACGGTTCAGAACGGTTCTCTTATTTCAGTGTTTCCACGACCACCAAAACGTACCGTTACCATGGAACCCGTCACCATGGAACCCATGGTTCCCATGTCTGTAACCCTTCTGCTTGGGGTACCCAGCCCCCAGGACCGGTTCCAGGCTCTGCTCTCCGGTGTCGGTGAGGAGGCTGAGCAGCGGGAGCTCGATGGCGCTGGGCCAAACCAAAAAGTTTTCCAGCTGATTGAGCAGAAATGTCAGAGAGTGGTTTCACCCGGACCGCGAGCCGGTGTGGCGTTAAGCTGAAGAAGCTGGGAGCTGGTTCCACAGTATGGATGCTATTTACGCTTAGGCTCCGCCCACCCCTGAGGGTCCCCTTTGTACAGTGGGAACGCAGGCTGAGCCCAAAGAGACCCGACCCCGAACCGGACTGAACCGACCCGTACTGTACTGCATACTGGAAACGAGGCTTAAAGCCTGGGTTGAAGTTTATTCTGTCGGCAGCACCTTTGGGTTCTTTTTAAAAAGCTTTCCATCACACGTCCTGTGTTTGGGTCCGAACTTCCACGTGAACGTGAACCCTGACAGTAAAAGCTCTCCAGGAAACAACAAGGCTCCCAGGAAGTGACGATATAAGAAGTGAAATGTGTCAGAAAAGACCTCCACAGAGTTAATCTGCTGCAGATCGTTTGCTCACATCCTGTTTATGGACTTCAGAGTTTAACACCAACATCCACGATGCAGCTGGAATCCTCTGAGATGTTTTCCTCTGCTGGTGTTCCGCCCACAGAGAGGATCCCCAGACTCCTCAGTGTGATCAGGTTAATTATCCCTGTTGGAGCAGCAGGATCACAGCAGCTGATCGTTTCGTGGTAAGTTTGTTCGTTAAGAGCTTTGAAACCAAAGCGTTTGATGTGGGAGCTTGGTGGTTTTGAGCTGATAAAGTGAGCTTTGAAGGGCCTCTGCCCGCTCGTATGGAACACTTCAAACACACCTCCACCTGTGCTGAGTTTCCTGTGCAGATGAAAACACACTCACTGATCCGAGAGGATTGTTTATGATCTGGGGGCAAAGCATGCAGGTGTCCTCTGATCGCATCACATACCTGCTTACAGCCAGCGTCTCAGGTCACATTCTGCCTTCAAACTGAGCAACTTTTATACTTTCATGGAAACTTTATCCAAAACAGACTGAGGAACAGTCAGGCTCAGGGACGTCTCTGAGGGGGCGGGGCCTAGGCCCTCAGGGGGCGGGGCCTCAGCCCTCAGGAGGTGACACCGGGTGGGGAAGTTACTGTGACCACACACCAACTAATTCCACTTTCTATGGTACAGCTGCAGGTCAACCCGTCTGTTTCCACCTGTGTCTCTGTGTCTCTGTCCCCTGCATTAGGTTTGGGACAGAGTTCCATCATAGTACTGCAGGATACTAATATCTCTTTAACCATTTTTAAACTTCAGCCTTTTGAAATCTGTTGAGACGTGTCTCTCTGTGTCCTCAGGGACTCACCACAACATCCCCAGTGTGGTCTACAGGTGGAACCCCGACACCAAGGTGACGCTCGCCGTCCTGTCTGCTATCTGTGTCTAACGACCGTCCTGGTCTCAGTTTGTCCCGTCTTCTTCCTGTCCTTTGATGTCCTGTTATTTCATATCCTCGTTGTCTCGTTGTCCTCTCACGTCCTCTCCTTGTCCCAGCTGTTTGAGCTGAACCAGACCCTTCCCTCCTCTGGAGCGTACGACTGGGAGTTCTTCACCATCGAACGGTTCCACTTCCTGGTGGTGGCCAACACCTTCAACGATCAGACCACCACCATCAGCTCCACCATCTACATCTGGCAGGATGGAAGCTTCCGGACCTTCCAGAACATCACGGTCAGTGTCTCTGGTCTCTGTGGGTCAGACCATCCGCAGGTTTGGGTCAACATCTGCTTCCAGGAGTTAGTCTGTGACTTCCTGACAGTGACAGTAAGATGCTGTAATTTATCCAACTTTGCTGCCCTCTGGTGGTGTTTTTAAAAACAGCAGCAATTAGATTGATGTAGTTTTAATGATCAGTAATCAATTAGTTTTTATCCAGTAACTTACTGGGTCATTCTAGAACATCAAGACTTGATCTTTATTGTTGTCAGTATGGAATATTTTCTGTATAAATTTGATTTTCTTTAGAGTTAATGACTTCTAAGGAGTTATTGCTGTTCCTTTAGCAGCAGCTAACGCTAACAGCTTAGCTAATGAAGGTGACGTACACCAGCTTCTAAGGAGGTATTGTTGTTCCTTTTTGAAAGATGAACATCATTGTTCCCACATTACTTTGTTAGCTGAAGCTTTCTGGCTGAACGGTTCCGTTCTGTAACTCATCAACCTGCAGCTGTGTGGATAAGGTGTGTTTCCAACACAACACCGGTCCCCTCCTCACTCTCTGTGTGTTAACCAGTGGTGGGTAAAGCAGCCAAAAATTGTACTCAAGTAAAAGTAAAAAGTAGTAATCCAAATAATTACTTGAGTAAGAGTAAAAAAGTGCTTGGTGATTTATTTGTTAACACAAGCATTCAATCAGACAGACAAAAATACTAAATAATCATCTTTAGGCAAATTAGAGTTCATCCAATTGATAAAATAAATTAAAATGAATTCATTAATTACAAAATGGCTTAAATTAAAATAATACAGGTAAATTCAACAACTTCAATAAAAAATAAAAGAGACTTAGGAAATGTTTAAAACATATGTAACCCATATGTAACCTAAAAAACAAACATTCACCTATCCATGGGGGAAAAAACGAGTTTAGGAAACTTAGCGCTACATGTTTCCTCAGGTTAGATGTTGAGTTTCTGCTGAAATGTGCGTTTGTTTTGGTTGACACAGAAGACACATAATGTAGCTGCTGTTTCTCACTCTTTGTAAGGTAAACATGCTTTCAGTATGAGGCCTCGTCTGTGATACATCATGAAAGCAGCTCCACGTGCACTGAAACATGTTTTCGTCCTGACTGCTGCTCATGATAAAACTAAAGCACAGGAAATCAGCAGAGTGTAATTAATGTTTGTGGGAGTGTGTGTGCACGTGCACGTGTGTGAGGGGGTTTCCAGCTGAAGGATAAAGAGACTTTTACAGCGTTTTAAAACCTGTTAAATCTTCCTGAAAAGCTTTAATTCCACCTCTGAGGACACGTTAACCTCCTGAAACAGCAGCCTGTCACATTAATCCTCACAGATCAGAAGCTTTACTGCAGAAATGAAAGGTTCACAGACTTTTTAAAAGCAATACGGTTTCATGAAGTATCAGACTAACCACATTTTAAACATTTTCCTTCACAAAAGACTGAATGAAAGACAAGAAACTGTCTTAAATGTTTCAAACTAAGCTCGTATTTTTGGGGTAATGAATCCTAAAGACTCAAAAAGAATGACTGAAGGTAAAGCTCTCTTGTTCGTCTCATCACTTTAAACCTGCTGATCTGACTGTGTTTGGAGGTCTCCATGAAGCTGCTGCTGCCCCCTGCTGGCAGGAAACATCAGCATCGCTTCTACGATGAAAGATCAGACTTTTGAAATGTGACCTCAGTCTGACGGTCAAATCGTAACTGATGCGACTTCCGTGACTCGTGACGTTTGTCCACAGAGAGCGATGCTTCTCTGGCTTTTCGGCAGCCGCCACCGTCTCCTGAGGTGGCGGCTAACCAGAGTAGAACAGTTGATGATAAATGCAGCAAATCAGCATATTTTGGTGTTATTGTGAGTGAAAATTTGTTCTTGACAAAAAAAGCTGTTTGCTGATCAGCTGCATAAAACATCTTTAGTTACTTTAATTTAAAACCAACATTATTGTCAGAATGGGGCAAATATCTTTCCAGAAAGTACAGAAAAGGCAAGTAAAAGCAGTAAAGTAACTTGTATAAACTCGTGTCCTTGTTTCTCTGCAGATCAGTATTTTGGTTTCACAGTTTTAGCAGTGAAAGGGATTTTTACTCATTAGCTCCTGGACATGGTGGCGCCAGGTGTGTTTTACCTGCTGTGGTTCTGAGGTGCATCTCAGTGTCGTTATCTGCCTGCAGACGGTTGGAGCGACGGACTGGGAGGCGTTCCAGATCGACGGCAGGTTCTTCCTCGCCGTGGCCAACAGTCAGAAGGTTTCCAGCCAGGGTCCGATCTTCTACAGCATCAACTCCACCGTCTACGAGCTCAACATGCTCACCCAGACCTTCATCCGCTTCCAGGACATCCTGACTCACAGGTGACCAACCCTAACCCTCTAACCGACCCTAACCCTCTAACCGACCCTAACCCTCTAACCGACCCTAACCCTCAAACCGACCCTAACCCTCTAACCTACCCTAACCCTCTAACCGACCCTAACCCTCTAACCTACCCTAACCCTCAAACCGACCCTAACCCTCTAACCGACCCTAACCCTCTAACCGACCCTAACCCTCTAACCTACCCTAACCCTCTAACCTACCCTAACCCTCAAACCGACCCTAACCCTCTAACCTACCCTAACCCTCTAACCGACCCTAACCCTCTAACCAACCCTAACCCTCTAACCGACCCTAACCCTCTAACCGACCCTAACCCTCAAACCGACCCTAACCCTCTAACCTACCCTAACCCTCTAACCGACCCTAACCCTCTAACCGACCCTAACCCTCTAACCGACCCTAACCCTCTAACCGACCCTAACCCTCAAACCGACCCTAACCCTCTAACCGACCCTAACCCTCAAACCGACCCTAACCCTCTAACCGACCCTAACCCTCTAACCGACCATAACCCTAACCCTCTAACCGACCCTAACCCTCTAACCGACTCTAACCGACCCTAACCCTCTAACCTACCCTAACCCTCTAACCGACCCTAACCCTCTAACCTACCCTAACCCTCTAACCGACTCTAACCGACCCTAACCCTCTAACCGACCCTAACCCTAACCCTCAAACCGACCCTAACCCTCAAACCGACCCTAACCCTCTGACCTACCCTAACCCTCTAACCGACCCTAACCCTCTAACCGACTCTAACCGACCCTAACCCTCTAACCTACCCTAACCCTCTAACCGACCCTAACCCTCTAACCTACCCTAACCCTCAAACCGACCCTAACCCTCTAACCGACCCTAACCCTCTAACCGACCCTAACCCTCTAACCTACCCTAACCCTCTAACCGACCCTAACCCTCTAACCTACCCTAACCCTCAAACCGACCCTAACCCTCTGACCTACCCTAACCCTCTAACCGACCCTAACCCTCTAACCGACCCTAACCCTAACCCTCTAACCTACCCTAACCCTCTAACCGACCCTAACCCTAACCCTCTAACTGACCCTAACCCTCAAACCGACCCTAACCCTCAAACCGACCCTAACCCTCTAACCGACCCTAACCCTCTAACCGACCCTAACCCTCTAACCGACCCTAACCCTCTAACCTACCCTAACCCTCTAACCGACCCTAACCCTCTAACCGACCCTAACCCTCTAACCGACCCTAACCCTCTAACCTACCCTAACCCTCTAACCGACCCTAACCCTCTAACCGACCCTAACCCTCTAACCGACCCTAACCCTTTAACCTACCCTAACCCTCTAACCGACCCTAACCCTCTAACCGACCCTAACCCTCTAACCGACCCTAACCCTCTAACCGACCCTAACCCTCTAACCGACCCTAACCCTCAAACCGACCCTAACCCTCTAACCGACCCTAACCCTCTAACCGACCCTAACCCTCAAACCGACCCTAACCCTCTAACCGACCCTAACCCTCTAACCGACCCTAACCCTCAAACCGACCCTAACCCTCTAACCGACCCTAACCCTCTAACCGACCATAACCCTAACCCTCTAACTGACCCTAACCCTCTAACCGACCCTAACCCTCTAACCGACCCTAACCCTAACCCTCAAACCGACCCTAACCCTCAAACCGACCCTAACCCTCTGACCTACCCTAACCCTCTAACCGACCCTAACCCTCTAACCGACCCTAACCCTAACCCTCTAACCTACCCTAACCCTCTAACCGACCCTAACCCTAACCCTCTAACTGACCCTAACCCTCAAACCGACCCTAACCCTCAAACTGACCCTAACCCTCTAACCGACCCTAACCCTCTAACCTACCCTAACCCTCTAACCGACCCTAACCCTCTAACCGACCCTAACCCTCAAACCGACCCTAACCCTCTAACCGACCCTAACCCTTTAACCGACCCTAACCCTCTAACCGACCCTAACCCTAACCCTCAAACCGACCCTAACCCTCAAACCGACCCTAACCCTCTAACCGACCCTAACCCTCTAACCGACCCTAACCCTCAAACCGACCCTAACCCTCAAACCGACCCTAACCCTCTAACCGACCCTAACCCTTTAACCTACCCTAACCCTCTAACCGACCCTAACCCTCTAACCAACCCTAACCCTCAAACCGACCCTAACCCTCAAACCGACCCTAACCCTCAAACCGACCCTAACCCTCTAACCGACCATAACCCTAACCCTCTGACCTACCCTAACCCTCTAACCGACCCTAACCCTCTAACCTACCCTAACCCTCTAACCGACCCTAACCCTCTAACCGACCCTAACCCTCAAACCGACCCTAACCCTCTGACCTACCCTAACCCTCTAACCGACCCTAACCCTCTAACCGACCCTAACCCTCAAACCGACCCGTCTTCTTATCAGAAGACAGCTGATAAGAAAAGGCCGGAGCTGCCCTTTAACGAGCCTGTAATGTTGTTTATGTTTTAGCGCTCTGGACTGGGAGTTCTTCACCGTCGGAGACGAGAAGTTCTTGGTTGTGGCGAACTCTCATGATGGCAGCTCATACTCTCTGAACAGCGTGGTCTACAGGTGTGTTCTGTTCCTCCTCACCTGTGCAGGTGTGTTCTGTTCCTCCTCACCTGTGCGGGTGTGTTCCGTTCCTCCTCACCTGCGCGGGTGTGTTCCGTTCATCCTCACCTGTGCGGGTGTGTTCCGTTCCTCCTCACCTGCGCAGGAGTGTTCTGTTCCTCCTCACCTGTGCGGGTCTGTTCTGTTCCTCCTCACCTGTGCGGGTGTGTTCCGTTCCTCCTCACCTGCGCGGGTGTGTTCCGTTCCTCCTCACCTGCGCAGGAGTGTTCTGTTCCTCCTCACCTGCGCGGGTCTGTTCTGTTCCTCCTCACCTGTGCGGGTGTGTTCCGTTCCTCCTCACCTGTGCGGGTCTGTTCTGTTCCTCCTCACCTGTGCAGGTGTGTTCCGTTCCTCCTCACCTGTGCGGGTGTGTTCCGTTCCTCCTCACCTGTGCGGGTGTGTTCCGTTCCTCCTCACCTGCGCGGGTGTTCTGTTCCTCCTCACCTGCGCGGGTGTGTTCTGTTCCTCCTCACCTGCGCGGGTGTGTTCCTTTCCTCCTCACCTGTGCGGGTGTGTTTTTTCTTTTCATCGTGTGACCTGTGGTGTGTTTTCAGGTGGCAGGGCTACGAGGGCTTCGTGGCGGTCCACAGCCTGCCCACGTTCGGCTGCAGGGACTGGGAACACTTCAGCACCGACGAAGGCTCCTTCCTGGTGTACTCCAGCGCCACCTCCAGGCTCAGCAAGGTGTTCAGACTCAGGACGTACTGAAGCGGACCGGACAGCCTGTGGTGGACCTGCTGAGCTTCGTCCCGATTGTCTCAGAGAAAGAAACTTTATTTACACGCAGCACTTTTCTCCCAGAAGCCGAGTCACGTTAAGCTAAAGGCTGAAATATTTATTTTCCTTCTGAAGCAGTTCAGACGTTTGCTGGTTCTTTTTCTGTTTGTTTAGTTTCAATCTGTGTGACTTTGTCACGTTAAAGCTTCCTGCAGCTCTCAGAAACACCTTTGTTCTGATGCTGACTCTCTGTTTCAACTGTGAAATTCAAGCTGAGCCGAGTGGCATGAAGAAAGTTTCCCAACAGAAAGTGACCAAACTGTGGAATTGCATTAGTTTGAACCGGAGTTAAAGAGCTCCCAGAGGTTCAACCAACAAGAATTCAACAGGACGTTGGTGAAGGGTTAGTTTCTGTATGTTTGTAGGTTGGCTGAGGACACGCCGTCATGCTGCTGTGCAGAGTTACGCTGTGTTTACCTGCGTTAGCTGTGTTTATCTGCGTTAGCTGTGTTGACCTGCATTAGCTGCGTTAGCTGCGTTTACCTGCGTTAGCTGTGTTTATCTGCATTAGCTGCGTTAGCTGCGTTGGCCGTGTCTACCTGCGTTAGCTGTGTCTACCTGCGTTAGCTGTGTTTACCTGCGTTAGCTGTGTCTACCTGCGTTAGCTGCGTTTACCTGCGTTAGCTGTGTTTACCTGCGTTAGCTGTGTTTACCTGCGTTAGCTGTGTCTACCTGCGTTAGCTGTGTTCACCTGCGTTAGCTGTGTCTACCTGCGTTAGCTGTGTTTACCTGCGTTAGCTGTGTTCACCTGCGTTAGCTGTGTTCACCTGCGTTAGCTGTGTCTACCTGCGTTAGCTGTGTTTACCTGCGTTAGCTGACTAACAGCAATAACTCCTTAGAAGTTGGTGTACGTCATCTTCATTAGCTAAGCTGTTAGCGTTAGCTGCTGCTAAAGGAGAAAATAACAGCAATAACTCCTTAGAAGTTGGTGTACGTCACCTTCATTAGCTAAGATGTTAGTGTTAGCTGCTGCTAAAAGAGAAAATAAATCCAATAAATAAATCATGAGGAGTTATTTCTCAGATGCTTCCATTTCCCTGCTCTGCAGTTCAGGCTCTGAGAGTGGGAACTGATCCCTCTTTGTGGCTCAGCTTCTTCAGTCCAGCGTTGAACTGGAGCAAGTTGTTAAAACAGTGGGATGAAAAGTGGCTGCTGCACATCCACAGTCTTTAGCTAACTCTGCTGGAACATTAGCCTCAGATAGAGTTCATCCACAGTCTTTAGCTAACTCTGCCGGAACATTAGCCTCAGATAGAGTTCATCCACAGTCTTTAGCTAACTCTGCCGGAACATTAGCCTCAGATAGAGTTCATCCACAGTCTTTAGCTAACTCTGCCGGAACATTAGCCTCAGATAGAGTTCATCCACAGTCTTTAGCTAACTCTGCTGGAACATTAGCCTCAGATAGAGTTTATCTACAGTCTTTAGCTAACTCTGCTGGAACATTAGCCTCAGATAGAGTTCATCCACAGTCTTTAGCTAACTCTGCTGGAACATTAGCCTCAGATAGAGTTTATCCACTGGGCTCTGATGTCCTCTGAGGCTGCTGCTGGATGGAAGATGCATGCTCCTCAGTGCAGCTGACAGCAGAACATTTCCACCAGAAGCTGGCTTCATCCGTCCAGCAGGGGGGATGTGAGTGGGTGGGGCTTAGTAGAGGAGGCGGGGCTTCGCGGAGGGGGCGGAGTCAACTTAAGGAGTGACTCCACAGTGTGAAAGGTGCTTTAGGATGGATCAGTGCAGTGATCCTGCACATCCGAACTTCATGATATGTTTGTTATGATTAGATTGATGTGTTTTAATCTGTGATCCTTTCACTGAGTCGTGTTATCGCTGGATTCACTGATTTATTTTCTGACCTTCGGCAGCTTCCTGTTTTTGCTGCTGGACGGTAAACTGATGCTGATCTGAGGTCAGATTATCTGAGTTCAGCTTTAATGTTTTCATGTTTTTCAGTTTCCTCCTCAGGTCATAGATGGACGACTAAACCTTTTTCACTCTGTCTGCAATGATTTTTAATATTTTCCTCTTTTTGTCATTATAAATTGAATATGAATATTTTTCTTCTGTATTCCTAAATAATAATCTATTCTATTTTTTAATGGTCTCTGTAACTTATTAGAACACTGAGTCAGAAGAAAAAGCTTTTCTTACATAATATCTTTTATTCATGTAAAATATATTTAATTTGATATGATTTTTAGTTTCCTTCCTGTTCTTTAAACTAAACTTTTCAAGTCATTAAGACTAAATCTGTTGATTTATTCATTGATTTATTTTCTAAATACACATAAAGTCAATATAAATGCATTTATTTGATTCATTTTCTAATATTATATGAAGTAATCTGTATATTTTTAGCTTTTATTTATTGTTTATTTATTTTTATAAATGAACTCTGGGATATTTGAATTAATGTCGATTTTTACTTTTGATTTAATCATTTTGAATAAAACTATATTTCACATGATATTGTTGAGCTTCTTCTCCTTTAACCAGCACATTTACAGTCTTACTGAATGTCATGTATTATGTTGTAATACTGGAGTCACCACTAGGTGGGGCTGTGATGGTTAAAGTGCTGTGCTGTACATGTTGAAGCTGCACCAGTAAACAGGTTCAGTCTGATTCAAGATGTCTCCTTCTTAATTACACCGAACCTTTGTGTTTACTTCTAATTATTGATTTATTTATAGACTTTTATTTGATAAAGGGACCATGTTCAATCAGCTTTCATCTAATTTACATCATACGCAGGACGTGGAGTTCCTCCGATCACATGACTGAGCCTCCACATCTAACCTCTGACCTTCACCACCGGTGTGCCAACAGGAGTTTAAAGCAATACTATGTAACATTTCTACCTTAAAATAACAGCTTGAAAAAAATTGTGCGGCTAGAATGAGTTTTAATATTACGATTGGCCTGTCTCCTATGCCCTTCGGGGGTCTGAGTTGGAAAAACTGCGCTATGTAACTTTGCTGGAGCGGCCCGGGAGCTGAGCGGAAGTACTTCGACTTGCTTTCTGGCACACCTACCGCAAAAACAAATAGACCCCTCTCACGCTCCCAGGTACATTTGATCACTCTTACCTTCTCGGTCGACATAGCTTGCACCTTCTGACTCCTCGCCGGTTCGTCAACAAACGTGAAACATGAAAGTGAAAGGGTGTTGTATTTACGACAGTGTAACCGTACATTAACTCCAAGCCTGTAGGGGGAGCTCCAGAGTGGGCTTTTTGAGAAGTTACATTGTATTGCTTTAAAGGTGGACTGTGACAGCCAACCCTGTTTGTCGGCTTCAAAAGACCAAAAACATTCAAGATACTGTAAGCAAAGTATGGGGGAAATTTTGTGTCAAAAAAATGAATATAAATATGAACGAATTTATAAATGTATATATAATTAATATAAATATAAAAATGCTGCACGGTGCTGTGGTGGTTAGCACCGTCGCCTCACAGCAAGAAGGTTCCAGGTTTAACTCCTGGCTGGTTCTTTCTGTGTGGAGTTTGCATGTTCTCCCCGTGTATGCGTGGGTTCTCTCCGGGTACTCCGGCTTCCTCCCACTGTCCAAAAACATGCATGTTAGGTTAATTGGTGTCTCTAAATTGTCCTTAGGAGTGGGTGTGGTTGTTTGTCTCGTTTGTCTCTGTGTGGCCCTGTGATGGACTGGCGGCCTGTCCAGGGTGTACCCCGCCTCTCGCCCATCGACCGCTGGGATGGGCTCCAGCCCCCTGCGACCCGACCGACGGATTCAGCGGGTATAGAAAATGGATGGATAAATATAAAAATGTGATCGAGATATATGTGAGTAAAAATGAATATAAATATGAACGAATTTATAAATGTATATATAATTAATATAAATATAAAAATGTGACAGAAATAAATGTATATATGTATATAAATATACATACATTTGTAAATATATTTTCGAGATTTTAAAATAAATATGCTTGACTTTGTGTGTGCAGTCTGCATTTGTGGATCCATTTTTTGCTCTCGTGTCCATGGCGTAATTTGGACACACTCCTACTGTGCTGCACGATGCACAAACAAATGCATGCCGATTTGAATGTGAACAGCGGCACAGCCCACTATTCACGGAGCATCCACCAGATGGCAGTGTGCAAGGCACAGGGCAATGGCAGCACCTAGCAGTCCAACACAGAGGCTTTGGACGATCAATATGGAGTCGACAAGTGGAACAACTGGATGGGTATGACAAGTAGTTTAATCATTTATAACTTTTCCTAAATCCCTTTGGCTAGGCAGAATGAATGTATGTATGTATTTTTATATACATATATACATTTATTTCTGTCACATTTTTATATTTATATTAATTATATATACATTTATAAATTCGTTCATATTTATATTCATTTTTTTTTTACACAAAATTTCCCCCATAGAAAAGTGTCCACAAAGATGTCTGCAACACCTTCTTCCTGAGCATCAACACCACAGCCCTCCATTTTACAGAGGAAAAGGGTTCCCTTTGCTGTCCAGAGATGAGGAGTGCTCATCTCACCACTCATACATTTGTATGCATGTTTTTGTCATACACTTGTATGCGTGTTTTTGTCATACATTTGTATGCATGTTTTTTCCATACATTTGTCTGCGTGTTTTTGTCATACATTTTGTATGCATGTTTTTTCCATACATTTGTATGCGTGTTTTTTGTCATACACTTGTATGCGTGTTTTTGTCATACACTTGTATGCGTGTTTTTGTCATACACTTGTATGCGTGTTTTTGTCATACACTTGTATGCGTGTTTTTGTCATACACTTGTATGCGTGTTTTTGTCATACACTTGTATGCGTGTTTTTGTCATACATTTTGTATGCGTGTTTTTGTCATACATTTTGTATGCGTGTTTTTGTCATACACTTGTATGCGTGTTTTTGTCATACATTTGTATGCGTGTTTTTGTCATACATTTTGTATGCGTGTTTTTGTCATACATTTGTATGCGTGTTTTTGTCATACACTTGTATGCGTGTTTTTGTCATACACTTGTATGCGTGTTTTTGTCATACATTTGTATGCGTGTTTTTGTCATACATTTTGTATGCGTGTTTTTGTCATACACTTGTATGCGTGTTTTTGTCATACATTTTGTATGCGTGTTTTTGTCATACATTTGTATGCGTGTTTTTGTCATACATTTGTATGCATGTTTTTGTCATACATTTTGTATGCGTGTTTTTGTCGTACATTTGTATGCGTGTTTTTGTCGTACATTTGTATGCGTGTTTTTGTCATACACTTGTATGCGTGTTTTTGTCATACATTTGTATGCGTGTTTTTGTCATACATTTTGTATGCGTGTTTTTGTCATACATTTGTATGCGTGTTTTTGTCATACATTTGTATGCATGTTTTTGTCATACATTTGTATGCATGTTTTTGTCATACATTTGTATGCATGTTTTTGTCATACATTTTGTATGCGTGTTTTTGTCGTACATTTGTATGCGTGTTTTTGTCGTACATTTGTATGCGTGTTTTTGTCATACATTTGTATGCGTGTTTTTGTCGTACATTTGTATGCGTGTTTTTGTCGTACATTTGTATGCGTGTTTTTGTCGTACATTTGTATGCGTGTTTTTGTCGTACATTTGTATGCGTGTTTTTGTCATACATTTGTATGCGTGTTTTTGTCATACATTTGTATGCATGTTTTTTTCCATACATTTTGTATGCATGTTTTTGTCATACATTTTGTATGCGTGTTTTTGTCATACACTTGTATGCGTGTTTTTGTCATACATTTGTATGCGTGTTTTTGTCGTACATTTGTATGCGTGTTTTTGTCGTACATTTGTATGCGTGTTTTTGTCGTACATTTGTATGCGTGTTTTTGTCATACATTTGTATGCGTGTTTTTGTCATACATTTGTATGCGTGTTTTTGTCACTTTTGGATGCATGTTTTCTTCACATATACTAACATACATGCTTTTGTGCACTAATATAAACATGTACTAACATACATGCTTTTGTGCACTAATATAAACATGTACTAACACACGTGCTTTTGTGCACTAATATAAACATGTACTAACATACGTGCTTTTGTGCACTAATATAAACGTGTACTAACATACATGCTTTTGTGCACTAATATAAACATGTACTAACACACGTGCTTTTGTGCACTAATATAAACATGTACTAACATACGTGCTTTTGTGCACTAATATAAACATGTACTAACATACATGCTTTTGTGCACTAATATAAACATGTACTAACACACGTGCTTTTGTGCACTAATATAAACATGTACTAACACACGTGCTTTTGTGCACTAATATAAACATGTACTAACATACACGCTTTTGTGCACTAATATAAACATGTACTAACATACATGCTTTTGTGCACTAATATAAACATGTACTAACATACGTGCTTTTGTGCACTAATATAAACATGTACTAACATACGTGCTTTTGTGCACTAATATAAACATATACTAACATACATGTGCTTTTGTGCACTAATATAAACATGTACTAACATACATGCTTTTGTGCACTAATATAAACATGTACTAACACACATGCTTTTGTGCACTAATATAAACATGTACTAACATACACGCTTTTGTGCACTAATATAAACATGTACTAACACACACGCTTTTGTGCACTAATATAAACATGTACTAACACACGTGCTTTTGTGCACTAATATAAACATGTACTAACACACACGCTTTTGTGCACTAATATAAACATGTACTAACACACATGCTTTTGTGCACTAATATAAACATGTACTAACACACGTGCTTTTGTGCACTAATATAAACATGTACTAACACACGTGCTTTTGTGCACTAATATAAACATGTACTAACACACACGCTTTTGTGCACTAATATAAACATGTACTAACACACATGCTTTTGTGCACTAATATAAACATGTACTAACACACGTGCTTTTGTGCACTAATATAAACATGTACTAACACACACGCTTTTGTGCACTAATATAAACATGTACTAACACACGTGCTTTTGTGCACTAATATAAACATGTACTAACACACGTGCTTTTGTGCACTAATATAAACATGTACTAACACACACGCTTTTGTGCACTAATATAAACATGTACTAACACACATGCTTTTGTGCACTAATATAAACATGTACTAACACACGTGCTTTTGTGCACTAATATAAACATGTACTAACATATATACTTTTGTGCACTAATATAAACATGTACTAACACACACGCTTTTGTGCACTAATATAAACATGTACTAACACACACGCTTTTGTGCACTAATATAAACATGTACTAACACACGTGCTTTTGTGCACTAATATAAACATGTACTAACACACGTGCTTTTGTGCACTAATATAAACATGTACTAACACACGTGCTTTTGTGCACTAATATAAACATGTACTAACACACGTGCTTTTGTGCACTAATATAAACATGTACTAACACACGTGCTTTTGTGCACTAATATAAACATGTACTAACACACGTGCTTTTGTGCACTAATATAAACATGTACTAACACACGTGCTTTTGTGCACTAATATAAACATGTACTAACACACGTGCTTTTGTGCACTAATATAAACATGTACTAACACACGTGCTTTTGTGCACTAATATAAACATGTACTAACATACATGCTTTTGTGCACTAATATAAACATGTACTAACATACATGCTTTTGTGCACTAATATAAACATGTACTAACACACATGCTTTTGTGCACTAATATAAACATGTACTAACACACGTGCTTTTGTGCACTAATATAAACATGTACTAACACACGTGCTTTTGTGCACTAATATAAACATGTACTAACATACATGCTTTTGTGCACTAATATAAACGTGTACTAACATACATGCTTTTGTGCACTAATATAAACGTGTACTAACATACATGCTTTTGTGCACTAATATAAACATGTACTAACACACGTGCTTTTGTGCACTAATATAAACATGTACTAACATACGTGCTTTTGTGCACTAATATAAACATGTACTAATATACACGCTTTTGTGCACTAATATAAACATGTACTAACATACATGCTTTTGTGCACTAATATAAACATGTACTAACACACGTGCTTTTGTGCACTAATATAAACATGTACTAACATACGTGCTTTTGTGCACTAATATAAACGTGTACTAACATACATGCTTTTGTGCACTAATATAAACATGTACTAACATACACGTTTTGTGCACTAATATAAACATGTACTAACATACATGCTTTTGTGCACTAATATAAACATGTACTAACATACACGCTTTTGTGCACTAATATAAACATGTACTAACATACGTGCTTTTGTGCACTAATATAAACATGTACTAACACACATGCTTTTGTGCACTAATATAAACATATACTAACATACGTGCTTTTGTGCACTAATATAAACATGTACTAACATACATGCTTTTGTGCACTAATATAAACATGTACTAACACACATGCTTTTGTGCACTAATATAAACATGTACTAACATACACGCTTTTGTGCACTAATATAAACATGTACTAACACACACGCTTTTGTGCACTAATATAAACATGTACTAACATACACGCTTTTGTGCACTAATATAAACATGTACTAACACACGTGCTTTTGTGCACTAATATAAACATGTACTAACACACACGCTTTTGTGCACTAATATAAACATGTACTAACACACGTGCTTTTGTGCACTAATATAAACATGTACTAACACACGTGCTTTTGTGCACTAATATAAACATGTACTAACACACACGCTTTTGTGCACTAATATAAACATGTACTAACACACGTGCTTTTGTGCACTAATATAAACATGTACTAACACACATGCTTTTGTGCACTAATATAAACATGTACTAACATACACGCTTTTGTGCACTAATATAAACATGTACTAACACACATGCTTTTGTGCACTAATATAAACATGTACTAACACACGTGCTTTTGTGCACTAATATAAACATGTACTAACATACGTGCTTTTGTGCACTAATATAAACGTGTACTAACATACACGCTTTTGTGCACTAATATAAACATGTACTAACATACACGCTTTTGTGCACTAATATAAACATGTACTAACACGCGTGCTTTTGTGCACTAATATAAACATGTACTAACACACGTGCTTTTGTGCACTAATATAAACATGTACTAACACACGTGCTTTTGTGCACTAATATAAACATGTACTAACACACACGCTTTTGTGCACTAATATAAACATGTACTAACACACACGCTTTTGTGCACTAATATAAACATGTACTAACACACGTGCTTTTGTGCACTAATATAAACATGTACTAACACACGTGCTTTTGTGCACTAATATAAACATGTACTAACACACGTGCTTTTGTGCACTAATATAAACATGTACTAACACACGTGCTTTTGTGCACTAATATAAACATGTACTAACACACGTGCTTTTGTGCACTAATATAAACATGTACTAACACACACGCTTTTGTGCACTAATATAAACATGTACTAACACACATGCTTTTGTGCACTAATATAAACATGTACTAACACACGTGCTTTTGTGCACTAATATAAACATGTACTAACATATATACTTTTGTGCACTAATATAAACATGTACTAACATACACGCTTTTGTGCACTAATATAAACATGTACTAACACACGTGCTTTTGTGCACTAATATAAACATGTACTAACACACGTGCTTTTGTGCACTAATATAAACATGTACTAACACACATGCTTTTGTGCACTAATATAAACATGTACTAACACACGTGCTTTTGTGCACTAATATAAACATGTACTAACACACATGCTTTTGTGCACTAATATAAACATGTACTAACATACACGCTTTTGTGCACTAATATAAACATGTACTAACACACGTGCTTTTGTGCACTAATATAAACATGTACTAACACACGTGCTTTTGTGCACTAATATAAACATGTACTAACACACGTGCTTTTGTGCACTAATATAAACATGTACTAATATACACGCTTTTGTGCACTAATATAAACATGTACTAACATACATGCTTTTGTGCACTAATATAAACATGTACTAACATACATGCTTTTGTGCACTAATATAAACATGTACTAACACACATGCTTTTGTGCACTAATATAAACATGTACTAACACACGTGCTTTTGTGCACTAATATAAACATGTACTAACACACGTGCTTTTGTGCACTAATATAAACATGTACTAACATACATGCTTTTGTGCACTAATATAAACGTGTACTAACATACATGCTTTTGTGCACTAATATAAACGTGTACTAACATACATGCTTTTGTGCACTAATATAAACATGTACTAACACACGTGCTTTTGTGCACTAATATAAACATGTACTAACATACACGCTTTTGTGCACTAATATAAACATGTACTAACATACGTGCTTTTGTGCACTAATATAAACATGTACTAATATACACGCTTTTGTGCACTAATATAAACATGTACTAACATACATGCTTTTGTGCACTAATATAAACAGTACTAACACACGTGCTTTTGTGCACTAATATAAACATGTACTAACACACGTGCTTTTGTGCACTAATATAAACATGTACTAATATACACGCTTTTGTGCACTAATATAAACATGTACTAACATACATGCTTTTGTGCACTAATATAAACATGTACTAACACACGTGCTTTTGTGCACTAATATAAACATGTACTAACACACATGCTTTTGTGCACTAATATAAACATGTACTAACACACATGCTTTTGTGCACTAATATAAACATGTACTAACACACGTGCTTTTGTGCACTAATATAAACATGTACTAACACACATGCTTTTGTGCACTAATATAAACATGTACTAACACACGTGCTTTTGTGCACTAATATAAACATGTACTAACACACGTGCTTTTGTGCACTAATATAAACATGTACTAACACACGTGCTTTTGTGCACTAATATAAACATGTACTAACACACGTGCTTTTGTGCACTAATATAAACATGTACTAACATACATGCTTTTGTGCACTAATATAAACATGTACTAACACACATGCTTTTGTGCACTAATATAAACATGTACTAATATACACGCTTTTGTGCACTAATATAAACATGTACTAATATACACGCTTTTGTGCACTAATATAAACATGTACTAACACACGTGCTTTTGTGCACTAATATAAACATGTACTAACACACATGCTTTTGTGCACTAATATAAACATGTACTAACACACGTGCTTTTGTGCACTAATATAAACATGTACTAACACACGTGCTTTTGTGCACTAATATAAACATGTACTAATATACACGCTTTTGTGCACTAATATAAACATGTACTAATATACACGCTTTTGTGCACTAATATAAACATGTACTAACACACGTGCTTTTGTGCACTAATATAAACATGTACTAACACACGTGCTTTTGTGCACTAATATAAACATGTACTAACACACGTGCTTTTGTGCACTAATATAAACATGTACTAACATACATGCTTTTGTGCACTAATATAAACATGTACTAACACACATGCTTTTGTGCACTAATATAAACATGTACTAACACACATGCTTTTGTGCACTAATATAAACATGTACTAACACACGTGCTTTTGTGCACTAATATAAACATGTACTAACACACGTGCTTTTGTGCACTAATATAAACATGTACTAACACACGTGCTTTTGTGCACTAATATAAACATGTACTAACACACGTGCTTTTGTGCACTAATATAAACATGTACTAATATACACGCTTTTGTGCACTAATATAAACATGTACTAACATACGTGCTTTTGTGCACTAATATAAACATGTACTAACATACATGCTTTTGTGCACTAATATAAACATATACTAACATACGTGCTTTTGTGCACTAATATAAACATGTACTAACATACACGCTTTTGTGCACTAATATAAACATGTACTAACACACATGCTTTTGTGCACTAATATAAACATGTACTAACACACGTGCTTTTGTGCACTAATATAAACATGTACTAACACACACGCTTTTGTGCACTAATATAAACATGTACTAACACACACGCTTTTGTGCACTAATATAAACATGTACTAACACACGTGCTTTTGTGCACTAATATAAACATGTACTAACACACGTGCTTTTGTGCACTAATATAAACATGTACTAACACACGTGCTTTTGTGCACTAATATAAACATGTACTAACACACGTGCTTTTGTGCACTAATATAAACATGTACTAACACACATGCTTTTGTGCACTAATATAAACATGTACTAACACACGTGCTTTTGTGCACTAATATAAACATGTACTAACATATATACTTTTGTGCACTAATATAAACATGTACTAACATACACGCTTTTGTGCACTAATATAAACATGTACTAACACACGTGCTTTTGTGCACTAATATAAACATGTACTAACACACGTGCTTTTGTGCACTAATATAAACATGTACTAACACACATGCTTTTGTGCACTAATATAAACATGTACTAACACACGTGCTTTTGTGCACTAATATAAACATGTACTAACACACATGCTTTTGTGCACTAATATAAACATGTACTAACACACGTGCTTTTGTGCACTAATATAAACATGTACTAACATATATACTTTTGTGCACTAATATAAACATGTACTAACACACGTGCTTTTGTGCACTAATATAAACATGTACTAACACACATGCTTTTGTGCACTAATATAAACATGTACTAACACACGTGCTTTTGTGCACTAATATAAACATGTACTAACACACGTGCTTTTGTGCACTAATATAAACATGTACTAACACACGTGCTTTTGTGCACTAATATAAACATGTACTAACACACGTGCTTTTGTGCACTAATATAAACATGTACTAACACACGTGCTTTTGTGCACTAATATAAACATGTACTAACACACGTGCTTTTGTGCACTAATATAAACATGTACTAACACACGTGCTTTTGTGCACTAATATAAACATGTACTAACATACATGCTTTTGTGCACTAATATAAACATGTACTAATACACATGCTTTTGTGCACTAATATAAACATGTACTAACACACATGCTTTTGTGCACTAATATAAACATGTACTAATATACACGCTTTTGTGCACTAATATAAACATGTACTAATATACACGCTTTTGTGCACTAATATAAACATGTACTAACACACGTGCTTTTGTGCACTAATATAAACATGTACTAACACACGTGCTTTTGTGCACTAATATAAACATGTACTAATATACACGCTTTTGTGCACTAATATAAACATGTACTAACATACATGCTTTTGTGCACTAATATAAACATGTACTAACACACGTGCTTTTGTGCACTAATATAAACATGTACTAACACACGTGCTTTTGTGCACTAATATAAACATGTACTAATATACACGCTTTTGTGCACTAATATAAACATGTACTAATATACACGCTTTTGTGCACTAATATAAACATGTACTAACACACGTGCTTTTGTGCACTAATATAAACATGTACTAACACACGTGCTTTTGTGCACTAATATAAACATGTACTAACACACGTGCTTTTGTGCACTAATATAAACATGTACTAACATACATGCTTTTGTGCACTAATATAAACATGTACTAACACACATGCTTTTGTGCACTAATATAAACATGTACTAACACACATGCTTTTGTGCACTAATATAAACATGTACTAACACACGTGCTTTTGTGCACTAATATAAACATGTACTAACACACGTGCTTTTGTGCACTAATATAAACATGTACTAACACACGTGCTTTTGTGCACTAATATAAACATGTACTAATATACACGCTTTTGTGCACTAATATAAACATGTACTAACATACACGCTTTTGTGCACTAATATAAACATGTACTAACATACGTGCTTTTGTGCACTAATATAAACATGTACTAACATACATGCTTTTGTGCACTAATATAAACATATACTAACATACGTGCTTTTGTGCACTAATATAAACATGTACTAACACACATGCTTTTGTGCACTAATATAAACATGTACTAACACACGTGCTTTTGTGCACTAATATAAACATGTACTAACACACACGCTTTTGTGCACTAATATAAACATGTACTAACACACACGCTTTTGTGCACTAATATAAACATGTACTAACACACGTGCTTTTGTGCACTAATATAAACATGTACTAACACACGTGCTTTTGTGCACTAATATAAACATGTACTAACACACGTGCTTTTGTGCACTAATATAAACATGTACTAACACACGTGCTTTTGTGCACTAATATAAACATGTACTAACACACATGCTTTTGTGCACTAATATAAACATGTACTAACACACGTGCTTTTGTGCACTAATATAAACATGTACTAACATATATACTTTTGTGCACTAATATAAACATGTACTAACATACACGCTTTTGTGCACTAATATAAACATGTACTAACACACGTGCTTTTGTGCACTAATATAAACATGTACTAACACACGTGCTTTTGTGCACTAATATAAACATGTACTAACACACATGCTTTTGTGCACTAATATAAACATGTACTAACACAAGTGCTTTTGTGCACTAATATAAACATGTACTAACACACATGCTTTTGTGCACTAATATAAACATGTACTAACACACGTGCTTTTGTGCACTAATATAAACATGTACTAACATATATACTTTTGTGCACTAATATAAACATGTACTAACACACGTGCTTTTGTGCACTAATATAAACATGTACTAACACACATGCTTTTGTGCACTAATATAAACATGTACTAACACACGTGCTTTTGTGCACTAATATAAACATGTACTAACATACATGCTTTTGTGCACTAATATAAACATGTACTAACACACGTGCTTTTGTGCACTAATATAAACATGTACTAACACACGTGCTTTTGTGCACTAATATAAACATGTACTAACATATATACTTTTGTGCACTAATATAAACATGTACTAACACACGTGCTTTTGTGCACTAATATAAACATGTACTAACACACGTGCTTTTGTGCACTAATATAAACATGTACTAACACACGTGCTTTTGTGCACTAATATAAACATGTACTAACACACGTGCTTTTGTGCACTAATATAAACATGTACTAACACACATGCCTTTGTGCACTAATATAAACATGTACTAACATACATGCTTTTGTGCACTAATATAAACATGTACTAACACACACGCTTTTGTGCACTAATATAAACATGTACTAACACACATGCCTTTGTGCACTAATATAAACATGTACTAACATACACGCTTTTGTGCACTAATATAAACATGTACTAACACACACGCTTTTGTGCACTAATATAAACATGTACTAACACACATGCTTTTGTGCACTAATATAAACATGTACTAACACACATGCTTTTGTGCACTAATATAAACATGTACTAACACACGTGCTTTTGTGCACTAATATAAACATGTACTAACATACATGCTTTTGTGCACTAATATAAACATGTACTAACACACACGCTTTTGTGCACTAATATAAACATGTACTAACACACATGCCTTTGTGCACTAATATAAACATGTACTAACATACATGCTTTTGTGCACTAATATAAACATGCACTAACACACACGCTTTTGTGCACTAATATAAACATGTACTAACACACATGCTTTTGTGCACTAATATAAACATGTACTAACACACGTGCTTTTGTGCACTAATATAAACATGTACTAACATACATGCTTTTGTGCACTAATATAAACATGTACTAACACACACGCTTTTGTGCACTAATATAAACATGTACTAACACACATGCTTTTGTGCACTAATATAAACATGTACTAACACACACGCTTTTGTGCACTAATATAAACATGTACTAACACACATGCTTTTGTGCACTAATATAAACATGTACTAACACACATGCTTTTGTGCACTAATATAAACATGTACTAACACACATGCTTTTGTGCACTAATATAAACATGTACTAACACACGTGCTTTTGTGCACTAATATAAACATGTACTAACACACATGCTTTTGTGCACTAATATAAACATGTACTAACACACGTGCTTTTGTGCACTAATATAAACATGTACTAACACACATGCTTTTGTGCACTAATATAAACATGTACTAACACACGTGCTTTTGTGCACTAATATAAACATGTACTAACACACGTGCTTTTGTGCACTAATATAAACATGTACTAACATATATACTTTTGTGCACTAATATAAACATGTACTAACACACGTGCTTTTGTGCACTAATATAAACATGTACTAACACACGTGCTTTTGTGCACTAATATAAACATGTACTAACACACGTGCTTTTGTGCACTAATATAAACATGTACTAACACACATGCCTTTGTGCACTAATATAAACATGTACTAACATACATGCTTTTGTGCACTAATATAAACATGCACTAACACACACGCTTTTGTGCACTAATATAAACATGTACTAACACACATGCTTTTGTGCACTAATATAAACATGTACTAACACACATGCTTTTGTGCACTAATATAAACATGTACTAACATACATGCTTTTGTGCACTAATATAAACATGTACTAACACACACGCTTTTGTGCACTAATATAAACATGTACTAACACACATGCTTTTGTGCACTAATATAAACATGTACTAACACACACGCTTTTGTGCACTAATATAAACATGTACTAACATACATGCTTTTGTGCACTAATATAAACATGTACTAACACACATGCTTTTGTGCACTAATATAAACATGTACTAACACACATGCTTTTGTGCACTAATATAAACATGTACTAACACACGTGCTTTTGTGCACTAATATAAACATGTACTAACACACATGCTTTTGTGCACTAATATAAACATGTACTAACACACGTGCTTTTGTGCACTAATATAAACATGTACTAACACACATGCTTTTGTGCACTAATATAAACATGTACTAACACACGTGCTTTTGTGCACTAATATAAACATGTACTAACACACGTGCTTTTGTGCACTAATATAAACATGTACTAACATATATACTTTTGTGCACTAATATAAACATGTACTAACACACGTGCTTTTGTGCACTAATATAAACATGTACTAACACACGTGCTTTTGTGCACTAATATAAACATGTACTAACACACGTGCTTTTGTGCACTAATATAAACATGTACTAACACACATGCCTTTGTGCACTAATATAAACATGTACTAACATACATGCTTTTGTGCACTAATATAAACATGTACTAACACACACGCTTTTGTGCACTAATATAAACATGTACTAACACACATGCCTTTGTGCACTAATATAAACATGTACTAACATACACGCTTTTGTGCACTAATATAAACATGTACTAACACACGTGCTTTTGTGCACTAATATAAACATGTACTAACACACGTGCTTTTGTGCACTAATATAAACATGTACTAACACACGTGCTTTTGTGCACTAATATAAACATGTACTAACACACGTGCTTTTGTGCACTAATATAAACATGTACTAACACACGTGCTTTTGTGCACTAATATAAACATGTACTAATATACACGCTTTTGTGCACTAATATAAACATGTACTAACACACGTGCTTTTGTGCACTAATATAAACATGTACTAACACACGTGCTTTTGCGCACTAATATAAACATGTACTAACACACGTGCTTTTGTGCACTAATATAAACATGTACTAATATACACGCTTTTGTGCACTAATATAAACATGTACTAACACACATGCTTTTGTGCACTAATATAAACATGTACTAACACACGTGCTTTTGTGCACTAATATAAACATGTACTAACATACATGCTTTTGTGCACTAATATAAACATGTACTAACATACATGCTTTTGTGCACTAATATAAACATGTACTAACACACGTGCTTTTGTGCACTAATATAAGCATGTACTAATATACACGCTTTTGTGCACTAATATAAACATGTACTAACACACATGCTTTTGTGCACTAATATAAACATGTACTAACACACACGCTTTTGTGCACTAATATAAACATGTACTAACATACATGCTTTTGTGCACTAATATAAACATGTACTAACACACACGCTTTTGTGCACTAATATAAACATGTACTAACATACATGCTTTTGTGCACTAATATAAACATGTACTAACACACACGCTTTTGTGCACTAATATAAACATGTACTAACATACATGCTTTTGTGCACTAATATAAACATGTACTAACACACACGCTTTTGTGCACTAATATAAACATGTACTAACACACGTGCTTTTGTGCACTAATATAAACATGTACTAACACACGTGCTTTTGTGCACTAATATAAACATGTACTAACACACACGCTTTTGTGCACTAATATAAACATGTACTAACACACATGCTTTTGTGCACTAATATAAACATGTACTAACACACATGCTTTTGTGCACTAATATAAACATGTACTAACATACATGCTTTTGTGCACTAATATAAACATGTACTAACACACACGCTTTTGTGCACTAATATAAACATGTACTAACACACATGCTTTTGTGCACTAATATAAACATGTACTAACACACACGCTTTTGTGCACTAATATAAACATGTACTAACACACATGCTTTTGTGCATTAATATAAACATGTACTAACACACATGCTTTTGTGCACTAATATAAACATGTACTAACACACATGCTTTTGTGCACTAATATAAACATGTACTAACACACGTGCTTTTGTGCACTAATATAAACATGTACTAACACACATGCTTTTGTGCACTAATATAAACATGTACTAACACACATGCTTTTGTGCACTAATATAAACATGTACTAACACACATGCTTTTGTGCACTAATATAAACATGTACTAACACACGTGCTTTTGTGCACTAATATAAACATGTACTAACATATATACTTTTGTGCACTAATATAAACATGTACTAACACACGTGCTTTTGTGCACTAATATAAACATGTACTAACACACGTGCTTTTGTGCACTAATATAAACATGTACTAACACACGTGCTTTTGTGCACTAATATAAACATGTACTAACACACGTGCTTTTGTGCACTAATATAAACATGTACTAACATACACGCTTTTGTGCACTAATATAAACATGTACTAATATACACGCTTTTGTGCACTAATATAAACATGTACTAACACACGTGCTTTTGTGCACTAATATAAACATGTACTAATATACACGCTTTTGTGCACTAATATAAACATGTACTAACATACATGCTTTTGTGCACTAATATAAACATGTACTAACACACGTGCTTTTGTGCACTAATATAAACATGTACTAACATACATGCTTTTGTGCACTAATATAAACATGTACTAACATACATGCTTTTGTGCACTAATATAAACATGTACTAACACACGTGCTTTTGTGCACTAATATAAACATGTACTAATATACACGCTTTTGTGCACTAATATAAACATGTACTAACACACATGCTTTTGTGCACTAATATAAACATGTACTAACACACACGCTTTTGTGCACTAATATAAACATGTACTAACATACATGCTTTTGTGCACTAATATAAACATGTACTAACACACACGCTTTTGTGCACTAATATAAACATGTACTAACATACATGCTTTTGTGCACTAATATAAACATGTACTAACACACACGCTTTTGTGCACTAATATAAACATGTACTAACACACGTGCTTTTGTGCACTAATATAAACATGTACTAACACACGTGCTTTTGTGCACTAATATAAACATGTACTAACACACACGCTTTTGTGCACTAATATAAACATGTACTAACACACGTGCTTTTGTGCACTAATATAAACATGTACTAACACACGTGCTTTTGTGCACTAATATAAACATGTACTAACACACATGCTTTTGTGCACTAATATAAACATGTACTAACATGCATGCTTTTGTGCACTAATATAAACATGTACTAACACACATGCTTTTGTGCACTAATATAAACATGTACTAACACACGCGCTTTTGTGCACTAATATAAACATGTACTAACACACGTGCTTTTGTGCACTAATATAAACATGTACTAACATACATGCTTTTGTGCACTAATATAAACATGTACTAACACACATGCTTTTGTGCACTAATATAAACATGTACTAACACACATGCTTTTGTGCACTAATATAAACATGTACTAACATACATGCTTTTGTGCACTAATATAAACATGTACTAACATACGTGCTTTTGTGCACTAATATAAACATGTACTAACACACGTGCTTTTGTGCACTAATATAAACATGTACTAACACACGTGCTTTTGTGCACTAATATAAACATGTACTAACACACGTGCTTTTGTGCACTAATATAAACATGTACTAACATACATGCTTTTGTGCACTAATATAAACATGTACTAACACACGTGCTTTTGTGCACTAATATAAACATGTACTAACACACGTGCTTTTGTGCACTAATATAAACATGTACTAACACACGTGCTTTTGTGCACTAATATAAACATGTACTAACACACGTGCTTTTGTGCACTAATATAAACATGTACTAACACACGTGCTTTTGTGCACTAATATAAACATGTACTAACACACATGCTTTTGTGCACTAATATAAACATGTACTAACACACGTGCTTTTGTGCACTAATATAAACATGTACTAACATACATGCTTTTGTGCACTAATATAAACATGTACTAACACACGTGCTTTTGTGCACTAATATAAACATGTACTAACATACACGCTTTTGTGCACTAATATAAACATGTACTAACATACACGCTTTTGTGCACTAATATAAACATGTACTAACACACGTGCTTTTGTGCACTAATATAAACATGTACTAACACACGTGCTTTTGTGCACTAATATAAACATGTACTAACACACATGCTTTTGTGCACTAATATAAACATGTACTAACACACACGCTTTTGTGCACTAATATAAACATGTACTAACACACGTGCTTTTGTGCACTAATATAAACATGTACTAACATACGTGCTTTTGTGCACTAATATAAACATGTACTAACACACGTGCTTTTGTGCACTAATATAAACATGTACTAACATACATGCTTTTGTGCACTAATATAAACATGTACTAACACACGTGCTTTTGTGCACTAATATAAACATGTACTAACATACATGCTTTTGTGCACTAATATAAACATGTACTAACACACGTGCTTTTGTGCACTAATATAAACATGTACTAACATACGTGCTTTTGTGCACTAATATAAACATGTACTAACATACGTGCTTTTGTGCACTAATATAAACATGTACTAACACACGTGCTTTTGTGCACTAATATAAACATGTACTAACATACATGCTTTTGTGCACTAATATAAACATGTACTAACACACGTGCTTTTGTGCACTAATATAAACATGTACTAACACACATGCTTTTGTGCACTAATATAAACATGTACTAACACACGTGCTTTTGTGCACTAATATAAACATGTACTAACACACATGCTTTTGTGCACTAATATAAACATGTACTAACATACGTGCTTTTGTGCACTAATATAAACATGTACTAACACACACGCTTTTGTGCACTAATATAAACATGTACTAACATACACGCTTTTGTGCACTAATATAAACATGTACTAACATACACGCTTTTGTGCACTAATATAAACATGTACTAACATACACGCTTTTGTGCACTAATATAAACATGTACTAACATACATGCTTTTGTGCACTAATATAAACATGTACTAACACACGTGCTTTTGTGCACTAATATAAACATGTACTAACATACACGCTTTTGTGCACTAATATAAACATGTACTAACATACACGCTTTTGTGCACTAATATAAACATGTACTAACATACACGCTTTTGTGCACTAATATAAACATGTACTAACACACACGCTTTTGTGCACTAATATAAACATGTACTAACACACACGCTTTTGTGCACTAATATAAACATGTACTAACATACACGCTTTTGTGCACTAATATAAACATGTACTAACATACACGCTTTTGTGCACTAATATAAACATGTACTAACATACACGCTTTTGTGCACTAATATAAACATGTACTAACACACATGCTTTTGTGCACTAATATAAACATGTACTAACACACACGCTTTTGTGCACTAATATAAACATGTACTAACATACACGCTTTTGTGCACTAATATAAACATGTACTAACATACATGTGCTTTTGTGCACTAATATAAACATGTACTAACATACACGCTTTTGTGCACTAATATAAACATGTACTAACACACATGCTTTTGTGCACTAATATAAACATGTACTAACACACACGCTTTTGTGCACTAATATAAACATGTACTAACATACACGCTTTTGTGCACTAATATAAACATGTACTAACATACACGCTTTTGTGCACTAATATAAACATGTACTAACACACATGCTTTTGTGCACTAATATAAACATGTACTAACATACGTGCTTTTGTGCACTAATATAAACATGTACTAACACACATGCTTTTGTGCACTAATATAAACATGTACTAACACACGTGCTTTTGTGCACTAATATAAACATGTACTAACATACACGCTTTTGTGCACTAATATAAACATGTACTAACACACGTGCTTTTGTGCACTAATATAAACATGTACTAACATACGTGCTTTTGTGCACTAATATAAACATGTACTAACATACACGCTTTTGTGCACTAATATAAACATGTACTAACATACACGCTTTTGTGCACTAATATAAACATGTACTAACACACGTGCTTTTGTGCACTAATATAAACATGTACTAACACACATGCTTTTGTGCACTAATATAAACACGTACTAACATACACGCTTTTGTGCACTAATATAAACATGTACTAACATACACGCTTTTGTGCACTAATATAAACATGTACTAACACACGTGCTTTTGTGCACTAATATAAACATGTACTAACACACGTGCTTTTGTGCACTAATATAAACATGTACTAACATACACGCTTTTGTGCACTAATATAAACATGTACTAACACACGTGCTTTTGTGCACTAATATAAACATGTACTAACACACATGCTTTTGTGCACTAATATAAACATGTACTAACATACATGCTTTTGTGCACTAATATAAACATGTACTAACATACACGCTTTTGTGCACTAATATAAACATGTACTAACACACGTGCTTTTGTGCACTAATATAAACATGTACTAACACACGTGCTTTTGTGCACTAATATAAACATGTACTAACATACGTGCTTTTGTGCACTAATATAAACATGTACTAACACATGTGCTTTTGTGCACTAATATAAACATGTAATAACATACATGCTTTTGTGCACTAATATAAACATGTACTAACACACATGCTTTTGTGCACTAATATAAACATGTACTAACACACATGCTTTTGTGCACTAATATAAACATGTACTAACACACATGCTTTTGTGCACTAATATAAACATGTACTAACATACATGCTTTTGTGCACTAATATAAACATGTACTAACATACACGCTTTTGTGCACTAATATAAACATGTACTAACACATGTGCTTTTGTGCACTAATATAAACATGTACTAACACACGTGCTTTTGTGCACTAATATAAACATGTACTAACACACGTGCTTTTGTGCACTAATATAAACATGTACTAACACACGTGCTTTTGTGCACTAATATAAACATGTACTAACACACACGCTTTTGTGCACTAATATAAACATGTACTAACACACGTGCTTTTGTGCACTAATATAAACATGTACTAACACACATGCTTTTGTGCACTAATATAAACATGTACTAACACACACGCTTTTGTGCACTAATATAAACATGTACTAACACACATGCTTTTGTGCACTAATATAAACATGTACTAACACACATGCTTTTGTGCACTAATATAAACATGTACTAACACACGTGCTTTTGTGCACTAATATAAACATGTACTAACACACGTGCTTTTGTGCACTAATATAAACATGTACTAACACACGTGCTTTTGTGCACTAATATAAACATGTACTAACACACACGCTTTTGCGCACTAATATAAACATGTACTAACACACACGCTTTTGCGCACTAATATAAACATGTACTAACACACACGCTTTTGTGCACTAATATAAACATGTACTAACACACGTGCTTTTGTGCACTAATATAAACATGTACTAACATACATGCTTTTGTGCACTAATATAAACATGTACTAACACACACGCTTTTGTGCACTAATATAAACATGTACTAACACACGTGCTTTTGTGCACTAATATAAACATGTACTAACACACGTGCTTTTGTGCACTAATATAAACATGTACTAACACACATGCCTTTGTGCACGAATATAAACGAATTGATGTTGTAACCTGAAAAGATAGAAAAATAAAGTTTAAAAAAATATATATATGTATATATATTATTCATATAAATATTACGGAAGCCCAGAGCGGACATATAAACTTTTTTTTGATGGTTTTCTCGAGATAAGGAGATAATTTACTGATGGTTGTGGAAGCTGCAGGTTACCTGAGGTCAGGTGAGGGTGTAACAGCAGCATCCACCAGAGGTTCAGGGTCGTGTTCCAGCGCTTTGGGCCAAACTCCATCCGTATTTTAGTCCAGTGAAGATGCTGAAAATCCTGTTTCTGAGAGAAGAAGTTGAACATTTCCCCCTCAAAGCTGTCCCTGCTCAGCCTGAGGAGGATTCCTGCAGAAGGGAAACCTTCAGAACACTTTCACAGACTCCACACCAGAGAAAAACAACTCCTTTAAATGAGGTGAGATACCACAGGGGAATAGGGTAATATTTTAAAATAATAGATATCACCATGAAACCTCCTCAGTTGATTACTTATACAAGTATGAAAAGAAAATGCATTACAAGTTTTGGAAATTTGTATGTTTAATTATGCAAATTGGGCATTTTCTCATTAAATATGCAAACATTTGCATATATTTCCGGAAGCTAGATCTGAACATATGATAAAGCCAGGTGCAAAATTCTGTTTTCATTTTGTTTACACACAAAATGAAAAGAAAATTACAGAGGGATTTCAGGATATCTGCTTTCATTTCCTAGGAAATCAAAATATACTGCCCATAGCCTAAAAAACATCAATTTTTTTATTATAATGTCACATAAATCAGGCCAGGAATGATTTATCAGCAAATCCTTCTGTAAATATCTTCAGAATACTGCTAAGTGTATAACTGGAGAGTTTGGTGTTAGTAGGTGCTCCATAGGCTGAGATATTGATACTGGAAAAATACAAAAAACTGATTTTGAGAAAACGGCATTTAAAGATTTAAATAGGGGAATTCATTTTGGTAAATTTGGGCGAAACGTGCTGCTGCGATTAAACAAAATGTGATGAAATAAACATTTTAATTTATGTTTGGAAATAACACATATTGAAGGAGCAGACTGGCCCAAAATCTAAAAATTGAACCACTGCATGAAAAATCGCTGTTTTTGCCTGCTGAGTCTCGCCTTAAACATTGTAAAAATAAATAAATAAAATAAAATCACGGACATCGAGACATCGTTTTCCACCACAAATAACTTTTATTTTAAAACCGTCATCCTGAGCATTTACAGCAGCTCTGAGGGAGCGGATCCAGATGTGTGCGTTGGATAAAAACAGGTTCAACCAACAAACATGTCTGAGCTGCACAGCTAACACCATCAGAACATGTTAGTGACCAATGAGTAAAAACTAACTAAACTGCCCGTTTGGGAGTCCGATCTGAGACTGAGAAACAGTCCTGATCACCAACTGGAACCAGCTTCATCTCAGCTAATCGTGTTACTGCCCCCCGGTGGCCGCTCTGTGTAGCTGCGCAGGACGGGGAGTTCCTCCCATCACATGACTGAGCCTCCACATCTAACCTCTACGGAAGAGTATTAGGGCCAGGCATCAGAAAAAATATTATTATTTTTCTGATGCCTGGCCCTAATACTCTTCCGTAGACCTCGGACCTTCACCACCGGTGTGCCAGCAGGAGTTTAAAGGTGGAGTGCGACAGCCAGCCCTGTGTGTCGGCTTCAAAAGTCCAAAAACATTCAAGATACTGTAAGCAAAGTGTCCACAGAGATGTCTGCAACACCTTCTTCCTGAGCATCAACAGCACAGGAAAGGGTCCCTTCGCTGTCCAGAGAGGAGGAGTGCTCATCTCACCTTTCCTCAGCAGGATGGAGGGAGCTGGAAACCAGCCTTTAATCAGGTCCCATCCCACAGGAAAATGTTTCTCATTTAAAATGTTTGATTCCCGCTCCCTCCCAGCACCGGAGCTCCGGATGGTGGGCGCGCCGCTCACACTCAGACACGTCAGAGGGAAACTGAAATGAAACCTGGACTTTGGCAGCTTAAAGAAAATACCAGAAAAGAAAAAGTCGAGCCCTTTTTAAAGCTGCTGCCAGCTCAGACTGATGAGCGTCACTCTGAAGGTTTCCCTCTGTGGGCGTGCACGTCCGAGCCCACAGTAACACCCGCTCCTCCACCTCACGTGCACACGCACACGCACACATGCACGTGTACGCACATACGTGCACACACACATACGTGCACACACACATACGTGCACACACACCAGAAGGCCTGCAGGAATGTGAACAGTTTCATCAGCTTTAAGACATCAGATCAATCACAGTGCTCAGCAGTTTGAGTCGGTTTCACTCTGTGTGCACGTGAGCTTTCACTGTGTGCACGTGAGCTTTCACTGTGTGTGCACGTGAGCTTTCACTGTGTGTGCACGTGGAACACTTTAACCACATCTCAGGCTCTGCTGTAACTACCAGAGGATCCTCCCGGCTGAGCTGGAAACACTCGGGTCAAACCATTTCAAACCACCTCAACACTTCAGGCTGCTTCCATATTAATCTTCGCTTATTCTGGGGTACTCAGGGGTCCTCAGGGGGTCCTCAGGACCTTTGACCCCCACAGGGAACCGGCTGGCGTCCTGTTTGAGGCCCACAGAGAGAAGCTGGAAGGTTTCAACATTCTAATCGTTTGTTAGCGGCTGAGATGAAGCCCCCCGTCCTTCTGCAGGTGGTGTTCTGCTCCGGAGCCGTCAGACGTGGGGGGGTGAGCGGAGAAGTGTTGGTGAGGAGGCAGAGTGGGTCAGACCATCAGAGGGGGGAGAACTGCGGGGGCGAGCCGGGCTGAGGGCTGGCGCAGGCACTGCTGGTGGCGCTCGACCCGGGACTCTGCGAGGCCACCTCAGCGTCCGAACAGTCGCCGTCGCTGATCCTGCGCTGCCAGCGTCTCTGGTGGGTGACCACCACCCTGCAGCGGGAAGAGGGGGGGGTCCAAACCATTTCACACCAACATTTACAGGTTCATATTAATCACCAGCACCTGAAGCCGTTAGTACCTGGATCTGGATGGGAGCGTCACATCTGGCCTCTGGGGTTCGAACCTGGAGACGTGCCTGCCTTTGGACCACTGAACGGACACAGAGACATTAAGATGAGCAGTGGGCGGAGCCTATGTCCTACCAGAACTACATAACAAGCGGATTAAGAGTTGAACCTGAAACTGACGACAGCAGCTGATGAACCCAGAGGACAGAGAGCGCAGCGCTACGTTCAAATTAAAACCTGACGGCACTTTTCTGCTTGCCTACATATGTGAGGGATTGAAAGGTTTCTCACCATGTGAGCAGGGTCGCTGGTTCCCAGGTGGACTCCTTTCTGACAGAGCTCCCCCAGCACGCCGATACCTGCACATGAAACACAAGCCACAGATCTCTCAGCAGTTTCCGGAGCTCCTCTCCTTCTCAGTTACACCAAGATAAAGACTCAGATTCTGACAAAGTTTCTCAGAGAAGCAGCTGAAAAACACCTCGAGTTTGGATTTTTAACCTTTCCTTTTAGGTTTTTGTTCAGTGTTCCTTTAAGTATTAAAGAAATCTTTAGAAAGACTTTAGCTGCTTCTTAACCACAGCATCCAGAAGTGTTCTGCAGCACATACAGTAAATGAGAAAGATGGATGAGTTGGACCTGCAGACAGCGGGATCTACTTTCTGCTTGCTCAGCCACTTCACAGCTGATGAATGCTCTACGCCGGCATACGTGTCAAACTCAAGGCCCGCGGGCCAAATGTGACCCGCCAGGTCATTTTATGTGGCCCGTGAGAGCTTAAAAGGTCTGATTGTCTAAAAATAAAGAAGTCAAATACGTGCTGTGACCAAAAACTACATTTCCCACAATGCATGGCGATTGTGTTACGCGCGAAGTGACGGCATCCCGCCACTAGACTGCAGTGTTTCCAAATCGATGTGATTTTCCCAACAAGTGGAATTGAGAAATACAAATAATGATCCCAAAATGTCCAGGAAGAGAGAAACTGATGCAGATGCTCTTCCATCTGCATCAGTTTTTCTGTTTCAAGAAAGATCGGAAGGCGAAGAGAAAAACCGGTATGTCTGTTGTGTTATGAGGTGGTTGTCAAAGAGTGCGATCTACGTCGCCATTTTGAGACCAAACACGGAGCTGAGTATACCAGCATCAAGCACCAAGAAAAACAACAAATTACCCAAGAATTAAAAGGCTTTGTTTGTTTTGATATTTCAAGTTTTGAACAAATTAACAGGATTTATGATAAAATAACAGAGCAACAAGAAAACATATTTGTTTTTTTTACATCTAAGCAAATATATATGTAATATTTGTAAATTGAATAAGTAATAAATTCAGAGTTATTTAACATTGAGGAGTAGTTACATTTATAAGTTACATCCGGCCCTTTGATGGCAACGATTCTGCTGATGTGGCCCTCGGTGAAAATGAGTTTGACACATATGCTCTACGGTTTTATGCTGTCAGTTACTGACGAGTGACTTCACGTCCTCAATCAGGAGGAGATATGCAGTTTGGCTTCCAAAGCGAGTGTGTCATCGAACAGAATGAAGTGCAGAAAACTCGGTCTGAAAGTCTTCTTCTGTGGACTGTGAGGTCAAACTAAATCTCATCTCTTCTTAATTCCCTGTTGGACAGCATAACGCAGCCCAAAGAACCCTTGACTGCAGGAATAAAAAGCAGTTATGGCGCTGACTGGAGTAAACCAGCAGCCCCGAGGCGTCTCATGGTGTCCGACACCTACATTTGGGCCTGTTGCTCCAGTACTTCTGCTCCCACTGATCCAGCAGGATGTTCAGGTATCTGGGAGTCTCAAAGAAGCGATGGTAGCGGCTGGACGCCGGCGACGGGAACAGGCGCTCGAACTCCCCGCGGCGACTCAGTTCGTCTTCGCTCTCTGCCAGAACGCGAACGTCCTCCGGGGTCAAAACGTCCAACACCGAGGAGAGGAAGTCCTGACGGGGACAGAAGGAGAGAGACGCGTCGTCACTTAAAGGGACACTGTGTAATAAATTAAGTCATTTATTAGCTCAAATCAACATATTCATTCATAAATTAGTCCTCGTTGGTGTAAAATGATCTCTGTCAAAAATCTCCCTTATCCTCCTGAGTGAAGAATAACTCGTCTGTATCTACATAGAGCAGGTAAGCTCTATGGAGGCTGCCATGTCCTAATGGTAAATAGATTTTATCTGGTAAATGATCCCACTAATAATGCATTGATTGTTACCAAACTTCTGCCGTAGTACACACAGGCTCTTAACTCACAAAACAAGGCATTAGAAAGTTTGTAAGTTTACCGGGAGTTTATTTAAAAGAACACTTTCCAGATAGCAACTACACACTGCTGCTAACGCTAACGCTGCGTCGACGTCACTTCCGGTAACTCCCGGAATATGACTAATTGCATTGTTTGCACAACAAAGGCTATGTCAACTTCTGTTATCTGACATGTTATCTGTCATCTATATTCATAGTGTTGTTGTATGTGTGTTATGTAATCCTTTGTACTGTGTGTCTTGATGTCTTTTTGTTTGTATGGACCTTGAGTCTGAAGCTATAGCTTCTTGAATCTTGACACATACCGCCTGCCGTAGTTCAAGAAGTTGCAGCGCACATGTGAAAACGCGAGGCGCTAGAGAGCAAATTTATTCGACTTTGCAAAATAAAATTGCACCACTAAATGGGGGAATAAATTACAAAGTGTCCCTTTAAGCTGACGCCATCAGGGGGAAGAATAAAAAAACGAAAACTTTTTTTTTTTTTTTTTTTTTAAAGAAATTCCATCTCATCCCCTCGCATCGACTGAAACTCCTTCAGCACCTCTAATCTCATCTGTAAATAAAGTCACTGACGTTTCATCAGTACACCTGTGGGGTTTTTTACCTGACTGGCGTCACGCTGCGTCAGGTAAAAGGCTCGTTTGACCTTCTCATCCGGTGACAGATCAGGTCTGGTCCTCTCCCTGGTGCCTCCAAACAAACTACAAACACACACACACATTCAGGTGAGTAACAAGCTCATTTCTGAGGCTGCAGTTCGACAGCCTCGGAGGTGCAGTACCTCCTCCTCACCTGCTGGTGGAGCTGGAGGCACTGCTGCAGGAGGAGGAAGCCACATCTTCTCTCGGAGGAATGCGGAATCCGGCCAGGTTCAGGAGATCTCTGATCATCTGTCCTTTGACGGCAACGTCCAGCGCCGAGTTGGAATGAAGGCTGAATGAGAGAATAAAGGTGAGCTTTGAAAGGCCAGTGTGAGTGTGTTCTTGTTTTTAGGGTTAGAATCAGGTTAGTTAGGTTTAGGGTCAGGGTTAGAATGAGGTTAGTTAGGTTTAGGGTCAGGGTTAGAATAAGGTTAGTTAGGTTTAGGGTCAGGGTTAGAATAAGGTTAGTTAGGTTTAGGGTCAGGGTTAGAATAAGGTTAGTTAGGTTTAGGGTCAGGGTTAGAATAAGGTTAGTTAGGTTTAGGGTCAGGGTTAGAATAAGGTTAGTTAGGTTTAGGGTCAGGGTTAGAATGAGGTTAGTTAGGTTTAGGGTCAGGGTTAGAATAAGGTTAGTTAGGTTTAGGGTCAGGGTTAGAATAAGGTTAGTTAGGTTTAGGGACAGGGTTAGAATAAGGTTAGTTAGGTTTAGGGTCAGGGTTAGAATCAGGTTAGTTAGGTTTAGGGTCAGGGTTAGAATAAGGTTAGTTAGGTTTAGGGTAAGGGTTAGAATAAGGTTAGTTAGGTTTAGGGTCAGGGTTAGAATGAGGTTAGTTAGGTTTAGGGTCAGGGTTAGAATAAGGTTAGTTAGGTTTAGGGTCAGGGTTAGAATAAGGTTAGTTAGGTTTAGGGTCAGGGTTAGAATGAGGTTAGTTAGGTTTAGGGTCAGGGTTAGAATAAGGTTAGTTAGGTTTAGGGTAAGGGTTAGAATAAGGTTAGTTAGGTTTAGGGTCAGGGTTAGAATGAGGTTAGTTAGGTTTAGGGTCAGGGTTAGAATCAGGTTAGTTAGGTTTAGGGACAGGGTTAGAATAAGGTTAGTTAGGTTTAGGGACAGGGTTAGAATAAGGTTAGTTAGGTTTAGGGTCAGGGTTAGAATAAGGTTAGTTAGGTTTAGGGACAGGGTTAGAATAAGGTTAGTTAGGTTTAGGGTCAGGGTTAGAATAAGGTTAGTTAGGTTTAGGGTCAGGGTTAGAATAAGGTTAGTTAGGTTTAGGGTCAGGGTTAGAATGAGGTTAGTTAGGTTTAGGGTCAGGGTTAGAATGAGGTTAGTTAGGTTTAGGGTCAGGGTTAGAATAAGGTTAGTTAGGTTTAGGGTCAGGGTTAGAATAAGGTTAGTTAGGTTTAGGGTCAGGGTTAGAATAAGGTTAGTTAGGTTTAGGGTCAGGGTTAGAATAAGGTTAGTTAGGTTTAGGGTCAGGGTTAGAATAAGGTTAGTTAGGTTTAGGGTCAGGGTTAGAATGAGGTTAGTTAGGTTTAGGGTCAGGGTTAGAATAAGGTTAGTTAGGTTTAGGGTCAGGGTTAGAATAAGGTTAGTTAGGTTTAGGGACAGGGTTAGAATAAGGTTAGTTAGGTTTAGGGTCAGGGTTAGAATCAGGTTAGTTAGGTTTAGGGTCAGGGTTAGAATAAGGTTAGTTAGGTTTAGGGTAAGGGTTAGAATAAGGTTAGTTAGGTTTAGGGTCAGGGTTAGAATGAGGTTAGTTAGGTTTAGGGTCAGGGTTAGAATAAGGTTAGTTAGGTTTAGGGTAAGGGTTAGAATGAGGTTAGTTAGGTTTAGGGTCAGGGTTAGAATGAGGTTAGTTAGGTTTAGGGTCAGGGTTAGAATCAGGTTAGTTAGGTTTAGGGTCAGGGTTAGAATGAGGTTAGTTAGGTTTAGGGTCAGGGTTAGAATGAGGTTAGTTAGGTTTAGGGTCAGGGTTAGAATGAGGTTAGTTAGGTTTAGGGTCAGGGTTAGAATAAGGTTAGTTAGGTTTAGGGACAGGGTTAGAATAAGGTTAGTTAGGTTTAGGGTCAGGGTTAGAATAAGGTTAGTTAGGTTTAGGGTCAGGGTTAGAATAAGGTTAGTTAGGTTTAGGGTCAGGGTTAGAATGAGGTTAGTTAGGTTTAGGGTCAGGGTTAGAATAAGGTTAGTTAGGTTTAGGGACAGGGTTAGAATAAGGTTAGTTAGGTTTAGGGTCAGGGTTAGAATAAGGTTAGTTAGGTTTAGGGTCAGGGTTAGAATAAGGTTAGTTAGGTTTAGGGTCAGGGTTAGAATAAGGTTAGTTAGGTTTAGGGTCAGGGTTAGAATAAGGTTAGTTAGATTTAGGGTCAGGGTTAGAATAAGGTTAGTTAGGTTTAGGGACAGGGTTAGAATAAGGTTAGTTAGGTTTAGGGTCAGGGTTAGAATAAGGTTAGTTAGGTTTAGGGTCAGGGTTAGAATGAGGTTAGTTAGGTTTAGGGTCAGGGTTAGCATGAGGTTAGTTAGGTTTAGGGACAGGGTTAGAATGAGGTTAGTTAGGTTTAGGGTCAGGGTAAGAATAAGGTTAGTTAGGTTTAGGGTTAGAATAAGGTTAGTTAGGTTTAGGGACAGGGTTAGAATAAGGTTAGTTAGGTTTAGGGTCAGGGTTAGAATAAGGTTAGTTAGGTTTAGGGTTAGAATAAGGTTAGTTAGGTTTAGGGTCAGGGTTAGAATAAGGTTAGTTAGGTTTAGGGACAGGGTTAGATTGAGAGTAGTTAGGCATCAACAGTCCCCATGGGCAGTATTAAACGGACGCTACCTTGGTGATATGTTAACCTCGAGGATCCAGGGCTTCAGGTTCTCATCCAGCATGATGTCGAAGCCGAACAGCTCGTGGCAGCTGTACGGCGTCTTAACGTTCATCTTCATCAGGGTGTTAACGTACGGCTCTGAGCTGCAAAACACCCGAGAGAAGGAAAGTCGTTTCAGACAAATCACACGACTTCAGCACCTCCTAACACAGTCTGTAACCGTCTGACACTTTCACTTATCGTACAGACTTTAGAGACACTTTCTGACTATGCTTTTTTTCTTTTTTAAGTGATTGAGAAAGGCTGCACCGTGGTGGTTAGCACACGGAAAGAAGGTTTGCTTTGTAGCTCTGCACTCCGCAAACAAAGACCGAAACAGAACCTTATCCGGCTGAATCTGTCCTGCAGCCGGTCCAGACTGTGTGCTGGACTTACGCTATGACAGTTTTGATCACGATGTCTTTAATCTTCTCCCATATCACGGTGGTGTTGATGCCCTTGGAGCCGAGATACTGCCACAAGGCCTTCAAAGCCCTGAAAACACACCAACAAACACGTTAACTTATCACAAGAAGAAAAGCCTGAACTGATATCTGAAAACATCCCCCTTTCCATCCGACTCTCTGTTACCATTTGTGTCCCTGGCAGGCCTTGTCGTCGCTGTTCGTCTGGTACTCAGAGTTCTTCTTGTTGACGCTGTAGTTGGTCAGGTGCATGAACTTGTTACTCAGAGTCTTCATGGAAGACGAATACCTGAAGAGAAAAAGCAGGGTCTTTGCCTACATCTGCATCGTTTATATATTCGACATTAACGTGCTGTCCGTCCGGCCCAAGTCTCACTTGCAGCTGGCAAACCGAACCAGTCCGTCAGAGAAGATGTAGATCCTGAGCGGGTCGTAGGACGTCACGTAGACGTAGATCCGCAGGTCAAACTTGTTGCCGCTGATGAGGTAGGGCTTGTGGAGGTACCTGAGAACAAACCGTGTTTGAGTCCAGTGGCGACGGGTTGGGGATCGGGACCAATTCAATTCATTTTTATTTATATAGCGCCAAATACAACAAATGTCATCTCAAGGCACTTAGATAATAAAGTCCAATTCAAGCCAATTGGAATTCAATAAATTGTAATCATAATTATTCATAAAATAATCCAATTCGTTCATATAGAGCCAATTCAAAAACAATTTCCTAGCTAAGGAAACCAACAGATCGCACGGGGTGCTCGGCTCAGCTCTGAGCTACTTACTTCTGAACAAGTAGTGGTCTCTTACGAGGCATCTGACTCCATTTGTGGATAACCTGGATACCGAGTCCTCTGGCTGACGCAGGCTGATGGAGAGAAGAAAGAAAACCGATCCGACTGTGTTCGTCTGCACGAGCTGAAGTAGGGCTGCACAATATATCGAATTTTAATCACGATAACGATATTGGCTTCCCGCGATCGAGCGATATTTAAAATGCGTCATTCCGTCCATAGAACGCTCCATATTAAAGGCGTTTTCAAAGATCCTCCGCTTTAACCCTCTCTGGTGTAACCACTGTCTGATCACATGCCTCCATGAGCCAATCAGAGCTGCTCCCTGCACCGCGCAGTTTAGTTTCTAGATGTCGACACTAGTTACAGAGGACAAAGTAACATGGCGAACTAACCACAACAGGTAGCAGTCGGTCTTATGAGCTATAAACAATCTTAAAAAATGTCTAACGTGGCCGAGGCCGAGGAGCTCGTCCCGAGAACCGGATCGTCATCCATTGTGTGGAAGCAATTTGGGTTCAAGGCGAGTGACACAACACAAGAAAAAGGTGATATGCAAAGAGTGCTGTGCGGTTGTGTTGGCGCCACAAAGCAACACAACTAACCTCTTTAGCCACTTAAAAACACCATAAAGTTCAATACGATGAATGTATGAGGACCAAGAAATGCGTTGCAAAGACTAATCATCCCACAACATCAACTCAGGCATCCATCGAAGCGAGCCTCTTTAGCGCATCACCATACCCAACCACCTCCCAAAGACACCGTGAAATAACCAATGCAGTCGCATTTCATTAAAATCAACAAATAATCGTGATAATCATTTTGGCCATTATCGTGCAGCCCTACGCTGAAGCATTAACACGATCTCCAAGCAGAACTCACAGGTTTGATGATCCACTTCTGCTTGGAGCCGCTGTCCTCCCAGGCCTTACGGAGCTGCTTGATGTCCTGAGGAAGGATGAAGGTTCGCGGGACAAAGCTGAAGTCTTGTTTGCCGAAGCGATGCCGCATCTTGGAGAGATTCCTCCACAGCCGGTCCTTCCTGCCGATCTGAAACGTTCCCGGGAAGTGGTTCAGCTGGGACCGAAACAGAGAAAACAGCCGCGTTAAAGCTGGACGTCGCTGGATTGGAGAAGTGGCCGGGATGCGTCAGCGGGTTCTCACCTTCTGGTGCTCGCTGAGCGACTTGAAGCCAGCAGACCTCATGTGGTGTCCCCAGCAGCCCAACCAGTCGTGGCTTTCTGCATAGAGAACAAAATCCCACCATCCAGGGTCAGGAAACCAGCCACAACAATGTATTCATCATGAATCCCAACAAACTCTGCTGGAACATTCAGGTAAAAGAAAAACGTGACATCACGTGACATCACGTGACATCACGTGACCACTCACTCTTGGTGACTTTGAAGTGAGACCTGTCGATGATGAGCTTCACAACGTTGGGGGTAACGGCGCTCATCTTCCACTTCAGCAGGCGTCTTTGCTCCGCCGGCAGCAGCTCCACTGCAGACACACAACGCTCAGGGTCAGGGTCAGGCTCAGGGTTAGGCTCAGGGTTAGGGTTAGGCTCAGGGTCAGGGTTAGACTCAGGGTTAGGGTTAAGGGTTAGGCTCAGGGGTTAGGCTCAGGGTCAGGGTTAGGCTCAGGGTCAGGCTCAGGGTCAGGGTTAGGGTTAGGCTCAGGGTTAGGCTCAGGGTCAGGGTTAGGCTCAGGGTCAGGCTCAGGGTCAGGGTCAGGGTTAGGGTTAGGCTCAGGGTTAGGCTCAGGGTCAGCGTTAGGCTCAGGGTTAGGCTCAGGGTCAGGGTTAGGCTCAGGGTCAGGGTCAGGGTTAGGCTCAGGGTTAGGCTCAGGGTCAGGGTTAGGCTCAGGGTCAGGGTTAGGGTTAGGCTCAGGGTCAGGGTTAGGCTCAGGGTCAGGGTTAGGGTTAGGCTCAGGGTTAGGGTCAGGGTTAGGCTCAGGGTCAGGGTCAGAGGGTTAGGGTCAGGGTTAGGGTTAGGCTCAGGGTTAGGCTCAGGGTTAGGCTCAGGGTCAGGGTTAGGCTCAGGGTTAGGCTCAGGGTCAGGGTTAGGCTCAGGGTTAGGCTCAGTGTTAGGCTCAGGGTCAGGGTTGGGGTCAGGGTTAGGCTCAGGGTTAGGCTCAGGGTCAGGGTTAGGGTTAGGCTCAGGGTCAGGGTTAGGCTCAGGGTCAGGGTTGGGGTCAGGGTTAGGCTCAGGGTTAGGCTCAGGGTCAGGGTTAGGGTTAGGCTCAGGGTCAGGGTTAGGCTCAGGGTTAGGCTCAGGGTCAGGGTTGGGGTCAGGGTTAGGCTCAGGGTTAGGCTCAGGGTCAGGGTTAGGGTTAGGCTCAGGGTCAGGGTTAGGCTCAGGGTCAGCGTTAGGGTTAGGCTCAGGGTTAGGGTCAGGGTTAGGCTCAGGGTCAGAGGGTTAGGGTCAGGGTTAGGGTTAGGCTCAGGGTTAGGCTCAGGGTCAGGGTTAGGCTCAGGGTTAGGCTCAGTGTTAGGCTCAGGGTTGGGCTCAGGGTCAGGGTTAAGGGTTGGGCTCAGGATCAGGGTTAAGGGTTAGGCTCAGGGTTAGGGTTAAGGGCCGTGTATACTCTCGCAGCAGTGTGTCGCAGACATGACGCAGTTATTTTTCATTTTTCCCTACTTTTGAAGCGCGGTCTGCGCTATGTGAAGTCCATGCCACAACGCAAGAGGGACAATCACGAACAAGCTAGGATTGTGGGTGTGGTGGGTGGCGTGTTTCTCTTCCGGTTACGGAGGTCATTCAACAACAATGGCGACTGGACGAATGCGCACTTTGATTGAGATGCAGCTGATCGATCTAGAAATAGAAGAAATATTGCTACTACTGGAGCTGGCAGAGAGGCGAAAGAATCGTCACGGTTAGCACGGTTAGCGTCAGCTGGTTAGCAAACCGGAAATACGCATAGTGTAGAGCGGATGTAGAGTTGACCAATCAGAGGCCTCCTTTTTCTCCTCCCTGCGACAATACCTGCGGCACTGTCTGCGGTGAGTTACAATTTTGGGGAGGTGCACCAGGGTGTCTGCGTAAGGGGGGGGGGGCATGTCTGCGTTAACTGCGACACACACGCAGACGACCTGGTTTCCGACCATAAATCAGCCTTTTAGGCTCAGGGTTAGGCTCAGGGTTAGGGTTGGGGTTAGGCTCAGGGTTAGGCTCAGGGTTAGGGTTAGGCTCAGGGTTAGGGTTAGGCTCAGGGTTAGCGTCAGGGTTAGGCTCAGGGTTGGGGTTAGGCTCAGGGTTAGGGTTGGGGTTAGGCTCAGGGTTAGGCTCAGGGTTAGGGTCAGGGTAGTACAGCCTGTGATTGGCTGACAGACTCATTCATCATCTGCTCATCAGCAGGTGTTAAAACTCAGTGAATCCAACCTCAGATGAACACACGACATATTTCACTGAGTCATTATTTAAACTACTACACAATGACGCGCTGTTACACGCCGTGTGTTGGTGGATTTAACTGATTCCAACCTCAGGATTCACGTTACTTGGTTCTGATTCATCAAACCTCAGACTCTAAACCAGGAGAGCCTCGGCCTCCACATCACACGTCTGACCTTTTCTTCTTTTTTTTTTTAAATTTGCAAATTTTTATTGAGTTTTTGTTTTCCATACAGGTGAACAACCCTCAATTCCACATTTTTCACAATATCCTTCCCGTATTCAACAAACTATTGTGCCCACATTCTGTATCTGTATTGAAGCATTATAACCTTTCTTTCCTTTATGTACTTCAACCTGCCCTAACACTTTCAACACCCGGCATTTACTGTTCGTTCTTCCAAACTGTCTCCTGATTTTCCTATCTTCTCATTTAAATTTACCTGCAAATTAACTATATACAATCTGTAGCTATGTGAGGGTTCCTCCTGTCACGTCTGACCTTTTTCGTTGGCGGTGCTGAAGTACAGAGTCGGGGCGAACAGAGGGAACAGACTGGGAACCAGCGCCGGCCGCTCCTCTCGATTGTCCTCGGCTTCCAGCACCATCGGTTCCTCCACGCTGAAAGGGACGGAAAAAAAAAAGGAGTAAACGGCAGGAAGAAGACGGGCAGGAAGAAGACGGGCAGATCCACGCCGGCGTTTAATAAATCTGCTTTTAGTTCTTCCACAGAGAAGAAGCGGAATCCTCCGCTGGCCGGCGGCGCTGCCAGTGTCCTCGGTAAGCGATACGGCAGCTTGTAACAATTAAACCTGCAAAGTGCCAACAGAACGCATTAAAAAGTAATGAAGCTGCAGCTCCTCTGGCCGACCTGTGATTAACACAAAGCTGCAAAGCTGCACTCAGTCACAGCTCGGGTAACAAGAACCTGAGTCTGACCACCTGAGTCTGACCACCTGAGTCTGACCACCTGAGACCACCTGAGTCTGACCACCTGAGTCTGACCACCTGAGACTGACCACCTGAGTCTGACCACCTGAGTCTGACCACCTGAGTCTGACCACCTGAGACCACCTGAGTCTGACCACCTGAGTCTGACCACCTGAGTCTGACCACCTGAGTCTGACCACCTGAGACTGACCACCTGAGTCTGACCACCTGAGACTGACCACCTGAGTCTGACCACCTGAGTCTGACCACCTGAGACTGACCACCTGAGTCTGACCACCTGAGTCTGACCACCTGAGACTGACCACCTGAGACAGACCACCTGAGTCTGACCACCTGAGTCTGATCACCTGAGTCTGACCACCTGAGTCTGACCACCTGAAACCACCTGAGTCTGACCACCTGAGACAGACCACCTGAGTCTGACCACCTGAAACCACCTGAGTCTGACCACCTGAGACTGACCACCTGAGACCACCTGAGTCTGATCACCTGAGTCTGACCACCTGAGTCTGACCACCTGAGTCTGACCACCTGAAACCACCTGAGTCTGACCACCTGAGTCTGACCACCTGAGTCTGACCACCTGAAACCACCTGAGTCTGACCACCTGAGTCTGACCACCTGAGTCTGATCACCTGAGTCTGACCACCTGAGTCTGACCACCTGAGTCTGACCACCTGAAACCACCTGAGTCTGACCACCTGAGTCTGACCACCTGAGTCTGACCACCTGAGTCTGACCACCTGAGTCCACCTGAGTCTGACCACCTGAGTCTGACCACCTGAGACCACCTGAGTCTGACCACCTGAGACCACCTGAGTCTGACCACCTGAGTCTGACCACCTGAGTCTGACCACCTGAAACCACCTGAGACTGACCACCTGAGTCTGATCACCTGAGTCTGACCACCTGAGTCTGACCACCTGAGACTGACCACCTGAGACCACCTGAGTCTGACCACCTGAGTCTGATCACCTGAGTCTGACCACCTGAGTCTGACCACCTGAAACCACCTGAGTCTGACCACCTGAGACCACCTGAGTCTGACCACCTGAGACCACCTGAGTCTGACCACCTGAGTCTGACCACCTGAGACCACCTGAGACTGACCACCTGAAACCACCTGAGTCTGACCACCTGAGACCACCTGAGTCTGACCACCTGAGTCTGACCACCTGAGACCACCTGAGACCACCTGAGACTGACCACCTGAGTCTGACCACCTGAGACTGACCACCTGAGACTGACCACCTGAGTCTGACCATCTGAGACTGACCACCTGAGACTGACCACCTGAGTCTGACCACCTGAGACCACCTGAGTCTGACCACCTGAGTCTGACCACCTGAGACCACCTGAGTCTGACCACCTGAGTCTGACCACCTGAGTCCACCTGAGTCTGACCACCTGAGTCTGACCACCTGAGTCTGACCACCTGAGACCACCTGAGTCTGACCACCTGAGTCTGACCACCTGAGTCTGACCACCTGAAACCACCTGAGACTGACCACCTGAGTCTGACCACCTGAGACTGACCACCTGAGACTGACCACCTGAGTCTGACCACCTGAGACTGACCACCTGAGACTGACCACCTGAGTCTGACCATCTGAGTCTGACCACCTGAGACCACCTGAGTCTGAACAAGCCAAAAACACTCACATGACAGTCATAAAGAGGATATTCCCGGATCTTCGATCTTAAATGAAACGCTTCCACCAGCGGCGGCTTGAGGTGCGTCCGTGCACGAGGCGTGTGGAGCTCTGGCTGTGGGCGCAGGTGGGCATCGGTGTATGCAAATGAACAACACAAACGAATCAGCTGGTCGGGGGAAAAAACGGGCCACAATAAACACAATAAGAACGGCTCCTTTCCAGGCTGTTTTAGCAGAGAATCAGCCCCGAGCCTTTGGTGGGGAGTTCCACATGTGAGGCCATGGCAGCACACAACAAAGCAGCAGAGCTTTCCACCACGCTCTGCTGCTTTCAGCCCAACAATGCCCCCACAAAGGGGGGCCGAGGTCCCACGCCACGGGACCCACGGCTGTCACAGGACCAATCAGAGAGCGTCCACGCCATGGGACCCACGGCTGTCACAGGACCAATCAGAGAGCGTCCACGCCATGGGACCCACGGCTGTCACAGGACCAATCAGAGAGCGTCCACGCCGTGGGACCCACGGCTGTCAGAGAACCAATCAGAGAGCGTCCACGCCGTGGGACCCACGGCTGTCACAGGACCAATCAGAGAGCGTCCACGCCATGGGACCCACGGCTGTCACAGGACCAATCAGAGAGCGTCCACGCCATGGGACCCACGGCTGTCACAGGACCAATCAGAGAGCGTCCACGCCATGGGACCCACGGCTGTCAGAGGACCAATCAGAGAGCGTCCACGCCATGGGACCCACGGCTGTCACAGGACCAATCAGAGAGCGTCCACGCCATGCGACCCACGGCTGTCAGAGGACCAATCAGAGAGCGTCCACGCCATGGGACCCACGGCTGTCACAGGACCAATCAGAGAGCATCCACGCCATGGGACCCACGGCTGTCAGAGGACCAATCAGAGAGCGTCCACGCCATGGGACCCACGGCTGTCAGAGGACCAATCAGAGAGCGTCCACGCCATGGGACCCACGGCTGTCACAGGACCAATCAGAGAGCGTCCATGCCATGGGACCCACGGCTGTCACAGGACCAATCAGAGAGCGTCCATGCCATGCGACCCACGGCTGTCAGAGGACCAATCAGAGAGCGTCCACGCCATGCGACCCACGGCTGTCACAGGACCAATCAGAGAGCGTCCACGCCATGCGACCCACGGCTGTCAGAGGACAAATCAGAGAGCGTCCACGCCATGGGACCCACGGCTGTCACAGGACCAATCAGAGAGCATCCACGCCATGGGACCCACGGCTGTCAGAGGACCAATCAGAGAGCGTCCACGCCATGGGACCCACGGCTGTCACAGGACCAATCAGAGAGCGTCCACGCCATGGGACCCACGGCTGTCAGAGGACCAATCAGAGAGCGTCCATGCCATGGGACCCACGGCTGTCACAGGACCAATCAGAGAGCGTCCATGCCATGGGACCCACGGCTGTCACAGGACCAATCAGAGAGCGTCCATGCCATGGGACCCACGGCTGTCAGAGGACCAATCAGAGAGCGTCCACGCCATGCGACCCACGGCTGTCACAGGACCAATCAGAGAGCGTCCACGCCACGGGACCCACGGCTGTCACAGGACCAATCAGAGAGCGTCCACGCCATGCGACCCACGGCTGTCAGAGGACCAATCAGAAAGCGTCCACGCCATGGGACCCACGGCTGTCAGAGGACCAATCAGAAAGCGTCCACGCCATGGGACCCACGGCTGTCAGAGGACCAATCAGAGAGCGTCCACGCCATGCGACCCACGGCTGTCAGAGGACCAATCAGAAAGCGTCCACGCCATGCGACCCACGGCTGTCAGAGGACCAATCAGAGAGCGTCCACGCCGTGGGACCCACGGCTGTCACAGGACCAATCAGAGAGCGTCCACGCCATGGGACCCACGGCTGTCAGAGGACCAATCAGAGAGCGAGCTGGAACCTCCACCCGCCTCAGGTGATCAGACGGTGGAACATGATCGTGTCGATCCGCTGAAGCAGAGAGATCGCAGTATCGTTCTTTTTTCTTCTCAGCCAATCATAGTGTTTGCTTCATGCCAGAGAAACAGGGATCGACCAATCACAGCTTCTCTCCCCCACCTGTTCGATTCATATGGAAGCGTTTCCCTTTTAAACTAAATCTGACACCAAGAGCCCCTCCGCTCTAAAGTGAACCTACTTTTTAAGTGCCCCCTCTCTTCTTCTCTGACCTGAATGTCTTTCTTCTTCTGGGCTTTTAGGGAATCGGTTCAGAACGTGTGTTTCTCACCTGGAGAGCAGCGAGACGGAGGCCGTGGACGAGGTGCCGGTAAGGGACGAGCAGTCGGAATCATCTGGAGACGACAGCGAACCGTCAGAGCAACGTGACAGCTGGTTAACGAGTGCGAGCGTTTCGTGGCCTTACCGTCGTCGCTGCAGGCGTTCTCCAGCTCATCGTCGGGCAGCTCCTCCTCAGCGCCGTCCACCTGCATCACGCACTCCGAGCTGCAGAGACAGAGTCAAGCGCTCAGGAGAAAGACACGAGAGGGACGAGAGAGAGACACCAGACACCAGAGAGAGACACGAGAGAGACACGAGACACGAGAGAGACACGAGACACGAGAGAGACACGAGACACCAGAGAGAGACACGAGAGACACCACAAAGACACCACAGACACCACAAAGACACCAAAGACACCACAAAGACACCACAAAGACACCACAAAGACACCACAGACACCACAAAGACACCACAGACACCACAAAGACACCAAAGACACCACAAAGACACCACAAAGACACCACAAAGACACCAAAGACACCACAAAGACACCACAGACACCACAAAGACACCACAGACACCACAAAGACACCAAAGACACCACAAAGACACCACAGACACCACAAAGACACCACAAAGACACCACAAAGACACCACAAAGACACCACAAAGATACCACAAAGACACCACAAAGATACCACAAAGACACCACAAAGACACCACAAAGACACCACAAAGATACCACAAAGACACCAAAGACACCACAAAGACACCACAAAGACACCAAAGACACCACAAAGACACCACAAAGACACCACAAAGACACCACAAAGACACCAAAGACACCACAAAGACACCACAGACACCACAAAGACACCACAAAGACACCACAAAGATACCACAAAGACACCACAAAGATACCACAAAGACACCACAAAGACACCACAGACACCACAAAGATACCACAAAGACACCACAAAGACACCACAGACACCACAAAGACACCACAAAGACACCACAAAGATACCACAAAGACACCACAAAGATACCACAAAGACACCACAAAGACACCACAGACACCACAAAGATACCACAAAGACACCACAAAGACACCACAAAGACACCACAAACACATGACAAAGACACGACAAACACATGACAAAGACACCACAAACACATGACAAAGACACCACAAAGACACCACAAACACATGACAAAGACACCACAAAGACACCACAAACACATGACAAAGACACCACAAAGACACCACAAACACATGACAAAGACACCACAAAGACACCACAAAGACATGACAAAAAAACCACAAAGACACCACAAAGACACCACAAACACACGACAAAGACACCACAAAGACACCACAAAGACACCACAAAGACACCACAAAGACACCACAAAGAAACCAAAAAGACACCACAAAGACACCACAGACACCACAAAGAAACCAAAAAGACACCACAAAGACACCACAAAGACACCACAGACACCACAAAGACACCACAAAGACACCACAGACACCACAGACACACCACAAAGACACCACAAAGACACCACAAAGACACCACAAAGAAACCAAAAAGACACCACAGACACCACAGACACCACAAAGACACCACAAAGACACCACAAAGAAACCAAAAAGACACCACAGACACCACAAAGACACCACAAAGACATGACAAAGACACCACAGACACCACAAAGAAACCACAAAGACACCACAGACACCACAGACACCACAAAGACACCACAGACACCACAAAGAAACCAAAAAGACACCACAGACACCACAGACACCACAAAGACACCACAGACACCACAAAGAAACCAAAAAGACACCACAGACACCACAGACACCACAAAGACACCACAAAGACATGACAAAGACACCACAGACACCACAAAGAAACCACAAAGACACCACAGACACCACAGACACCACAAAGACACCACAGACACCACAAAGAAACCAAAAAGACACCACAGACACCACAGACACCACAAAGACACGACAAACACATGACAAAGACACCACAAAGACACGACAAACACATGACAAAGACACGACAAAGACATGACAAAGACACGACAAAGACACGACAAAGACACAAGAAAGACAAGACAAAGACACAAGAAAGACATGACAAAGACACGACAAAGACATGACAAAGACACGACAAAGACATGACAAAGACACCACAAAGACACCACAAAGACAAGACAAAGACACAAGAAAGACATGACAAAGACACGACAAAGACACAAGAAAGACACCACAAAGACACCACAGACACCACAAAGACACCACAAAGACACAAGAAAGACACCACAGACACCACAAAGACACGACAAAGACACAAGAAAGACACGACAAAGACACCACAAAGACATGACAAAGACACGACAAAGACACAAGAAAGACAAGACAAAGACATGACAAAGACACCACAAAGACACAAGAAAGTCACGACAAAGACACCACAAAGACACGACAAAGACACAAGAAAGACACGACAAACACATGACAAAGACACGACAAAGACATGACAAAGACACGACAAAGACACAAGACACAAGAAAGACACCACAAAGACACCACAAAGACACAAGAAAGACACGACAAAGACACCACAAAGACATGACAAAGACACGACAAAGACACAAGAAAGACACGACAAACACATGACAAAGACATGACAAAGACACCACAAAGACACAAGAAAGACACAAGAAAGACACGACAAACACACAAGAAAGACACCACAAAGACACGACAAAGACACAAGAAAGACACGACAAAGACACGACAAAGACACAAGAAAGACACGACAAAGACACGACAAAGACACGACAAAGACACAAGAAAGACACCACAAAGACACGACAAAGACACCACAAAGACACCACAAAGACACGACAAAGACACAAGAAAGACACCACAAAGACACAAGAAAGACACCACAAAGACACGACAAAGACACAAGAAAGACACCACAAAGACACAAGAAAGACACGACAAAGACACGACAAAGACACGACAAAGACACAAGAAAGACACCACAAAGACACCACAAAGACACAAGAAAGACACGACAAAGACACGACAAAGACACGACAAAGACACAAGAAAGACACAAGAAAGACACCACAAAGACATGACAAAGACACGACAAAGACACAAGACACAAGAAAGACACCACAAAGACACGAAAAAAAACACGACAAAGACACAAGAAAGACACCACAAAGACACCACAAAGACACAAGAAAGACACGACAAAGACACCACAAAGACACGACAAAGACACAAGAAAGACATGACAAAGACACCACAAAGACACAAGAAAGACACAAGAAAGACACGACAAACACACAAGAAAGACACCACAAAGACACGACAAAGACACAAGAAAGACACGACAAAGACACGACAAAGACACAAGAAAGACACCACAAAGACACGACAAAGACACAAGAAAGACACGACAAAGACACGACAAAGACACGACAAAGACACAAGAAAGACACCACAAAGACACAAGAAAGACACAAGAAAGACACGACAAAGACACGACAAAGACACGACAAAGACACCACAAAGACACGACAAAGACACAAGAAAGACACGACAAAGACACGACAAAGACACGACAAAGACACAAGAAAGACACCACAAAGACACAAGAAAGACACAAGAAAGACACGACAAAGACACGACAAAGACACGACAAAGACACCACAAAGACACGACAAAGACACAAGAAAGACACCACAAAGACACAAGAAAGACATGACAAAGACACGACAAAGACACAAGAAAGACACCACAAAGACACAAGAAAGACACGACAAAGACACGACAAAGACACGACAAAGACACGACAAAGACACAAGAAAGACACGACAAAGACACGACAAAGACACAAGAAAGACACAAGAAAGACACCACAAAGACACAAGAAAGACACGACAAAGACACGAAAAAAAACACCACATTGACACGAGACGCTGCTTCTCACCCCGACAGCTGAGCCTCTCCGACCAGACGCTCCTCTGTCGGCGAGGACGAGGAGGACGAGGAGGAGGAGGAGAGGGATGGCGAGGACATGGAGGACGGCTGTCCCTGCCTGGTGAGCTGGATGGCTGAGATCTGGGTGGTCACAGAACCCACCAGAGCGCCGGCAGGACACGAGGCCTCGTCTGTGGGAGAAGACGCAGCAGAGACGCTCAAACACAGAAGCTAACGATCGCTGTCACAGAAGCTAACGATCGCTGTCACAGAAGCTAACGATCGCTGTCACAGAGGCTAACGCTCGCTGTCACAGAAGCTAACGATCGCTGTCACAGAAGCTAACGACCGCTGTCACAGAAGCTAACGCTCGCTGTCACAGAAGCTAACGACCGCTGTCACAGAAGCTAACGACCGCTGTCACAGAAGCTAACGCTCGCTGTCACAGAAGCTAACGCTCGCTGTCACAGAAGCTAACGCTCGCTGTCACAGAAGCTAACGATCGCTGAGAATCTGTGAATTTAAAGGGACAGTTCGCCTCTTCTGACATGAAGCTGTATAACATAACTAACCCTAACCCTAGCTCACAATCTCTTGGCCCTATTTTCTCTCCCTTCGTATCACTGGCTGCTGCCTGCTGCCGACAGCCGCGCCTGTTACGCTGTTTGCTGCTCGGAAACAGGGGACTGCTCGCTCTGCACTTCAGTCTGCACAGCAGGTAAAAGAAAGGAAAGGAAACGAAAGGAAACAAAAGGAAAGAAAGGAAAGGTCTGACTTTTTCCTGGAGAACCATTTTGTGATGCAAATGTATTACTCTGTTGAACGCATATTGTTCTGAGAAGCAAAACGCTTTATTTTTTAAACCCCAGCCAACTAGCCGGACTACCTTCATCAACACCAAAACGAGGCTGGAACTCTGCTCACAGGACGCAGCAGGGGGTAAGAAGATGTTCAGAAATGATGCTGCTGATATGGGATGTTACACAGCTTCATGTCAGAAGAGGTGAACTGTCCCTTTAAGAGGCGAACTGTCCCTTTAAGAGGTGAACTGTCCCTTTAAGAGGCGAACTGTCCCTTTAAGAGGCGAACTGTCCCTTTAAGAGGTGAACTGTCCCTTTAAGAGGCGAACTGTCCCTTTAAGAGGAGAAGGAAAGAACAACAGAGGCAGAAAGGGATCACCTGTGAGCGCGTCCGGTCGTGTGGCGCCGGCGCCGGCAGGCTGGGTGGGTACACCCCGGAGAGCCGGAGGACCCCCCCTCACCAGCAGCCGGCTGCTCAGAGACGCCGCCGCCGCCGAGCAGCCGTTCTGAGCGCGTCTGCTCGCCGTTTTGGCCGAGTGGCTCCTCCGTGCGCCGCTCATGTGTCTCCTGGCGCTTCTGGTTTCCAGCTTGGTGCCGTGGTGGCCGGAGGCGTTCGCCCCCTGATGTTTGGTAAGGCACGGAGGAGGCACCGGTGGCGAGGAGGAGGAGTCTGCAGCGCCGGGCTGCAACAGAGAGAGAAACCACATGACTACAGGTGGGCGGGTCCTCAGTCACAGCTGGAAACTCTACAGCCTCCGTTTGTGTTCATTTACTCATGAGCCAATCACATGGAGCCAATCACATGGAGCCAATCACTGCGCTACATGATGCAGCAGCGAGCTCCGTGTGCGGCTCAACATCAGACCGGTCAGCAGGAGGCGCTCACGCGCTCACACTCCTACGTTATCAACAGGCAGAGAAGAAGAACAACCGATAAAGAATAATAAAAGTGGGGGGTTTGGTGAAATGAAAATAACGTTTTTTCTTTAACAAACTGCTACAGATGCAGCTGAGTTTCAGTCAGTCCAACATGGCTCCTTCAACCACAGCGCAGCGGAAAGTGAAACATCTCATTCAACATGTTTGGCTGCTGAATCCCCTCGTTATCAGAAGTTGTTTAGTTATTAATCTTAATCAGTCTCATTGTGCAACTATCACGCCAGCCAGCTAAGCTGGTGAGCTACGCTAGTGAGCTACGCTAGTGAGCTAAGCTGGTGAGTTACGCTAGTGAGCTACGCTACTGAGCTAAGCTAGTGAGCTAAGCTGGTGAGTTACGCTAGTGAGCTATGCTAGTGAGCTAAGCCCATTAGCTACGCTAGTGAGCTACGCCGGTGAGCTAAGCCAGTGAGCTACGCCGGTGAGCTACGATGGTGAGCTAAGCCAGTGAGCTAAGCTGGTGAGCTAAGCTGGTGTGTTACGCTAGTGAGCTACGCTAGTGAGCTAAGCTAGTGAGCTAAGCTAGTGAGCTAAGCAAGTGAGCTACGCCAGTGAGCTACGCCGGTGAGCTACACCAGTGAGCTACGCCGGTGAGCTACACTAGTGAGCTAAGCAAGTGAGCTACGCCAGTGAGCTACGCCGGTGAGCTACACCAGTGAGCTACGCCAGTGAGCTACACCAGTGAGCTACGCCGGTGAGCTATGCTAGTGAGCTAAGCAAGTGAGCTACGCCAGTGAGCTACGCCGGTGAGCTACACTAGTGAGCTAAGCAAGTGAGCTACGCCAGTGAGCTACGCCGGTGAGCTATGCTAGTGAGCTAAGCAAGTGAGCTATGCCAGTGAGCTACGCCGGTGAGCTATGCTAGTGAGCTAAGCAAGTGAGCTACGCCGGTGAGCTACGCCGGTGAGCTATGCTAGTGAGCTAAGCAAGTGAGCTACGCCAGTGAGCTACGCCGGTGAGCTACTGTCAGCTAACATCTGTACTCACCTGATAAACACCGTTTGCCACCAGCAGAGCGTTGGCCGACTCGAAGCTTTGGAGCGGGGCACATTCCCCCGGTTGCTTCAGTCCTGATGGGGGCAGCAGCTGGGGGGGCAGCAGCAGCTGGGGGGGCAGCGGCAGCTGGGGGGGCAGCAGCAGCTGGGGGGGCAGCAGGGCTCCGTCCCCTGCAGGTAAGGCTGCTGAGGTCCGGCTGAAAGGCACTTTAACTGCAGCTGCTGTGTCTCTAACAGGGGCAGCAGAGGGGGGGCTTTCTGAGGGGGGGCTTTCTGAGCCGGGGCAGGCCCGGAGCTCCTCCCCCCCCCAGGGGGAGGACTGGTTGGTTGGCATGGCAACAGGGACGCAGCGCGGACAGTGGATCCAGAGACGTCAGCTCCGGCCGAGCGAACAACGAGTTCCTGATGAATCCTGAGCAGCAGCTCTCATAACTGCCCCCGGGGCAGCGGGGCCCCAGGAGCTCCCGGGGCAACGGGGGCTCAGAGGGGCAGGAGCACGCAGCATGCAGCAGGTGGAGCAGGTGGAGCAGGTGGGGCAGGAAGACGCTTCTCCTCTGTCCGGCGGACTTTAGGGTCTCAGGTTCCTCAGAGCTGAAAGAGAAGCAGAGTTAGTGTGAGGGGATCAGGTCTGCAGATAGCTGGGACACACCGGGGGCCCGGGGGGCCCGGGGGGCCACAGGCCCCTGAGCCGGCTGCAGGAGCCCCGGATCAAACTCAAGCCTGGAGCCGAGTCCATTATCTGGGTCTGACTTTAACTGTAACCGAGCATCCGTCCAACACTTTAAACATCAGAGACAGTCCAAAGAGCTGCTGTCTGTCCGGGCTCGGGGGGCTTTCCCTGCGCCCCGGGGCCCCATTGTTCGGTAATCCACCCCTGTCTGATCCCTCAGCAGCAGCTTTTGTGCAGAAAGAAAAAGAAAAACACTTTCTTTGTTTCCCGAGCAGAAGCTCACAGTTCGTCTGACTTTCATCATTTCAGAGAACAGCAGCAGATCCTGAGCTGCAGGCCGGGGACACAAACTGCTCACACTTTGGTTTTAAGGCCATTTAAAGGAGCATTTACAGGTTATTTACAGGTTATTTAAAGGAGCATTTACAGGTTATTTACAGGTTATTTACAGGTTATTTACAGGTTATTTACAGGTTTTGGTTCCTCTCACCGCTCAGAAAACTCGGCTGGAGGAGCTCACCCAGGGCACACCTCAACTCGTTCTGCCCCCCAGCCCGGGACCTGTTCTGCCCCCCAGTCTGGGACCTGTTCTGCCTGGGACCCGTTCTGCCCCCCAGCCCGGGACCTGTTCTGCCCCCCAGTCTGGGACCTGTTCTGCCTGGGACCCGTTCTGCCCCCCAGCCCGGGACCTGTTCTGCCCCCCAGCCTGGGACCTGTTCTGCCCCCCAGCCTGGGACCCTTTCTGCCCCCCAGTCTGGGACCCGTTCTGCCCCCCAGCCCGGGACCTGTTCTGCCCCCCAGTCTGGGACCTGTTCTGCCCCCCAGTCTGGGACCTGTTCTGCCTGGGACCCGTTCTGCCCCCCAGCCCGGGACCTGTTCTGCCCCCCAGCCTGGGACCCTTTCTGCCCCCCAGTCTGGGACCCGTTCTGCCCCCCAGCCTGGGACCCGGTTGTCTTCTTCTAACCCTAGCTTCAAATTAGCCCCCAAACCAGCCCTCATTTAACCGAAATAACAACATTATTTCCCACCACACCGGCTGTTCACACTCACCCTTCAGCTTGAACATAGACGGGACTAGTTAGCCGGTTTAAGCAGTTTAACTAGTTAGCCGGTTTAACCAACCCATTCTGCTTCTGTTTACCGCCCGGAGAGCGTTAGCTTAGCAACAATTCAACACAAACTGTCGCCGGGTGTTAAAAAAAAAGCCGGCCGGGTAACAATGGAGGTGTCAACGGTGAAGAAACAGAGAAGCTATCAGTGAAATGCCGCTCTTACCCCCCGGGTCCCCGGCGGTGCTGCCCGCCTCATGTTCAGCGGGTCGGATGGTCGGTTAGTGGCTGGAGTTTCTTACGTTGGAGAAACGAGCTGAAGAGTCCGAGTGACACATCGTGTGCGAAGATCGTCTATGAGATAACGCTTCTTCTTCGCCTTCTTTTTTTAGGTTTGTTGATGCAGTGTCGCCACCAGCTGGTGGTTGTGAGTCAGGATTATTGGTCAAAGAATTAAATTAAATTAACCATATATCAATAAATCCATTATTCTAAACATTAATGAATTCTTGCTGAGGCTTTTTATCTGGTTTCTTCTTTTAGAATAAAACATTTTCACGGTTTATAAAATGTTCTAATGTCAAATCATCATTATTTTTGTTGGTGGTCCTGAACAGTTAAACAGGGCAGAAATGGTTTGAACTCAGCATGGAACATCATGAATTAACAAATATCAGATCCCAGATATTCCTAGATATGTCAGATCCCTGAGAGATCCCAGATATTCCCAGATATAATATCAGATCTCAGATATTCCCAAATATAACATCAGATCCCAGATATTCCCAAATATAACATCAGATCCCAGATATTCCCAAATATAACATCAGATCCCAGATATTCCCAGATATGATATCAGATCCTAGATATGATATCAGATCCCAGATATGATTTCAGATCCCAGATATTCCCAGATATGATTTCAGATCCCAGATATTCCCAGATATGATTTCAGATCCCAGATATTCCCAGATATGATTTCAGATCTCAGATATTCCCAGATATGATATCAGATCCCAGATATTCCCAGATATGATTTCAGATCCCAGATATGATTTCAGATCCCAGATATTCCCAGATATGATATTTCCCAGATATGATTTCAGATCCCAGATATTCCCAGATATCATATCAGATCCCAGATATGATATCAGATCCCAGATATTCCCAGATATGATATCAGATCCCAGATATTCCCAGATATGATTTCAGATCCCAGATGTTCCCAGATATTCATGTAATTCCCAAATAAGAGCTCTCTCCTTGTCCTTTTGCTGTGTGGATGTCCACCACAGCTGTTGTTTTTCCTCCTCGTGGTTTGTTTCCCGTCAGGAAAACTTCTTCTTCCCCTGACTGACGCCCACTGACTCCCCACCACACCCCCCTGATGACACTGCACAGCCTTCAAACCAGTTCATGGAATCTTTTTCCAACATTTTAGAAGGAAAACCCTCAGATTTGTGTTGCTGATGACTGAAAATCTGGCGTTCGGCTGCGGATCCGCGTCGGACAAACTGATGGTTGAATGAAGTCTAAACGTGTGTGCTTATAGTGGAATAAATCAGAGGAACACCATGAGAAGAAGATAAAAACATTCAAACTGTTCCACATTTAAACTGGACTGGCGTTTTAAAGCGTCTCTGCGACTTTAAAAACTTCACCAGATGATTGAAATGACTGTTTAACCTTGTTGTAACCGGACTTATTTGATGTTTTGCGCTCCGTCAGCAGAATGTTCCTGATATTCAGAAGACAAAAAAATAAAGTTGCTTTCAGTCAAAGTGAAAGAAATACACATTTTGCACTTCCTACTTTCCACCAGCAGAGGGCGCCAAAGGAGGTGAACCTTATCCCACCATCGCTCCTCTTCTCATGTTTCCTCTCATTTTATTTACTTCTCTCTGTCCTCCCTCGCTTCCTCTCAGTCTTTCCTTCCCATCTCTTCTTCTTTGCTTCCCCTTTCCTCAGAAGAAGCTTCCTTTCCTCTCCTTTCCTACTTCCTTCTTTATCTATTCTCCCTCCTCTCCTTCCTTTGCACGCTTCCTCCTTACTTCCTCTCTTTTCACTCTTTGTTCCCTTCATCTTCTTTCCAAACAGAGTTTTCTTTCGTTTAGTTTAACTTTCTTTTTATCCCTTTTCCACATCTTCGCCCATCGTGTTCACTCCTTCCTCCTCGGTGAACGTCTGTTTTGTCACGTTTCTTCTAACTTTTCCTCCCCTCTCCCTTCTTCATCCTGCCCTGCACTCTCATTCCATCCTCACTTATCCTTCCCTTCTCTTCTTCTTTGCTTCCTCTTTCCTCAAAAGAAGCTTCATTTCCTCTCCTCCTTTCCTACTTCCTTCTTTTCACATCTATCCTCTCCTTCCTTTGCACGCTTCCTCCTTACTTCCTCTCTTTTCACTCTTTGTTCCCTTCATCTTCTTTCCAAACGGAGTTTTCTTTCCTTTAGTTTAACTTTCTTTTTATCCCTTTTCCACATCTTCGTTTTGTCACGTTTCTTCTAACTTTTCCTCCCCTCTCCCTTCTTCATCCCCTCTTTTATCTCCCCTGTCATCCTGCCCTGCACTCTCATTCCATCCTCACTTATCCTCCCATCCCTCCCATCCCTCCCTCCCTCCCCGGCATGTCAGAGCTTGCAGACGATGTGTGGAGTGTGAGTGTGACGGATAAAGAGAGCAGCAGCAGCTTGTTTCCTCAGAGCTGCAGACGAGCTGCAGGACCGAGCGGATCCTCCACCAAACCAAGAAAAGAACCGACAAGAAAGAGGAATAAAGGCAAAAAGAGAAGAAGAGGGGGAGGAGAGAGTGGAAACTGCCACCTTTTCAGGATACTGGATCCATGTTTTTCCAGATGAACACGGGATAAAGAGGGGAAAGTGAAGCGTGGACAGATGTGAGCTGGAGGAGGATGTCTGTGTCTCAGAGAGAAAGAGAAGAAGAAGAATTAAAGAACGAGAACAGGTGAAAACAGAAGAAAAGTGGTTTTCGTTTAGCGTAAAAAAGTTGAAAGGCAGACCGAGGACGTGTTTTATTCCTCCTGCTGATGCTGTAGGACACAGAGAGGAAACGCCTCTATCATCTTTATTTGGTTCTCCTGCAAGACTTAATCAAACAACAGAAGAAGAAGTGAAAGAATTCAACGGAAACAAGTCAAAAGTGAAGGAATAAGAGGAAAAAAGAGGCAAAATATCTTAAAGGGAGGTCAGAAAACAGGAATGTTTGAGCAGAAAAAAGCAAAAAAGGCAGAAATTATGAGACAAGAAGAAAAGCAAGAGTAAAAAACAACAGAAGAAGAAGAAGAAGTAAAATCCCACCGACAGTCAGACCCAGAAACCCAAAGGTGCAGACTCCGGGTGAGGATGCGGCTCCTGGTGCTCCCTGCGGCCCTCCTCTCCATCCTCCACGCCGCTCTGTCCGTGGCCGCCGGAGGCAGCTCGGCCCCGGGCAGCTCGGCCCCGGGCCGGCTGGAGCGCTGGGTCCGCTCGGGTCTGCAGTCTCTGCAGTGGGACCAGCTGGACCGCTGCTTCCGCGTGGCCTCCGTGTCCGAGGCCGAGTGCCGGCGGCTCGCGCACCTGCCGCTGTCCTCCGTGGCCGTGTACGTGTCGGAGCCGCGCGCCGCCGCAGGTAAGGACGTCAGCTGACCCGCAAACACCCGCTAATAATGCTAATAATGCATCCAGCTTATGGAAGAACATTTCAGTAAATTAATTTAGTTAAACCAATAAAAGTAAAGACAAATGTAAAAGATAGTTAATATTGTTGTTATTATGATTTTAAAAATGATATATATATTCGAATCTCTATTTATTTTATTTTCTAATGTTACATTACTGATGTACAAATTAATTTATAGAATTTTTGTATTTTTTTTTTTTTATTAAATTGAACCATATATTCATATATAAATATCAGGGCTGGGCAATGATTAAAATATTTAATCTGATTAATCACATGATTTCCCTGATTAATCACGATTAATCTCATTTGTGCGCAAAATCCCAAAATGAATCCAAAAGTAGCGTATAGCTTTTAGCATTTAGCTTTATTTTAAATGTGCTGCCATATGAATGAAAGTGCCATAACATTTGTTGTGCAAACACACTTTTAACATCAGCATCTTTCTGTAGTTTTTATGTAGAAGCCTCGCTCCACTGTCTGTTTCCTTGAATGACTTGCTGCTATCAGTTGTGTGTTTTGCCTTTAAGTGATATTTTAGACTGGAACTACTACGCTGAGAAGACAATTCAACTTGGCAGTGTTTACAGATGACTTTGGTTCTGTCGACTCCGCCGTCTGGAAGAACTTTAACATGAAAATGGCCGAGTAAAAGTTCCGTACCCTTCTCCATGTTTGGTGGATCCGCCGATTACTTTCTTTTCCTGTTCCACAGCAGACAGCAGCAGACTTTTACAAAATAAAAGCCTGTGAGCAACAGACTTTTACAAAATAAAAGCCTGTGAGCTACAGACTTTTACAAAATAAAAGCCTGTGAGCTAAAGACTTTTACAAAATAAAAGCCTGTGAGCAACAGACTTTTACAAAATAAAAGCCTGTGAGCTACAGACTTTTACAAAATAAAAGCCTGTGAGCTACAGACCTTTACAAAATAAAAGCCTGTGAGCTACAGACTTTTACAAAATAAAAGCCTGTGAGCAACAGGCTTTTACAAAATAAAAGCCTGTGAGCAACAGACTTTTACAAAATAAAAGCCTGTGAGCAACAGACCTTTACAAAATAAAAGCCTGTGAGCAACAGACCATTACAAAATAAAAGCCTGTGAGCAACAGACTTTTACAAAATAAAAGCCTGTGAGCAACAGACCTTTACAAAATAAAAGCCTGTGAGCGACAGACTTTTACAATAATAAAAGCCTGTGAGCAACAGACTTTTACAAAATAAAAGCCTGTGAGCGACAGACTTTTACAAAATAAAAGCCTGTGAGCGACAGACCTTTACAAAATAAAAGCCTGTGAGCGACAGACCTCTACAAAATAAAAGCCTGTGAGCGACAGACCTCTACAAAATAAAAGCCTGTGAGCGACAGACCTCTACAAAATAAAAGCCCAGCCCTAATATATGTATGAATATATTTATATTAACTTCACTTGTTTATTTCAGGCTTGTTTCACAGGTTACATTTTCAGTTATTTCTTTATCTAATATTGATCTGTGTAATAAAACATGTGGATTAATAAAGAGTTCAAACTTACCTGATAAAGCCCAGATCTCCATTATAACCTGCTGGTTTTCAGAGGCTGTTCATGACACCTGTACCCAGAGCTTTTAAAGGTCCACTTCTTCCTGCATCTGTGCAGGTCCATCAGGCAAAGTTCTGGCCATCCTGCCAGATTCCTCGGGCGGGATGCTGAGCTCCAAGCTGCGAGGGGGATTCAGCGTCGGGCGGATGCTGAACAGAGGGCAGGGTCCGCACCGACACCAGCAGGCTCTACCCGGCTTCACCGCCCACGACGCCGTGCTGGTGCTCGACCCGAGCCCGGGGGAGAACTTCGGACACCCCGTGGTCCTCTTCTACGTGGACGTGAATGTGACGAAGAAGAGATGCTCCCACCTGGACGGCATTTACCTGGGTGAGCCTGGCGGTCTGTTCGTATCATTCTTTTACTTCTGTTCAGGTGCATCTAAATAAAATCTCACATTTGAAGTAATAAGCAGAACTCATTGACTTTGATATGTTGCAGAAATTCTTTTTCCAAAATTAATTTTTTGAAAAAAAAAAATTTCAATTTTTTTTTATTAATTTTGTGAATTTTTATGCAGATGATGTGTTTGTGTTCACTCCGTCTTTCCTGTTTTAACATTTTAACCCTAACAACTCTTAGATTCTTCCTCCATATCCTTAAAAGTGACCCACTGAAGCGTCCTCTAAACTAGCGCCCCATGCAGGTGACATGAGGTACTGCACATCTCAGAACAAAATCATTTCATATTATTATGATATTTAAAAAAAACAATAGGATGGATGGACTTCTGCTGCATCCCATTTGGCAGAGCTGTAGTTTACAGGTTTGGGCTTATATTAGGCAGAAGGAAGGCCGACTGTATCTAAAAAAAATCTCCCAAATGCGTCTGATCCATAGAGAACGAGGTTGCTAGTTTTGGCCTCACAGCTGGAACTGACTGAATTTGGATGTTTTTGTGTTGGAAATCATGAAGAATATTAATGTAGCATCCCTTCATGCTGATGAATCATGACTGTGTTCAGAAGGCATGTTAATGTGTGAATGCAACAGCAAACATTCAGATACGGGACATCGTGTCAGCGTTATAAGGAACTCTGCCTCAATCTGGACCCAGCTCTAACTTACCAAAGGCCCGATCAGCGGTTCCTGCTTTTACCATGACATGACGTGAAAAAATAATCACAACAGCCCCTGAAGACCAGTGTTGGTCAAGTTACTTTTAAAAAGTAATTAGTTACTAGTTACCGCTCCCAAAAAGTAATTGAGTTAGTAACTCAGTTACCACATTGTAAAAGTAATTAGTTACTCAGCAAAGTAACTGTGGCGTTATTTTTCTGACCCAAAAAATTGAGTGTTGTATGTTTTCGAGTGGCTCCGCCACATTCGCTGGGGCTCACGCTAGCTGCATTTGGGCTCAGGGTTGGGTTAGCTAGCTGCCTTTGGGCCTGGGGTTGGGTTAGCTAGCTGCATTTGGGCTCGGGGTTGGGTTAGCTAGCTGCATTTGGGCTCGGGGTTGGGTTAGCTAGCTGCATTTGGGCTTGGGGTTGGGTTAGCTAGCTGCATTTGGGCTTGGGGTTGGGTTAGCTAGCTGCATTTGGGCCTGGGGTTGGGTTAGCTAGCTGCATTTGGGCCTGGGGTTGGGTTAGCTAGCTGCATTTGGGCTCGGGGTTGGGTTAGCTAGCTGCATTTGGGCTCGGGGTTGGGTTAGCTAGCTGCATTTGGGCCTGGGGTTGGGTTAGCTAGCTGCATTTGGGCTTGGGGTTGGTTTAGCTAGCTGCATTTGGGCCTGGGGTTGGGTTAGCTAGCTGCATTTCACCTCGATTCACCTCGTAATTGGACTCACTTGAACAGATAAAAGAGGCTTGAATGGAATTCAAAAGAAGAACAAGTAAAGCAAATATTTGGGCCGTTTCTGGAAGTCTTCATCCACGCATCTCTGTTTGTTTACCGTGTGAATCTGAAGCGGAGGAAAACAGAAACAGATTAAAATCAGGAGATCAGCGGCGGTTCTGATTGAAAGGTCGAACAGAGAAACATTTGCTCCATCTTGGTGGTGGCAAACAGCAGCTTCAGCCAGGAGGAAGAGATGAAGAATCTGATCTGAAGGGACAGAAATGTGCGAGTTTCTGACCCCCTGCTGTGAGAGAGGTTAGAGCCAGATGTTGAGGTGACTTTGGGCCGATGTCACACGAACGCACATCTGTCAATTATTCATACCTGCTCACGCAGCTCCGAGCCACCTGCTGGGTCCCATAGATGGCTCCAGTTAAAGGGAAACTTTCCTTCCACCTCATTTAAACCTCCTGAAGAAAGGAGGGAAGAGATTTAACAGAGGCTGGGGGGGGGGGGGAAATGGGGCAAAAAGGGCAAAACCGCAGAAAAGGTAGTGGGCCTGAACTCTTTGGGTGTTAAGCAGCGTCTGAGATAATGTTTTTAGGTTGAGAACGTTTTAAATGTAGGTTTAAAAGAAACATGATCTATTATGGACAACCCATAAAGGATGGAGGGATGATGGATGGATGGATGGATGGATGGATGGATGGATGATTGGATGGATAGATGGATGGAGGGAGGGAGGGATGGATGATTGGATGGATGGATGGATGGATGGAGGGAGGGATGGATGATTGGATGGATGGATGGATGGATGGAGGGAGGGAGGGAGGGATGGATGATTGGATGGATGGATGGATAGATGATGGATGGATGGAGGGAGGGAGGGAGGGAGGGATGGATGATTGGATGGATGGATGGATAGATGGATGGATGGAGGGAGGGAGGGAGGGAGGGATGGATGATTGGATGGATGGATGGATAGATGGATGGAGGGAGGGATGGATGGATGGATAGATGGATGGATGGAGGGATGGATGATTGGATGGATGGATGGATGGATGGAGGGAGGGATGGATGATTGGATAGAGGATGGATGGATAGATGGATGGATGGATGGAGGGATGGAGGGAGGATGGATGGATGATTGGATGGATGGATGGATAGATGGATGGATGGATGGATGGATGATTGGATGGATGGATGGATGGATGAATAGAGGGAGGGAGGGATGATTGGATAGAGGATGGAGGATGGATGGATGGATGGATGGATGGAGGGATGGATGGATGGATAGAGGATGGAGGATGGATGGATAGATGGATGGATGGATGGAGGGATGGATGGATGGATGGATGGATGGATGGAGAGGGATGGATGGAGGGATGGAGGGAGGGATGGATGATTGGATGGATGGATGGATGGATGGATGGAGGGAGGGAGGGAGGGATGGATAGATGGATGGATGGATGGATGGATGGATGGATGGATGGATAGATGGATGGATGATTGGATGGATGGATGAGGGAGGGATGGATGATTGGATGGATGGATGGATAGATGGATGGATGGAGGGAGGGATGGATGATTAGATGGATGGAGGGATGGATGGATGGATGGATGGAGGGATGGATGGATGGAGGGAGGGATGGATGATTGGATAGAGGATGGAGGATGGATGGATGGATGGATGGATGGATGGATGGATAGATGGATGGATGGATGGAGGGATGGATGGATGGTGTGATACCACGAGAGGCAAGTTATCAGCAGGGCAGTTCAAGTAGTGCGAGGACACAAGTTTTATTTTGTACTTGGGGAAGTTTAACAAAGGGTATCAAAGTTCATAACTTAAAACAAAGGTCTTCGTTGTAAACATTCAACATAAATCTTGGCCCGTGGCTCTTTAAAGGGGAACTTAAATGAATCTTCTTCAAACCAAAAGTCTTTTCAATAGAAATCTTCAATTGCTCAGTCTCTCTGGTAGTGTTCAACAAAGTCACTCACACGTATTTCCAGGTAAGTTTCCAGGTAAGTTATTCCCAGGCGTGAGAGAAACAGTCCATAAGAGTTTCCACAGTGAAAGGATCCGTCCACAAGCAAATCTCTCCCAACAGTAGCTCCCCATCTGAGAGAATGCAGCACTGAGCTCTTGAGCTCAAGCAATCATCAGCCCTTAGTAGCCACAGCTGTGTTGAGATGCCTTGTGGAGAGGGGTGCAGTTCTCAACTCCACCACCAGATGGAGCCATGGCGAGTTGTGGTTGGAGCCATCTCACTGGAACGTAGCACCCATCCATGATGCAGCCTCTCGTGACATCACACATCCTCCCCCCCTGGACCGATGTCCTCGTCGGGCTGAAGGAGGTGAAGAGGACATCTCGCCGAGACAGGGCATCCGCGTTGCCGTGACGCTTGCCTGCCCTGTGAACAACTGAAAAATTAAAAGCTTGCAAACTCAAGAACCATCTGGTGACCCTACCATTGGTTTCTTTGTTCCTAGCCATCCACTGCAGGGGTGCATGGTCCGACACTACTGTGAAGCGCCGGCCCAGGAGGTAGTAGCGCAGGGATTCTAGGGCCCAGGTGATGACGAGGCATTCCTGTGGAGTAGTTCTTCTCTCTTGGAAGTAGTGTCCTGCTCAAGTAGAGAATAGGATGCTCCGTACCTTCATACACTTGGGCGAGCACAGCCCCCAGACCCACCTCCGAAGCATCGGTCTGAACGATAAATTCTCTCTCGAAGTCCGGTGCCATCAAGACTGGGCTGGAGCACGGGGCCCGTTTCAGGTTCTCGAAGGCCGCCTCTGCTGCCGGATTCCACTTCACCATCCTTGAGTGGATGTTTGGTCGTCAGCTCTGTCAGGGGCGCTGCAATGGTAGCAAAGTTTGCAATGAAACGTCTATAGCATCCCGCTAGACCCAAAAAGGATCTCACCTGCTTTTTGGTGATTGGCTGTGGCCAGTCCTGTATGGCCAGAATTTTGGCTTCTTGCGGCTTGACCAGTCCCCGTCCGACTGTGTATCCCAGGAAGGATGGATGGATGGATGGATGGATGGATGGATGGTGGGATGGATGGAGGGAGGGAGGGATGGATGGATGGATGGATGGATGGATGGATGGATGGATGGATGGATGGATGGATGGATGGATGGATGGATGGTGGGATGGATGGATGGTGGGATGGATGGATGGATGGATGGATGGTGGGATGGATGGATGGATGGATGGATGGATGGTGGGATGGATGGATGGATGGATGGATGGATGGATGGATGGATGGATGGATGGATGGATGGTGGGATGGATGGATGGATGGATGGATGGATGGATGGATGGATGGATGGATGGATGGATGGTGGGATGGATGGATGGATGGATGGATGGATGGATGGTGGGATGGATGGATGGATGGATGGATGGATGGATGGATGGATGGATGGATGGATGGATGGATGGATGGATGGATGGTGGGATGGATGGATGGTGGGATGGATGGATGGATGGATGGATGGATGGATGGATGGATGGATGGATGGTGGGATGGATGGATGGATGGATGGATGGATGGATGGATGGATGGTGGGATGGATGGATGGATGGATGGATGGATGGATGGATGGATGGATGGATGGATGGATGGTGGGATGGATGGATGGATGGTGGGATGGATGGATGGATGGATGGATGGATGGATGGATGGATGGATGGATGGATGGTGGGATGGATGGATGGATGGATGGATGGATGGTGGGATGGATGGATGGATGGTGGGATGGATGGATGGATGGATGGATGGATGGATGGATGGTGGGATGGATGGATGGTGGGATGGATGGATGGATGGATGGATGGATGGATGGATGGTGGGATGGATGGATGGATGGTGGGATGGATGGATGGATGGATGGATGGATGGATGGATGGATGGATGGTGGGATGGATGGATGGTGGGATGGATGGATGGATGGATGGATGGATGGATGGTGGGATGGATGGATGGATGGATGGATGGATGGATGGATGGATGGATGGATGGTGGGATGGATGGATGGTGGGATGGATGGATGGATGGATGGATGGATGGATGGTGGGATGGATGGATGGATGGATGGATGGATGGATGGATGGATGGATGGATGGATGGATGGATGGATGGATGGATGGATGGTGGGATGGATGGATGGATGGATGGATGGATGGTGGGATGGATGGATGGATGGATGGATGGTGGGATGGATGGATGGATGGATGGTGGGATGGATGGATGGATGGATGGATGGATGGATGGATGGTGGGATGGATGGATGGATGGTGGGATGGATGGATGGATGGATGGATGGATGGATGGATGGATGGATGGATGGATGGATGGATGGATGGTGGGATGGATGGATGGATGGTGGGATGGATGGATGGATGGTGGGATGGATGGATGGATGGATGGATGGATGGATGGATGGATGGATGGATGGATGGATGGAAGGATGTAAGAACAGCATTTCTTGGTCATATTCTGGTTCCCCTGTTCTGGTTTCTCATGGCCGTCTGGCCGGTGGATTTAGTCCATTTTCCCCTCGTCAGTCTTCACATTTTCTTTTCTTGTTGGTTCTGGTGCTGAACACCTGCCTCACACCTGCCTCACACCTGCCTCACACCTGCCTCACACCTGCCTCACACCTGCCTCACACCTGTCTTCTGTCTTCTGTCCTTTGCCTTCAGGTGAGGACTGTCTGACTCTGGCGCTGAAGGGTCGGTGTCAGAACCAGCTGAAGCGCCGCCAGGCTGGACCTGAGAGGCTCTTTGGAAGCAGTCGGCTGGCAGCTGGGGCGCTGCGCGGTGGCGCCGGCGCCGGCCGTCTGCTGGAGCGCGCCGTCGGAGGGTTCTGTGAGGTCCACTTCCTGCCGCTGGTGGTCGCCGTCGGAGACAGCAACCGAACACAGAGACTGAGATGTGTTGGTAGGAATCTGTTGTTAGGGCCACGTTTTAAAAAACATTTTCTTTTGTTTCCTCGGTGAGTTTTTGCTGTTTTTTGTGTTTTCTTGTTGTATCTTGAAAGTTTCCTTTTTATGCGGTTTTTTCTCCTTTTTTTGGTTTTTCCCTTTTTTGTTGTTTTTTCCCTTGTTTTGTTGTTTTTTCTTTTTTTGTTGTTTTTTGTTGTTTTTTTGTTGTTTTTCCCCTTTTTTCCCCCCTTTTTTTCTCTTTTTTCGTTGGTTTTTCTCTTTTTTCGTTGGTTTTTCTCTTTTTTCGTTGGTTTTTCTCTTTTTTGCTGGTATTTCTCTTTAGTTTTTTCTGTCGGGTTGTTTTTAACGTGTTTTCTAAAAGCTGTTTTCTTCATTTGTTAAGCTGTCGGGCTTTCTTGTTAAATTGTTGTTGTGTTTTGCATCCGACACACACACACATGCGGCTCTTGGAAGACAGATTGTCTTTCTTTTACTGGGAATCAGGTCCTATGTGTTGGTCAGCTGAATGCCAGCGGTTCTGCAGGTCAGTTTAAAGTCAGACCTAATGATGATGATGCTGATGTAACACGACAGATCATCCTGAGAGGAGTTTCAATGTTTCTACCCAACAACTGCATCCTGTCAGGAGACTCTGGAGACGATAAATCTCAGCAGCTTTCCTCTGTAGCGTCGCTGCGGTGCTCTGCAGAGGTAAAGATCCTGATTGTGGTGACTTGTTCAATAGTTCTCGTGTGAAGCTGAGACCACCCACACCTGGTCTTTGTGGGAAAGACTGCTGGGAAAATGTTAACTTTCTGTTCCGACAAACACAGGAAATCCCGGCATAAAACCACAAACCCTCACCTGGCACGCTGCAGCTATCTGGAGATTAAGAAATCTATAATTGTTAGTTTAGACACCTGCATCCTCAGGCTGATCTGACCCGATGCCAGTCTGTGGGATGAGCTCCCGTGCCTCTCTTCATTTTGAACCTTTCCTCCTCCGACAGACCACGCAGAGTTCGCCAGGTGTCCTCAGCCGCTGCCCATGAGCTCGCCCAGTCTGCCCGTCTCAAGCTGCGAACTGAACAAAAACACCAGACGCTGCCACCAGCAGCCGCTGGCCACCCACCTGTCCTGTCGTCTCTACCAGACCTGCGACCACGCCGTGCTCATCTCAGGTTGGACTGTTCGTCTTTTCTTTCTGACATCTGACATCTAAATGATGCAAATATGCCCGAACATGAATAAAACAAAGCAACATCAGAGCAAATAAATGAGGTCGGTCAGGGGATGACGACCTGAGACACAAACACGCCTCAGTTTACTCAAAACCTAAATATCTCTGAAAGAAAAACAAACAAACAATAAGACACATTTTGTAAGTTATCAGCAAACTTCTGCTCAGCTTTAGAGCAAACTTAGTGATCCTCTGTGATCCTCCTCCTTTCCTGTTACCGCTCTGTCTGCAGTCTCTGTCTGCCCGGATAGTCTTAAAGCTGAGCAGAGAGCTGTTAGAGCTGTTCCTGCAGCCAGGTTTCTGCCTGATATTCCTGCTGTTTTCTCATCAGGGCTCCAAGCTCGTCCATTTTATTCACCAGAGATCTCACATTTCCCACGATGATCAGGGGAAGAAATGGTTTTAACTTCCTCCTCCTTTTCCTCCATTTTGTTGCTGCTCTGCATCCTAAACATCTTCTCTTCAACTCATCTTGATCTGGAGTCTTATTCCAGGCACTACTTGGGCTTTTGAAAGCTCAGTTAGCTGCTCCAGCAGGTTGACAGCTTTCCTGTTGCCATAGTTACGCATCATAACAGATGTAAAAAACTACCAGAGTTCCCAGCAGAAGTCCTTCCAGCAGCATCCAAACAAGCTCAGAAATCTGTTTTCACAGAAAAAAAGCTCAGTTGAAAATCTGAAGAAGATGCAAAGAAAGACTCCCGGCTGTGTTCGAAACCGCCTACTTCTCCTACTACTCCTACTAACTTTAACTTTTTTTAAGTTCCCGGATGCATACTAGATTCTCTGAAATGTTGGGTATGCATCATGAGGTTACTACTCATACTCAAACTACCCAAGATGCAACGTAACGTGACGTCGCCGATCGTCATTTCCTGTCAAAACGGCAGTTTCAAGCTAGCTACAACGAGGGTACGTTCACTTCCTGTTTTCAAAACAAAAGCACCAATTGTATGGTAATGGCTTTCCCTATGATAAAAGGCAACGGGTATTTTATTTTGTGAAAATAACCGGAAGTGCGTTGCTCACTGCGGCTAGCTTTAGTAGCGCCAAATTCGTGGGAACAAAATGGTAAACAGCCGGTATTTTGTCAGGTTTTCAACACGTTGGGGATCTAAACGACTACTTTCTCACCTGAAAATGTTTCAAATGTTGCTAAAGTTTACAGAGTTTAGAGCTTAAGAGAAATCAGCTTCAGGCCGGCTGATTTCGGCTCGGGCAGGAGCGAAATGCATTGTGGGTAAACGCTCTGCATATTGTCTGATCGATGAGTATGTAGTATGTAGTATGCAGTATGTAGTATGCAGTATGCAGTATGTAGTATGTAGTATGCAGTATGTAGTATGTAGTATGCAGTATGCAGTATGTAGTATGTAGTATGCAGTATGTAGTATGTAGTATGCAGTATGTAGTATGTAGTATGCAGTATGTAGTATGTAGTATGCAGTATGCAGTATTTAGTATGTAGTATGCAGTATGTAGTATGTAGTATGCAGTATGCAGTATGTAGTATGTAGTATGCAGTATGTAGTATGTAGTATGTAGTATGCAGTATGTAGTATGTAGTATGCAGTATGTAGTATGTAGTATGCAGTATGTAGTATGCAGTATGTAGTATGTAGTATGCAGTATGTAGTATGTAGTATGCAGTATGTAGTATGCAGTATGCAGTATGTAGTATGTAGTATGCAGTATGTAGTATGTAGTATGCAGTATGTAGTATGCAGTATGCAGTATGTAGTATGCAGTATGCAGTATGTAGTATGCAGTATGTAGTATGCAGTATGCAGTATGTAGTATGCAGTATGTAGTATGTAGTATGTAGTATGCAGTATGCAGTATGTAGTATGCAGTATGTAGTATGTAGTATGTAGTATGCAGTATGTAGTATGTAGTATGTAGTATGCAGTATGTAGTATGTAGTATGCAGTATGTAGTATGCAGTATGTAGTATGTAGTATGTAGTATGCAGTATGTAGTATGCAGTATGTAGTATGCAGTATGTAGTATGCAGTATGTAGTATGTAGTATGTAGTATGCAGTATGCAGTATGTAGTATGTATGGAACATCAGGATACGTACAGGGCAGAGAGGAGTGAGGAGGTGGAAATTACATCAGTCAGATGGAGCTCATGACAGAGATGGCATCAGCCACTAGTTTACCTTCAACTAAACACTTTTATCTTTTTAAGATGATGAGAAAGTTTATAAATAAAAAAAATTCTCGTGTTCAGCTGGCGTGACATCAGAAAGTGTTTCGGTCAATGAGCTCAAAGATCCTACGCCTGTCCACACAAAAATGACAAAGGATGTTCATTCATGTTATGTAGGCAAAGTTGTGCAAGTTTTAAATGTGTCTGTAGACGGAATTTTTTAAAATCTATGAAACAATAACAGATGTTTGTGTGTTTTCAGGCGGCTGGCGGCACCAGATGACGTTCCAGCGTCACGCACAAAACCTTCAGAGGTTCTATAAAATGCTCCGAAACAACGGCTTCCATAAAGATCACATCAAGACCTTCTTCGCCAGCAGTGGACAGCTTCCTGGTAAAAAAATAAATAAATAAATAAATGTATTTGATTGCAAACAGTATGCACCCAAGATATTTAAAATGTTGTCTCATCAGCTTCATTTGATTTGTTAAGATTCATCCATTCTGATGTTTCAGCCCTGGAGCATCTGCCAAAAACATTGGGGCGAGGGGCAGTTTATAGCTGGTAAATAACGAATTAATTATAACGTATTAAGCAGGTGATGTAAACAGGTGACTGTGTCCATGACAGGCTGAGTCTGTGAGGAGCAAAGATGTTCAGAGGATCTCCAGTTTGTCCACAAATGTGTTTAAAACAATGGGCCTCATGCAAGAACATTTTCCTATTTTTATCTAAATTTCTCACTTTTTTCGTACGAAGATCCAGAAAGAACAACTTTAGGGGCTCTGAGACTGAAGTTCTGCTTTCAGAGATCCAGAAAGAACAACTTTAGGGGCTCTGAGACTGAAGTTCTGCTTTCAGAGATCCAGAAAGAACAACTTTAGGGGCTCTGAGACTGAAGTTCTGCTTTCAGAGATCCAGAAAGAACAACTTTAGGGGCTCTGAGACTGAAGTTCTGCTTTCAGAGATCCAGAAAGAACAACTTTAAGGGCTCTGAGACTGAAGTTCTGCTTTCACAGATCCAGAAAGAACAACTTTAGGGGCTCTGAGACTGAAGTTCTGCTTTCAGAGATCCAGAAAGAACAACTTTAGGGGCTCTGAGACTGAAGTTCTGCTGTCAGAGATACAGAAAGAACAACTTCAGGGGTTCTGAGACTGAAGTTCTGCTTTCAGAGATCCAGAAAGAACAACTTTGGGGGCTCTGAGACTGAAGTTCTGCTTTAAGAGATCCAGAAAGAACAACTTTAGGGGTTCTGAGACTGAAGTTCTGCTTTCAGAGATCCAGAAAGAACAACTTTAGGGACTCTGAGACTGAAGTTCTGCTTTCAGAGATCCAGAAAGAACAACTTTAGGGGCTCTGAGACTGAAGTTCTGCTTTCAGAAATCCAGAAAGAACAACTTTAGGGGTTCTGAGACTGACGTTCTGCTTTCAGAGATCCAGAAAGAACAACTTTAGGGGCTCTGAGACTGAAGTTCTGCTGTCAGAGATCCAGAAAGAACAACTTTAGGGTCTCTGAGACTGAAGTTCTGCTTTCAGAGATCCAGAAAGAACAACTTTAGGGGCTCTGAGACTGAAGTTCTGCTTTCAGAGATCCAGAAAGAACAACTTTAGGGGCTCTGAGACTGAAGTTCTGCTTTCAGAGATCCAGAAAGAACAACTTTAGGGGCTCTGAGACTGAAGTTCTGCTTTCAGAGATCCAGAAAGAACAACTTTAGGGGCTCTGAGACTGAAGTTCTGCTTTCAGAGATCCAGAAAGAACAACTTTAAGGGCTATGAGACTGAAGTTCTGCTTTCAGAGATCCAGAAAGAACAACTTTAAGGGCTCTGAGACTGAAGTTCTGCTTTCAGAGATCCAGAAAGAACAACTTTGGGGGCTCTGAGACTGAAGTTCTGCTTTCACAGATCCAGAAAGAACAACTTTAGGGGCTCTGAGACTGAAGTTCTGCTTTCAGAGATCCAGAAAGAACAACTTTAGGGTCTCTGAGACTGAAGTTCTGCTTTTAGAGATCCAGAAAGAACAACTTTAGGGGTTCTGAGACTGAAGTTCTGCTTTCAGAGATCCAGAAAGAACAACTTTAGGGGCTCTGAGACTGAAGTTCTGCTTTCAGAAATCCAGAAAGAACAACTTTAAGGGTTCTGAGACTGAAGTTCTGCTTTCAGAGATCCAGAAAGAACAACTTTAGGGGCTCTGAGACTGAAGTTCTGCTTTTAGAGATCCAGAAAGAACAACTTTAGGGGCTCTGAGACTGAAGTTCTGCTTTCAGAGATCCAGAAAGAACAACTTTAGGGGCTCTGAGACTGAAGTTCTGCTTTCAGAGATCCAGAAAGAACAACTTTAGGGGCTCTGAGACTGAAGTTCTGCTTTCAGAGATCCAGAAAGAACAACTTTAGGGGTTCTGAGACTGAAGTTCTGCTTTCAGAGATCCAGAAAGAACAACTTTGGGGGCTCTGAGACTGAAGTTCTGCTTTCAGAGATCCAGAAAGAACAACTTTAGGGGTTCTGAGACTGAAGTTCTGCTTTCAGAGATCCAGAAAGAACAACTTTAGGGACTCTAAGACTGAAGTTCTGCTTTCAGAGATCCAGAAAGAACAACTTTAGGGGCTCTGAGACTGACGTTCTGCTTTCAGAGATCCAGAAAGAACAACTTTAGGGGCTCTGAGACTGAAGTTCTGCTGTCAGAGATCCAGAAAGAACAACTTTAGGGTCTCTGAGACTGAAGTTCTGCTTTCAGAGATCCAGAAAGAACAACTTTAGGGTCTCTGAGACTGAAGTTCTGCTTTCAGAGATCCAGAAAGAACAACTTTAGGGGCTCTGAGACTGAAGTTCTGCTTTCAGAGATCCAGAAAGAACAACTTTGGGGGCTCTGAGACTGAAGTTCTGCTTTCAGAGATCCAGAAAGAACAACTTTAGGGGCTCTGAGACTGAAGTTCTGCTGTCAGAGATCCAGAAAGAACAACTTTAGGGTCTCTGAGACTGAAGTTCTGCTTTCAGAGATCCAGAAAGAACAACTTTAGGGGCTCTGAGACTGAAGTTCTGCTTTCAGAGATCCAGAAAGAACAACTTTAGGGGCTCTGAGACTGAAGTTCTGCTTTCAGAGATCCAGAAAGAACAACTTTGGGGGCTCTGAGACTGAAGTTCTGCTTTCAGAGATCCAGAAAGAACAACTTTAGGGACTCTAAGACTGAAGTTCTGCTTTCAGAAATCCAGAAAGAACAACTTTAGGGGCTCTGAGACTGAAGTTCTGCTTTCACAGATCCAGAAAGAACAACTTTAGGGGCTCTGAGACTGAAGTTCTGCTTTCAGAGATCCAGAAAGAACAACTTTAGGGTCTCTGAGACTGAAGTTCTGCTTTTAGAGATCCAGAAAGAACAACTTTAGGGGCTCTGAGACTGAAGTTCTGCTTTCACAGATCCAGAAAGAACAACTTTAGGGTCTCTGAGACTGAAGTTCTGCTTTCACAGATCCAGAAAGAACAACTTTAGGGGCTCTGAGACTGAAGTTCTGCTTTCACAGATCCAGAAAGAACAACTTTAGAGGCTCTGAGACTGAAGTTCTGCTTTCAGAGATCCAGAAAGAACAACTTTAGGGGCTCTGAGACTGAAGTTCTGCTTTCACAGATCCAGAAAGAACAACTTTAGGGGCTCTGAGACTGAAGTTCTGCTTTTAGAGATCCAAAAAGAACAACTTTAGGAGCTCTGAGACTGAAGTTCTGCTTTCACAGATCCAAAAAGAACAACTTTAGGAGCTCTGAGACTGAAGTTCTGCTTTCAGAGATCCAAAAAGAACAACTTTAGGGTCTCTGAGACTGAAATTCTGCTTTCAGAGATCCAGAAAGAACAACTTTAGGGGAAACGACACAGAGTGGGAGAAGGTTCTCTGTCCTGACTTTTATGGGATGTGTTGCAGGTCTGAGATGCAGAAATGATGTTTGTTAACAGATGAAATGAAGCTGTAGAGATAAATTATTAAATATATTTAGTCTGACATGAAATAAAGTAAATATCTGTCAAAATGATGGTATTCTTTTATAATGGACTGTTGTGAAAAAGATTCATCTGCCAGCAGACCATGTGATCAGCTGTAGAACATCTCTGACTCTGTCCTCCTTCCCACACAGACGATCTGGAGGGCGTGTACTCTGCGACGGAGAAAGCAGTGATCCGTAACCACGTGTCATACGTCTGCAGGAAGCAGCACTGTGCCGACACTCTGGTTCTGTACCTGAACTCGCCGACACGCAACGACGGCACCATGCTGCTATGGGACGCCAACCTGAATGGAATTGTAAGAAGAACACGCACACGCACACGCACACGCACACTGACATGTTGAAATGTCATAAAACTGGTTGGAGGAGAGGAGCCCAATAACTTCTGGTGCAGATCTGGACAGTAGGTCCAGTAAGTCTAATGTCTAAGTTATGATTTAATAACTCAGCTGAACCCTAATTAGGGTCAGAATATGTAGAAAGTTGTGTGGTTATTATTTGAGCAGGGCCTGAATGTAAAAGTCCTGCGTGCCCCCTCTGTTCAGGCCGATCTGAAGGAGCGCTACTCCGTGAACGAGCTGCTGGCGGACCTGGCCGGCTGCAGAGCGATCCGCGTCCTGCTGTTCGTGGATCAGAGCTACAGCGGCGTCCTGTCAAAGAGGCTACGGGGGTCCCAGAAACACATCAACGTGGTTCTGATCCAGAGTCAGGCCTGGCAGAGCTACGCCTACCAGACCCAGAAGCTGAGTTCAGGCTGGGATGACAGCAGCTGGTCTTTGATCCTCCCCGCCACCTGCCTGCTGGACCACCTGGGAAAGGCAAGTCTCCAGAGAGACTTTATTCTTGCTCTCAGACCTCCTCCGACTTCCTCATACCTCCTCATACCTCCTCCGACCTCCTCCGACCTCCGACCTCCTCTGACCTCTGACCTCCTCTGACCTCTGACCTCCTCCAACTTCCTCCAACCCCTTCCGACCTCCTCCGACCTCCTCTGACCTCCTCTGACCTCCTCTGACCTCCTCCGCCCTCCTCCGACCTCCTCTGACCTCCTCTGACCTCCTCCGACCTCCTCTGACCTCTGACCTCCAACTTCCTCCAACCCCTTCCGACCTCCTCCGACCTCCTCCGACCTCCTCCGACCTCCTCTGACCTCCTCCAACTTCCTCCCACCCCTTCCGACCTCCTCCGACCTCCTCCGACCTCCTCTGACCTCCTCCGACCTCCTCCGACCTCCTCCGACCTCCTCTGACCTCCTCCGACCTCCTCCGACCTCCTCTGACCTCCTCCAACTTCCTCCCACCCCTTCCGACCCCTTCCGCCCTCCTCCAACTTCCTCATACCTCCTCATACCTCCTCATACCTCCTCCGACCTCCTCCGACCTCCTCCGACCTCCTACGACCCCTTCCGACCTCCTCCAACTTTCTCCAACCCCTTCCGACCCCTTCAACTTCCTCCAACCCCTTCCGACCTCCTCTGACCTCCTCCAACTTCCTCCAACTTCCTCTAACCCCTTCCGACCCCTTCCAACCCCTTCCGACCTCCTCCAACCCCTTCCGACCTCCTCTGACCTCCTCCAACTTCCTCCGACCTCCTCCAACCCCTTCCGACCCCTTCCGACCTCCTCTGACCTCCTCCAACTTCCTCCGACCTCCTCCGACCTCCTCCAACCCCTTCCGACCCCTTCCGATCTCCTCTGACCTCCTCCAACTTCCTCCAACTTCCTCCAACCCCTTCCGACCCCTTCCTACCTCCTCCGCCCTCCTCCAACTTCCTCCAACCCCTCACAACCCCTTCCGACCTCCTCCAACTACCTCCAACCCCTTCCGACCCCTTCCGACCTCCTCCGACTTCCTCCATCCGACCTCCTCCGACCTCCTCCAACCCCTTCTTACCTCCTCCGACTTCCTCCATCCGACCTCCTCCGACCTCCTCCAACCCCTTCCGACCTCCTCCGACTTCCTCCATCCGACCTCCTCCGACCTCCTCCAACCCCTTCCGACCTCCTCTGACCTCCTCCAACTTCCTCCAACCTCCTCCAACCCCTTCCGAGCCCTTCCAACCTCCTCCGACCTCCTCCAACCCCTTCCGACCCCTTCTGACGTCCTCCAACCCCTTCCGACCTCCTCTGACCTCCTCCGCCCTCCTCCAACTTCCTCCAACCCCTCACAACCCCTTCCGACCCCTTCCGACCTCCTCCAACTACTTCCAACCCCTTCCGACCTCCTCCGACTTCCTCCATCCGACCTCCTCCGACCTCCTCCAACCCCTTCTGACCTCCTCCGACTTCCTCCATCCGACCTCCTCCGACCTCCTCCAACCCCTTCTGACCCCTTCTGACCTCCTCCGACTTCCTCCATCCGACCTCCTCCGACCTCCTCCAACCCCTTCCGACCCCTTCCGACCTCCTCCGACCTCTTCCAACTTCCTCCAACTTCCTCCAACTCCTTCCAACCCCTTCCGACCTCCTCCAACTTCCTCCAACCCCTTCCGACCCCTTCCGACCTCCTCTGACCTCCTCCAACTTACTCCAACTTCCTCCAACCCCTTCCGACCCCTTCCAACCTCCTCCACCCTCCTCCAACTTCCTCCAACCCCTCACAACCCCTTCCGACCCCTTCCGACCTCCTCCAACTACTTCCAACCCCTTCCGACCTCCTCCGACTTCCTCCATCCGACCTCCTCCGACCTCCTCCAACCCCTTCTGACCTCCTCCGACTTCCTCCATCCGACCTCCTCCGACCTCCTCCAACCCCTTCTGACCTCCTCCGACTTCCTCCATCCGACCTCCTCCGACCTCCTCCAACCCCTTCCGACCTCCTCCGACTTCCTCCGCCATCCTCCAACTTCCTCCGACCTCCTCCAACCCCTTCCGACCCCTTCCGACCTCCTCCGACCTCTTCCGACCTCTTCCAACTTCCTCCAACTTCCTCCAACTCCTTCCAACCCCTTCCGACCTCCTCCAACTTCCCCCAACCCCTTCCGACCCCTTCCGACCTCCTCCAACTTCCTCCAACCCCTTCCGACCCCTTCCGACCTCCTCCAACTACTTCCAACCCCTTCCGACCTCCTCCGACTTCCTCCATCCGACCTCCTCCGACCTCCTCCAACCCCTTCTGACCTCCTCCGACTTCCTCCATCCGACCTCCTCCGACCTCCTCCAACCCCTTCTGACCTCCTCCAACTTCCTCCATCCGACCTCCTCCGACCTCCTCCAACCCCTTCCGACCTCCTCCGACTTCCTCCATCCGACCTCTTCCGACCTCCTCCAACCCCTTCCGACCCCTTCCGACCTCCTCCAACTTCCTCCAACCCCTTCCAATCCCTTCCGACCCCTTCCGACCCCTTCCGACATCCTCCGACCTCCTCCAACTTCCTCCAACCCCTTCCGACCTCCTCCAACTTCCTCCAACTTCCTCCAACTTCCTCCAACTTCCTCCGACCTCCTCCAACCCCTTCTGACCCCTTCCGACCTCCTCCGCCCTCCTCCAACTTCCTCCGACCTCCTCCAACCCCTTCCGACCCCTTCCGACCTCCTCCGACCTCTTCCAACTTCCTCCAACTTCCTCCAACTCCTTCCAACCCCTTCCGACCTCCTCCAACTTCCTCCAACCCCTTCCGACCCCTTCCGACCTCCTCCAACTTCCTCCAACCCCTTCCGACCCCTTCCGACCTCCTCCAACTACTTCCAACCCCTTCCGACCTCCTCCGACTTCCTCCATCCGACCTCCTCCGACCTCCTCCAACCCCTTCTGACCTCCTCCGACTTCCTCCATCCGACCTCCTCCGACCTCCTCCAACCCCTTCTGACCTCCTCCGACTTCCTCCGACCTCCTCCGACCTCCTCCAACCCCTTCCGACCTCCTCCGACCTCCTCCGACCTCCTCCAACCCCTTCCGACCTCCTCCGACTTCCTCCGCCATCCTCCAACTTCCTCCGACCTCCTCCAACCCCTTCCGACCCCTTCCGACCTCCTCCGACCTCTTCCAACTTCCTCCAACTTCCTCCAACTCCTTCCAACCCCTTCCGACCTCCTCCAACTTCCCCCAACCCCTTCCGACCCCTTCCGACCTCCTCCAACTTCCTCCAACCCCTTCCGACCCCTTCCGACCTCCTCCAACTACTTCCAACCCCTTCCGACCTCCTCCGACTTCCTCCATCCGACCTCCTCCGACCTCCTCCAACCCCTTCTGACCTCCTCCGACTTCCTCCGACCTCCTCCGACCTCCTCCAACCCCTTCCGACCTCCTCCGACCTCCTCCGACCTCCTCCAACTTCCTCCGACCTCCTCCGACTTCCTCCGCCATCCTCCAACTTCCTCCGACCTCCTCCAACCCCTTCCGACCCCTTCCGACCTCCTCCGACCTCCTCCAACCCCTTCCGACCTCCTCCGACTTCCTCCATCCGACCTCCTCCGACCTCCTCCAACCCCTTCCGACCTCCTCCGACTTCCTCCATCCGACCTCCTCCGACCTCCTCCAACCCCTTCCGACCTCCTCCGACTTCCTCCATCCGACCTCCTCCGACCTCCTCCAACCCCTTCCGACCTCCTCCGACTTCCTCCATCCGACCTCCTCCGACCTCCTCCAACCCCTTCCGACCTCCTCCGACTTCCTCCATCCGACCTCTTCCGACCTCCTCCAACCCCTTCCGACCCCTTCCGACCTCCTCCAACTTCCCCCAACCCCTTCCGAGCCCTTCCGACCTCCTCCAACTTCCTCCAACCCCTTCCGACCCCTTCCGACCTCCTCCAACTACTTCCAACCCCTTCCGACCTCCTCCGACTTCCTCCATCCGACCTCCTCCGACCTCCTCCAACCCCTTCTGACCTCCTCCGACTTCCTCCATCCGACCTCCTCCGACCTCCTCCAACCCCTTCTGACCTCCTCCGACTTCCTCCATCCGACCTCCTCCGACCTCCTCCAACCCCTTCCGACCTCCTCCGACTTCCTCCATCCGACCTCTTCCGACCTCCTCCAACCCCTTCCGACCCCTTCCGACCTCCTCCAACTTCCTCCAACCCCTTCCGACCCCTTCCGACCCCTTCCGACATCCTCCGACCTCCTCCAACTTCCTCCAACCCCTTCCGACCTCCTCCAACTTCCTCCAACTTCCTCCAACTTCCTCCAACTTCCTCCGACCTCCTCCAACCCCTTCTGACCCCTTCCGACCTCCTCCGCCCTCCTCCAACTTCCTCCGACCTCCTCCAACCCCTTCCGACCCCTTCCGACCTCCTCCGACCTCTTCCAACTTCCTCCAACTTCCTCCAACTCCTTCCAACCCCTTCCGACCTCCTCCAACTTCCTCCAACCCCTTCCGACCCCTTCCGACCTCCTCCAACTTCCTCCAACCCCTTCCGACCCCTTCCGACCTCCTCCAACTACTTCCAACCCCTTCCGACCTCCTCCGACTTCCTCCATCCGACCTCCTCCGACCTCCTCCAACCCCTTCTGACCTCCTCCGACTTCCTCCATCCGACCTCCTCCGACCTCCTCCAACCCCTTCTGACCTCCTCCGACTTCCTCCATCCGACCTCCTCCGACCTCCTCCAACCCCTTCCGACCTCCTCCGACTTCCTCCGCCATCCTCCAACTTCCTCCGACCTCCTCCAACCCCTTCCGACCCCTTCCGACCTCCTCCGACCTCTTCCAACTTCCTCCAACTTCCTCCAACTCCTTCCAACCCCTTCCGACCTCCTCCAACTTCCCCCAACCCCTTCCGACCCCTTCCGACCTCCTCCAACTTCCTCCAACCCCTTCCGACCCCTTCCGACCTCCTCCAACTACTTCCAACCCCTTCCGACCTCCTCCGACTTCCTCCATCCGACCTCCTCCGACCTCCTCCAACCCCTTCTGACCTCCTCCGACTTCCTCCATCCGACCTCCTCCGACCTCCTCCAACCCCTTCTGACCTCCTCCGACTTCCTCCATCCGACCTCCTCCGACCTCCTCCAACCCCTTCCGACCTCCTCCGACTTCCTCCATCCGACCTCTTCCGACCTCCTCCAACCCCTTCCGACCCCTTCCGACCTCCTCCAACTTCCTCCAACCCCTTCCAATCCCTTCCGACCCCTTCCGACATCCTCCGACTTCCTCCAACTTCCTCCGACCTCCTCCGACCCCCTCCGACCCCTTACGACCTCCTCCAACTTCCTCCAACCCCTTCCGACCCCTTCCGACCTCCTCTGACCTCCTCCAACTTCCTCCGACCTCCTCCAACCCCCTCCGACCCCTTCCGACCTCCTCCAACTTCCTCCAACCCCTTCCGACCTCCTCCAACTTCCTCCAACTTCCTCCAACCTCCTCCAACCCCTTCCGACCTCCTCTGACCTCCTCCAACTTCCTCCGACCTCCTCCAACCCCTTCCGACCTCCTCCGACTTCCTCCATCCGACCTCTTCCGACCTCCTCCAACCCCTTCCGACCCCTTCCGACCTCCTCCAACTTCCTCCAACCCCTTCCAATCCCTTCCGACCCCTTCCGACATCCTCCGACTTCCTCCAACTTCCTCCGACCTCCTCCGACCCCCTCCGACCCCCTCCGACCCCTTACGACCTCCTCCAACTTCCTCCAACCCCTTCCGACCCCTTCCGACCTCCTCTGACCTCCTCCAACTTCCTCCGACCTCCTCCAACCCCCTCCGACCCCTTCCGACCTCCTCCAACTTCCTCCAACCCCTTCCAACCTCCTCCAACTTCCTCCAACTTCCTCCAACCTCCTCCAACCCCTTCCGACCTCCTCTGACCTCCTCCAACTTCCTCCGACCTCCTCCAACCTCCTCCAACCCCTTCCGACCTCCTCTGACCTCCTCCAACTTCCTCCGACCTCCTCCAACCCCCTCCGACCCCTTCCGACCTCCTCCAACTTCCTCCAACCCCTTCCGACCCCCTCCGACTTCCTCCAACTTCCTCCGACCTCCTCCGACCCCCTCCGACCCCTTACGACCTCCTCCAACTTCCTCCAACCCCTTCCGACCCCCTCCGACTTCCTCCAACTTCCTCCGACCTCCTCCGACCCCCTCCGACCCCTTACGACCTCCTCCAACTTCCTCCAACCCCTTCCGACCCCTTCCGACCTCCTCTGACCTCCTCCAACTTCCTCCGACCTCCTCCAACCCCCTCCGACCCCTTCCGACCTCCTCCAACCCCCTCCGACCCCTTCCGACCTCCTCCAACTTCCTCCAACCCCTTCCGACCTCCTCCAACTTCCTCCAACTTCCTCCGACCTCCTCCAACCCCTTCTGATCCCTTCCGACCTCCTCCGCCCTCCTCCAACTTCCTCCGACCTCCTCCAACCCCTTCCGACCCCTTCCGACCTCCTCCGACCTCTTCCAACTTCCTCCAACTTCCTCCAACTCCTTCCAACCCCTTCCGACCTCCTCCAACTTCCTCCAACCCCTTCCGACCCCTTCCGACCTCCTCCAACTTCCTCCAACCCCTTCCGACCCCTTCCGCCCTCCTCCAACTTCCTCCAACCCCTTCCGACCCCTTCCGCCCTCCTCCAACTTCCTCCAACCCCTTCCGACCCCTTCCGACCTCCTCCGACCTCCTCCAACTTCCTCCAACCCCTTCCGACCCCTTCCGACCTCCTCCGACCTCTTCCAACTTCCTCCAACTTCCTCCAACTCCTTCCAACCCCTTCCGACCTCCTCCAACTTCCTCCAACCCCTTCCGACCCCTTCCGACCTCCTCCAACTTCCTCCAACCCCTTCCGACCCCTTCCGACCTCCTCCAACTTCCTCCGACCCCTTCCGACACCTTCCGACCTCCTCCAACTTCCTCCAACCCCTTCCGACCCCTTCCGACCTCCTCCGACCTCTTCCAACTTCCTCCAACTTCCTCCAACTCCTTCCAACCCCTTCCGACCTCCTCCAACTTCCTCCAACCCCTTCCGACCCCTTCCGACCTCCTCCAACTTCCTCCAACCCCTTCCGACCCCTTCCGCCCTCCTCCAACTTCCTCCAACCCCTTCCGACCCCTTCCGACCCCTTCCGCCCTCCTCCAACTTCCTCCAACCCCTTCCGACCCCTTCCGACCTCCTCCGACCTCCTCCAACTTCCTCCAACCCCTTCCGACCCCTTCCGACCTCCTCCGACCTCTTCCAACTTCCTCCAACTTCCTCCAACTCCTTCCAACCCCTTCCGACCTCCTCCAACTTCCTCCAACCCCTTCCGACCCCTTCCGACCTCCTCCAACTTCCTCCAACCCCTTCCGACCCCTTCCGACCTCCTCCAACTTCCTCCGACCCCTTCCGACACCTTCCGACCTCCTCCAACTTCCTCCAACCCCTTCCGACACCTTCCGACCTCCTCCGACTTCCTCCAACCCCTTCCGACCCCTTCCGACCTCCTCCAACTTCCTCCGACCCCTTCCGACACCTTCCGACCTCCTCCAACTTCCTCCAACCCCTTCCGACCCCTTCCGACCTCCTCCGACCTCCTCCAACCCCTTCCGACCCCTTCCGACCTCCTCCGACCTCTGACCTCCTCCGACCTCCTCTGACCTCCTCTGACGGTGTTTTCAGGGTGCCGGGGCAGCTCGTCTCCTGGAGCCGTGGGCCGGCCTTTTAAACGTGACGCTGGCGGGCGCGCCCTGCAACGCCACGCCGCCTCTGACAGACAGCGAGATGCGGCGAGAGTTCCAGGGCTGCCAGAACCTGCCGACCGCCCTCTGGCACCAGAAGTTCAGGAGGACCAACTGAGGAGACATCAGGACACTGTTTGCCTTCGTACCTGCTGCTCTGTGTGTGTCAGACTTCTGTTTCAGTGTTTTATGATGTAACTCCGGCTCATCTCAGTGTGTCCTGAGCGCCGTGTCCTCAGTGTTCCTGTGTTTCTGAGTTCAGCGAGAGGGCAGATCATCTCGGAGGCTGACACCAGTTTGTGCTTTGGTAGTGCGCATGTGTGCGTGCACAACACATCTCTTGGGCACTTAAACATTTCAGATCCAATCATCCATTTCTATTTTTGTCTTTACACCAGTGTCCTCTCTCCTTTCCCTTTTATTTCCTTTCTTTACTTCCTCTCTTCAGTCTTTATCTTCTCATCTTCTCCCTCTTTTCTTTTCTATTAGTTTCACCTCATTAGCCGCTTTCGGACTGTAGGAACCTTTGGCAGTTCTAATAACCTTTTAATCCGCGGGGCCGTTTTCTCCTGTGTTCGGACATACAGGAACTCGGGGCTTTCTCCCTTAGTTCTTATAACCATTTCAGCTCCTTCTCTGAGGTCGGGTCTTTTCATGGTTCTATAGAACTAATCTGACGGAGGTGTGTGGTGGTCGGTAGCTACGCCCCATGTCATGCTATCACGGCTGAAATGTTTCATCATACCACACAGACAGAACCGGCGGGTGTTTAATAAGTTAAACTTACACGTTGTCTCCTTTGTCTGCAGCGCGCTGCTCTCCTTTCTTCCTTCATGAAACGAAGAAGTATCGCCTGCGCTCGATCCTGACTCTCTGTGAGCTCTTCCAGCCTCGATATTAGATGCCTGATGTGATCGTCCATGATTAATATCACCATCATGCAGACCATGAACATGGTGGCCTCCCCGCTCTCCATGTTAGCTTCTTTGTGGTGTTTTTTACTTTTACCGGTTTTGTTTTGTTTTGTTGTTGAATGTGGCGCTAAACGGCTAACGTAACACGTCACTGACGCAGACGGCTGTGCGCGGCGCATCAGTCCCGACTCATGTGCGAATGCAGACTGAAACAGTTCCGCTGGGGAAGGACAGTTATCAGAACGAAATTCGAGTAGGGTAGTTCTGATAACTGCATTCTTATGACTACTCTGTCCGAAAGCGGCTATTATCTTTCCTCTGAGGGAACCAACAAAACACCAAAACACAGAAACACAGAGCGAGTTTCCATCCACACGGTAGCTTTACACCTGAAAAATATAGATAAAAGCGAAGCGGGTTTTCACAGAAACGGTCAGATGTACATCTTGCTTATTTCAGCCCGGTGTTTTACCCTTAGCTGTGCGGCTAACGCCCGCGTTTTAGTGTTCAATCAGCATTCAGTCCCCAGTAGGGATGGGAATCGAAAACCGGTTCTTGTTGAGAACCGGTTCCCAGTGTTTCAGTTCCTTGGAATCGTTTTGGCGATTTTGCAAACGATTCCCTTATCGATTCCAGTGGGCGCGAATGACGTCACCACGCAGCGTTGCGTGGCGAGTCCAGCGCAGCCAGCAGTCAACAGTAAACATGGCGCCCAAGCAGTACAAACGCTGGAAAGTTTGGTTACACATCCCTAAAAAAGACGACAACAGGGCAAAGTGAATATTTCACCAAAGGGAGGAAATACTACCAACATGCAATAACTATGAATGAATGTCGCGTTTTGGATCCGCTCCGGACTAACGTTGGTGAATCTGAACCCAGCAACGTTAGCAACGTTAGCATGTCCTCGGCTAACACTGCAGGTAACTTACTAACTAACAAACACTGCCTATCATGTTAGCACCATTTGCCTGATTGTAAAAGCTGCTGTTAGTAACGGTTAAGGCTAAATGAATGCCTTCTCAGGCATTACATTTAGATGAAATCATGAGAGACAGAGCCTGACTGGCTCAGAGCCAGAGGCTGGTGGTACTACCCCCAGTTCACCTCTACCTCCAGCTTCTCCTTTCACCAGAGCAGGAAGAGTTAAATTACCCAGGCCAGGATAGACCAATGTGGACCTCATCGTTGTTGGGTTTGTGAGGTCATGACTTGTGTTACTTCTAAACTAAACAAAGTTGATGCTAATCGACCGGTTTGTTGTCCTTTTTCTCCAAATGAGAATCGATAAGGGAACCGACAAAGAACCGAATCGTTAAGCAGAATCGAAAATGGAATTGGAATCGTAAAAATCTTATCAATTCCCATCCCTAGTCCTCAGTCACATGACTGCAGGAGTTGTAGGTAATTATCGGCTCTGACCACGGTCGGCATTGATGAGAACACAACACACAAACGAGTGGGCACAGGTCACTTTTTATTTCCACACACACACGTTTACTGCTTACGGACGTCTGAAACTGACGACAACTCACGGACAGAAAGAGATAAAACTGAAATATCTTACTCTCAGTCCTGCTGTGTCGCCTGATGATCCCGGTACAGTCAAATTACTCTAATTATCTCAGAAAATCCTGATTTTTATCAGAAACTATGGTCAAAGACATCCTGCAGGACACAGTTTGATGCCATCTAATCATTCTGGCCTAGCTTACAGCCTAGGATTGTTCCCTGGGAATGTAACTCGCTGCAGCTCTCAGAACTCAGAGGTTCAACATGCTGCTTCTGAAAAAAGGAAAGAATTTAATAAGCTTCTTTAAGCGTGTGCACCCGTGTTTAAAAAACCTGTTTAAATATGCTACTTTCAATCTGAAAACAGTACACGTGCCATGCTAATTTTACCCTCTCCACCTCGGTTAGAGTTGCACAAAACAGCGTAAATAAAGGCAAAATACAGCCACATTTTTACAAGAGTTATTTTATTTTTCATCTTCATCCAACACAATTCTCTTCAATTCAATTCAATTTATAAAGCATCAAATCACAACAAAAGTCATATTATAATCCTATTCATTGTGATGCAATCATCCTCCAATCAAATAATTCATTAATTAAATTCTTACAGAGCCAAATTTTTTTTAAATGTCACCGAGTCCTGAGCAAGCACGAGGTGACTGTGGGAGGAAAAAACTTTTAACAGGAGGAAACCTCCATCAGAACCAGTACCAGGAGGGGCGGCCATCTTCCCCGACCAGCGGGGGGGAGGTGGAGAACGAAACATCGGCCTCAACAAACCACTAATGCATTTATCTGATTGAAAGAATAAAATTAGAAATGAGCTTTTCACCGTTTTTTTCTCCATTAAACTACACATTCTGGACACAAAGTTTCCCGTCATGTGGTCCAGCTGTGTAAAAACGTGACTGACTGAAAAACAACTTGAATATTTTTGTTCATGGAAGTTTGTCACATCACGAGACGTAATTTGCAGAGATGGGGACTCAAGTCGCTGTTTTGATGACTTGTGACTTGACTTGACAAAAAATAAAAGACTTGAGACTCGACTCGGACTTGGAAGTTAAAGACTCGGCACTTGACTTGACTTGAGACACGATGACTTGAATGACCTGAGTGTTAAGCATCTAGCATAACTTCCAACTTTGTTCGTCATTTGAAGATCCATTCTGACCAGGAAGTGCTCGTCAAATTAGCTGATATTATCCCGTTAGCCTAGCCGGTAGTTAGCTAACGTTAGCTTGATATGATACGGGGTGGACAGGTTGGACACATTGGCCAATGATGTTTACTGACAGTTACTTATATCTTTGTGTTTTCACTTTATTAAGATCAGATTCTGCAGGTAAAATTGCAATAATAAGGTGACTCGACTTTGACTTGGGACTTACTTGAGACTTGAAAGCTAAGACTTGGGACTTGAACATGTGTGACTTGGTCCCATCTCTGCTAATTAGTTGGTTTGTGTTTGCAGATGCCGTATGTGCATTCGTGGACACGTTAACGTGTAGGAATACGGTGTTACAGCACGAAGGGAGGGAGCTTTTTATCGGTTTGATCAGGTCCATGTGAAGCCCAGAGGACTGAGAACCAGACCAGCTTTGGCTTCGTTTGTGTTAAAGCACAGGAAACATCCACAGAGTGAACCCGTCCCCACACCCACAACATGGATGTTCTGCACCGACTGTCGTCTAAATGTCTTCCCAGAATGCACACGCCAGTTTTCAGCTGCTTCCTCTCCTGCTGTGTGTTGTACAGACTGTTGTTGTACTAATTTTGCATTAATTTGTCCAAAAAGATGGAAGTTGACCAGAGGAACAACTTTCCAGACATGTTGGAGGTTTCAGAGCAACAAAAATGACTTGTTTGTGTTATGATCTGTACAGTGTGTGACATGTAATTCAGCTGAAATGTTTCTATTTGCATGCAGTGAATCACAAAATATAATCAATAAAGTGCTTTTAGAAAACCAAAAGTACACGAGACTTATGGTCGTTTCCTGTCTGCAAATCGTCTTGGTGTCCCAGTGTAAAGATCTGTGTTTTCACACAGTGATACCAATCTGACTGAGCCAGCAGCTCTGCAAACCTCTGACATCCACATTAAACCTTATTGCTGTCAGGTTTGGGTGGGTAGGCAGGACACGGATGCAGACTGGGTTTATTAAGCAAACAAAGGTTAAACCAGTGGTTCCCAAACTTTTTGTGCCCAAAGCACACCTATTGTGCCAAATAGCCCTTATAACACGTGTTATCACTCATATCATGTAAAATATCTGTAAATGTGCATAATTATTTACTAACGCCAAATACAATGTGACAAAGATAACTATATTACTCATGAAATATTTATTAACAAATTATTTCAAAAATGAATTTGAAACTTTATCAACTTAGGCTTCATCAAAGCAGCAACAGTCATTTAAACCAGACAGGTCACCAAATTAAAAATGGGGCAAAGGAAATTCAGCACAGAGAACTGTTAATGTAAGGAAGCTGCATTGTTCATGGTCCTAAACTACAAATGATCAATGCAACATTTCAGCAATCAGCATTGAAACATGTGCTATTGTAAATATTTTGCCAAGTTACAAATTAGTGACATACATGTGCCTGTCGGGGCGCGCAGATTTTTTTAATCATGGTGGCACTGAGCAGAGGGCCGTGACCTCCTGTTGTTCTTCATGTTTAACCAGAGCAGAGAACGCCAGCTCACACAGGCAGGAAAGGAAGAAGCTGCTCAATCGCGTGGTGGGAGATGCTTAGGTACTCCGATGCAGAAGCATTAGCTAACTAGCAGTTAAAGCTGCGGTCGGCAACTTTTTTTAGTCATATTAGCTTGAACTGTCATGGGATTCTGGAAGTAGAATATAAAATAGGCTGTTTAGGAAAAATAACGAAATCTGTAGCTCCCTCTGAAGCCTGTAATCATGCTTGCAAAAACCGAGCGCTCCCGGCTGTTTTTAACCAATCACGTTAGGGTGGAGGAATCCTACCTGTCAATCACAGCTTGTGCACACGCTGCTGAGCGTGAGTCTGCCCCAGCTTGTGTGCGCTCACACTGGTGTGAACTCACGTGCACAACCTCGTCCACAGAGGGGGAGGGGTTTGGGGGGCGATTTGGAGCTTGTTAGAGGTTGGGGGAGGGACCTGAAAGTTGTGTCAGTTCGAATTTTCCGACTTTAGACTCGCAATTTTGAAAACCTGCCGACTGCAGCTTTAAGTTAGCATTGGCTTACTAGCAGTTATGTTAGCATTGGCTCACTAGCAATTAAGTTAGCATTGGCTCACTAGCAGTTAAGTTAGCATTGGCTCACTAGCAGTTAAGTTAGCATTAGCTCACTAGCAGTTAAGTTAGCATTGGCTCACTAGCAGTTAAGTTAGCATTAGCTCACTAGCAGTTAAGTTAGCATTAGCTCACTAGCAGTTAAGTTAGCATTGGCTCACTAGCAGTTAAGTTAGCATTAGCTCACTAGCAGTTAAGTTAGCATTGGCTCACTAGCAGTTAAGTTAGCATTAGCTCACTAGCAGTTAAGTTAGCATTAGCTCACTAGCAGTTAAGTTAGCATTGGCTCACTAGCAGTTAAGTTAGCATTAGCTCACTAGCAGTTAAGTTAGCATTGGCTCACTAGCAGTTAAGTTAGCATTAGCTCACTAGCAGTTAAGTTAGCATTAGCTCACTAGCAGTTAAGTTAGCATTGGCTCACTAGCAGTTAAGTTAGCATTAGCTAACTTCTCCCGACAGGACGCACTCGGTCCAACTGAAGCCATAAGACGGTAACTTTCATGATGCTGTCTGCTGACAGTTTTTTCCTCTTTTCTTTCGGTGGTGGGTGGTCGGCGGTCTCTGCTCTGGTGGTTGGTGGTTTGCTCCGCACCACAAAGCGCTCCATATCCCCTCTTTCTCTGTTTTCATGTTGTCCTTCAGCCTTTGATGTGTCACAGTCTCATAATTCCCACCTGCGCAACTGCGTTAACAGAGATATGGGTTCTCTGAGGATTTATTTTTAAATAATTGTTTTTAGGCACAGAGTTTGCCTCTGTATTATGAAATTAGTGCATACAAAGTACTGATAAAGTAAATTAAAAACTAGACATTTTTTTGTAGTTGTATATTGCAATAATAATGTATGGTTGTCACAAAATCCCACGGCACACAGTTTGGGAACCACTGGGTTAAACAAAAGGTGCGGCTGAGCCGGATGACAAAAACTTAAACTGTGGATCAAAGACATGACTAAAGAAAAACAAAAGACTTGACATGATACATGAAGAAAACACTTAACTTTGAATTTGAGGCTTCGTGGCATGAAGGGGCAAAAATCAGGAAAGGTGTGACACAGAGACAGGGAGCCTGGAAACCAAAAAGGGAACTGGGAGTGACAGAGTGCAGCTGGGGACAATGACAAACAGGTGACCTGAGTGAGAGAAAAACAAAACCGAACTAAACATGAACTCACAAACCAAGACATGAAACAACCTGGTAAACCCGGTAAAACATAAAACTAAAAACACGGGGAAAATCCCGTGGGCGAGACAACTACAGTGCATCATACCTGAGGTAGACTTATCCAATGCAACTTTATTTATAAAGCACTTTCACCCTCACACCTGATTTAAATCACAACTTAATTTCTGAAAAGGGACATTTTTGTCCCCTTTTAAAACGACCTAAAAACATCAAATGTTAATATTTTTTTCTTCCACTTCAGTTCTGTAACCAGACAGAATTCTGTCGGACACATTGGCTCCATCTGTCGGTGCTGGGCCCTCAGGCTGCTCAGATAGATTTACTCAAACAATAACCTTTGACACCAGTGCTTTCAGTCCATCCGGGATGTTTTCACCAAAACAATCTGAGTAACATCATGGCCTCAGCTTCTGATGAGAGGGGAAGAACCCTCACACACTCTGCCTTTGGTCTGTTACAGCACAGCCGGCCACATCCATGCTGATGGGTGCAAAAACATTTCTTTAAATCTTCTTGAAAGTACAAAACGACTGAACAAAAATAACGGTGTCTGAAACTAGCGATGGGAAATAAGAAAAAAAAACAAATGTTTTCTGCTTGGAAAAGTGTGGAAATAAACTGAGAAAAAAGGAAAATCACAAGAACTTTTACTGGAGAGACGAGTTCAAAAAACAAAATCGATCAGTGAATCAGAGCATCGATCAGTGAATCAGAGCATCGATCAGTGAATCAGAGCATCGATCAGTGAATCGGAGCATCGATCAGTGAATCAGAGCATCGATCAGTGAATCGGAGCATTGATCAGTGAATCGGAGCATTGATCAGTGAATCGGAGCATTGATCAGTGAATCAGAGCATTGATCAGTGAATCGGAGCATTGATCAGTGAATCAGAGCATTGATCAGTGAATCGGAGCATTGATCAGTGAATCAGAGCATTGATCAGTGAATCGGAGCATTGATCAGTGAATCAGAGCATTGATCAGTGAATCGGAGCATTGATCAGTGAATCAGAGCATTGATCAGTGAATCGGAGCATTGATCAGTGAATCGGAGCATTGATCAGTTAATCAGAGCATTGATCAGTGAATCAGAGCATTGATCAGTGAATCGGAGCATTGATCAGTTAATCAGAGCATTGATCAGTGAATCAGAGCATTGATCAGTGAATCGGAGCATTGATCAGTTAATCAGAGCATTGATCAGTTAATCAGAGCATTGATCAGTGAATCAGGGCATTGATCAGTGAATCGGAGCATTGATCAGTGAATCAGAGCATTGATCAGTGAATCAGAGCATTGATCAGTGAATCAGGGCATTGATCAGTGAATCACAGCATTGATCAGTGAATCAGAGCATTGATCAGTGAATCGGAGCATTGATCAGTTAATCAGAGCATTGATCAGTGAATCAGAGCATTGATCAGTGAATCAGGGCATTGATCAGTGAATCAGGGCATTGATCAGTGAATCACAGCATTGATCAGTGAATCAGAGCATTGATCAGTGAATCGGAGCATTGATCAGTGAATCAGAGCATTGATCAGTGAATCAGGGCATTGATCAGTTAATCAGAGCATTGATCGGTGAATCAGAGCATTGATCAGTGAATCAGAGCATTGATCAGTGAATCGGAGCATTGATCAGTTAATCAGAGCATTGATCAGTGAATCAGAGCATTGATCAGTGAATCAGGGCATTGATCAGTTAATCAGAGCATTGATCAGTGAATCGGAGCATTGATCAGTGAATCGGAGCATTGATCAGTGAATCAGAGCATTGATCAGTGAATCAGGGCATTGATCAGTTAATCAGAGCATTGATCAGTGAATCGGAGCATTGATCGGTGAATCAGAGCATTGATCGGTGAATCAGAGCATCGATCAGTGAATCAGAGCATCCATCAGTGAATCAGAGCATCGATCAGTGAATCAGAGCATCGATCAGTGAATCAGAGCATCGATCAGTGAATCGGAGCATTGATCAGTGAATCAGAGCATTGATCAGTGAATCGGAGCATTGATCAGTGAATCGGAGCATTGATCAGTGAATCAGAGCATTGATCAGTGAATCAGAGCATTGATCAGTGAATCAGAGCATTGATCAGTGAATCGGAGCATTGATCAGTGAATCAGAGCATTGATCAGTGAATCAGAGCATCGATCAGTGAATCAGAGCATTGATCGGTGAATCAGGGCATTGATCAGTGAATCGGAGCATTGATCAGTGAATCGGAGCATTAATCGGTGAATCGGAGCATTGATCGGTGAATCGGAGCATTGATCGGTGAATCAGAGCATTGATCAGTTAATCAGAGCATTGATCAGTGAATCAGGGCATTGATCAGTGAATCGGAGCATTGATCAGTGAATCAGGGCATTGATCAGTGAATCGGAGCATTGATCAGTGAATCAGAGCATTGATCAGTGAATCGGAGCATTGATCAGTGAATCGGAGCATTGATCAGTGAATCAGAGCATTGATCAGTGAATCAGAGCATTGATCAGTGAATCAGGGCATTGATCAGTGAATCACAGCATTGATCAGTGAATCAGAGCATTGATCAGTGAATCGGAGCATTGATCAGTGAATCAGAGCATTGATCAGTGAATCAGGGCATTGATCAGTTAATCAGAGCATTGATCAGTGAATCGGAGCATTGATCGGTGAATCAGAGCATTGATCGGTGAATCAGAGCATCGATCAGTGAATCAGAGCATCCATCAGTGAATCAGAGCATCGATCAGTGAATCGGAGCATTGATCAGTGAATCAGAGCATTGATCAGTGAATCGGAGCATTGATCAGTGAATCGGAGCATTGATCAGTGAATCAGAGCATTGATCAGTGAATCAGAGCATTGATCAGTGAATCAGAGCATTGATCAGTGAATCGGAGCATTGATCAGTGAATCAGAGCATTGATCAGTGAATCAGAGCATCGATCAGTGAATCAGAGCATTGATCGGTGAATCAGGGCATTGATCAGTGAATCGGAGCATTGATCAGTGAATCGGAGCATTAATCGGTGAATCGGAGCATTGATCGGTGAATCGGAGCATTGATCGGTGAATCAGAGCATTGATCGGTGAATCAGAGCATTGATCAGTGAATCAGAGCATTGATCGGTGAATCAGAGCATCGATCGGTGAATCAGAGCATTGATCGGTGAATCAGGGCATTGATCAGTGAATCGGAGCATTGATCAGTGAATCGGAGCATCGATCAGTGAATCAGAGCATCGATCGGTGAATCAGAGCATCGATCAGTGAATCAGAGCATCGATCAGTGAATCAGAGCATCGATCAGTGAATCAGAGCATCGATCAGTGAATCGGAGCATCGATCAGTGAATCGGAGCATCGATCAGTGAATCGGAGCATCGATCAGTGAATCAGAGCATTGATCAGTGAATCGGAGCATTGATCAGTGAATCGGAGCATTGATCAGTGAATCGGAGCATTGATCAGTGAATCGGAGCATTGATCAGTTAATCGGAGCATCGATCAGTGAATCAGAGCATTGATCAGTGAATCGGAGCATTGATCAGTTAATCGGAGCATTGATCAGTGAATCAGAGCATTGATCAGTGAATCGGAGCATTGATCAGCAGCTCCTGGCTGATACTAGCAGGAAGGGTTCACTTAGCTTTTCACTGCTTCTGTGTTTTGCCTCAGTTTTTGTTCAGTAAATAATGACACAGTTTAATACACCATGTGTTGTTCATCTGAGTTTTAACACCTGGTAAGGACCAGATGAATTTTTTCATTATGTCCCAAAATGTAAAATCTTACCACTGAAAGAGGGCATATCTTGTTTTCACCAAAACTACACAAGTTTGACTGAGAGCTTTAATGCAATTATTCACTGCTGATGTGTGAGATAGTGCTCTGATTGTGTGTAGCTAAAGTATTGTCGAGGCTAACCCAGAGGCTAATATTACCTTATTTGGCTTGTTTAGGTACCTGTAGCTTCTTTAGGCTAATATGTTGTGTAATATTACCTTTGGCTAATGTAGCTAGCATACTGTAGTAAATGTAGGCTAACACAACTTGTTCAGACTACTGTAGTAACTTTAAGCTAACACAACTTGTTTAGGCTACTGTAGTAACTTTAAGCTAACACAACTTGTTTAGGCTACTGTAGTAACTTTAGGCTAACACAACTTGTTTAGGCTACTGTAGTAACTTTAGGCTAACACAACTTGTTTAGGCTACTGTAGTAACTTTAAGCTAACACAACTTGTTTAGGCTACTGTAGTAACTTTAAGCTAACACAACTTGTTTAGGCTACTGTAGTAACTTTAGGCTAACACAACTTGTTTAGGCTACTGTAGTAACTTTAGGCTAACACAACTTGTTTAGGCTACTGTAGTAACTTTAAGCTAACACAACTTGTTTAGGCTACTGTAGTAACTTTAGGCTAACACAACTTGTTTAGGCTACTGTAGTAACTTTAAGCTAACACAACTTGTTTAGGCTACTGTAGTAACTTTAGGCTAACACAACTTGTTTAGGCTACTGTAGTAACTTTAGGCTAACACAACTTGTTTAGGCTACTGTAGTAACTTTAGGCTAACACAACTTGTTTAGGCTACTGTAGTAACTTTAAGCTAACACAACTTGTTTAGGCTACTGTAGTAACTTTAAGCTAACACAACTTGTTTAGGCTACTGTAGTAACTTTAGGCTAACACAACTTGTTTAGGCTACTGTAGTAACTTTAAGCTAACACAACTTGTTTAGGCTACTGTAGTAACTTTAGGCTAACACAACTTGTTTAGGCTACTGTAGTAACTTTAGGCTAACACAACTTGTTTAGGCTACTGTAGTAACTTTAGGCTAACACAACTTGTTTAGGCTACTGTAGTAACTTTAGGCTAACACAACTTGTTTAGGCTACTGTAGTAACTTTAGGCTAACACAACTTGTTTAGGCTACTGTAGTAACTTTAGGCTAACACAACTTGTTTAGGCTACTGTAGTAACTTTAGGCTAACACAACTTCTTTAGGCTACTGTAGTAACTTTCAGCTAACACAACTTCTTTAGGCTACTGTAGTAACTTTAGGCTAACACAACTTCTTTAGGCTCAGAGCTGCCAACTCTCACGGTTTCACCGTGTGACACACTCTTTTGCCTGTTTTCACACGCACACACGCCACACATCACATTTCACACGGCAAAAAATAATAATGCGACCTTGAGCCGCGAATACTCCTCCCCGCCGCTAGTCGGCGCTAATGAGCGCCACTGAACCCTCTGCGCTGCATCCAGAGTCAGCAGCAGAAGAAGAGACACAGCGGGACAGCTTGAGAAAGTCTGATGGATGAGAGTAATACATTTACAAGGTATGTTATTGTTAAAGGCATATTCCGGTTTTTAGCACTTTGAGCCTTATTTTGAGTTTGTTTATGATGAACTATATCAGTTCTGGTGCTAACTTGCACAAAAGTCTGTGTTTGGCGAAATGCATTATTTTCGCTAGCTACTTTTGACTGCTGGTGTTTTATTTTTGTGGGAACTGTGCAGAGCTAATAAATGCTTGTTGCTAATGCTAAGTAGTCATCCGCCAACATTTTTCAAAAATTGTACATTTCCACTTTTATTGTTCACACTTTTCACACTTATCTTTGCAGTGTGCACTTTCAAAACTTCATCAGTTGATATTTTATACAAAATGCACCCAAACTCATCAACTTACAGATCCTGAAATTTCAGAAACACATAACACACATAAAACATCTTTCTGTGGCAATGTCTGCTTGGGCCTGGGATAATGTTGAAGTCACCAGAAACTTGAGTGACTTGCATAAAAAAATCAATTCTCAATCTTGCCATTATGGTTTACATTAAAAAAAAAATCAAAGGGCTGTGAATCAGATGGGATTTGCCATTATTCACCCCAGAATTGGTTAAAATGCAGGAAATTGCATCTAAGAAATAAAAAATTTTCTGGGGGAGGACCCCCAGACCCCCCACACAAATGAGGTGTCCCTCAAACTTAGTTGGTGGTGGAGTGGCAAATTATGTCCCCACCAATGTCAACACCATTATTACGCCCTTGCAGCAGAGTGTCTAATCCCTCTCTGATTGTTGATTTGCTGGAAACGGCTTGTCATTACGTCAGTCGGTACGTCAGTCGGTACGTCAGTGAGGTTGGTTTGCCAAGGCGAAATCTGATTGGTAACGCAGCGCTGTCTCACTACAGCAATGTAGTGTTATTCGATTCAAGCGAATTTAGGATTTGCCATGTCTAAATAGTCACCCTAAAATCGACTAGAATGGAAGAAATTGCATTTAAGAAATGCAAAATTTTCTAGAGGAAGGCCCCACACTCTGCACTATTGCATATTCATAAAATGTATACATGTATCTACATCATATCTACACAGATATATATATATCTGTACTGTGGAACAACTTCTGAGATGCGTGTCGCGAACCGACCCGCTGAAATCTCACTCCAAGGTTTTTGGAAAAGTTGGCAACCCTGTAGGCTACTGTAGTAACTTTAGGCTAACACAACTTGTTTAGGCTACTGTAGTAACTTTAGGCTAACACAACTTCTTTAGGCTACTGTAGTAACTTTAGGCTAACACAACTTCTTTAGGCTACTGTAGTAACTTTAGGCTAACACAACTTCTTTAGGCTACTGTAGTAACTTTAAGCTAACACAACTTCTTTAGGCTACTGTAGTAACTTTAGGCTAACACAACTTGTTTAGGCTACTGTAGTAACTTTAGGCTAACACAACTTGTTTAGGCTACTGTAATAACTTTCAGCTAACACAACTTGTTTAGGCTACTGTAGTAGCTTTAAGCTAACACAACTTGTTTAGGCTACTGTAGTAACTTTAGGCTAACAACTTGTTTAGGCTACTGTAGTAACTTTAGGCCAACACAACTTGTTTATGCTACTGTAGTAACTTTAGGCTAACACAACCTGTTTAGGCTACTGTAGTAACTTTCAGCCAACACAACTTGTTTAGGCTACTGTAGTAACTTTAGGCTAACACAACTTGTTTAGGCTACTGTAGTAACTTTCAGCCAACACAACTTGTTTAGGCTACTGTAGTAACTTTAGGCTAACACAACTTGTTTAGGCTACTGTAGTAACTTTCAGCTAACACAACTTGTTTAGGCTACTGTAGTACCTTTAGGCTAACACAACTTGTTTAGGCTACTGTAGTAACTTTAGGCTAACACAACTTCTTTAGGCTACTGTAGTAACTTTAGGCTAACACAACTTGTTTAGGCTACTGTAGTAACTTTCAGCCAACACAACTTGTTTAGGCTACTGTAGTAACTTTAGGCTAACACAACTTGTTTATGCTACTGTAGTAACTTTAGGCTAACACAACTTGTTTAGGCTACTGTAGTAACTTTCAGCTAACACAACTTGTTTAGGCTACTGTAGTACCTTTAGGCTAACACAACTTGTTTAGGCTACTGTAGTAACTTTAGGCTAACACAACTTCTTTAGGCTACTGTAGTAACGTTAGGCTAACACAACTTGTTTAGGCTACTGTAGTAACTTTAGGCTAACACAACTTCTTTAGGCTACTGTAGTACCTTTAGGCTAACACAACTTCTTTAGGCTACTGTAGTAACTTTAGGCTAACACAACTTCTTTAGGCTACTGTAGTAACTTTAGGCTAACACAACTAGTTTAGGCTACTGTAGTAACTTTAGGCTAACACAACTTGAATGATCAACAAACGAATGATCCCAGTCTTTTTCACACAATGAAACTTACAGTTTGTTACCATAATTCCGCACTGTTTTTCTGTATCGGTACCGATACTAAACCTTAGATATCTTGTATCTGAGGTGAAAAAAAGCAGATCGGTGCATCCCTACTTGGAATATTATCTTGTTTAGACTAATATATTTACTAAGGTTACTTTGTGGTTCAATCTGATGTAGGAGATGATTTTATCGTAAGCTAAGGAAGTGGCTAAGATTAGTGTGTTGATGCTAACATAACTTATGGTAGTTTATATGATTTTAAACTGGCACAATGTGAGCTTGGTGCTTATCATTAAGCACATTACCATCGGTGTCTTCATCAAATAGCATTCTAAATCAAATCAAATTAAACTTTATTTATATAGCATCTTTCATACTAAAAAGCAGCACAAAGTGCTTTAACAGTGAATGTGTAAGCATAAGGCAGCCCTTTTCTCATAGAAACCGTGCTGTAACACCACCAAAAATACAATAACAAGTGTCTTAGTGTCTTAGTGCCCTAAAATAACTTGCTGGTTTTTCACCCTGTTCGTACACAGACCTGGATATAACTTTGTGTACCTTCATCTCAGACGTACATCCACTTAACTGAACAAGCAACATGAGAAAAGCCTATGTTTGTGTCTTTTTTTGAATAATTATCTTTATTAGATTAATTCATCACTTTTGAAATTGGATTCGGCATCTTGTGGAATTGAAAAAGTTTCCGGTATCCTGACCTCCGTCCTCACTGCAGATGTGTAAATATTTACCACCTGACTGACGCACAAACTACACATGCAGTTATTCAGCTGGATGAGGATCAGGGCCTGGAAGTGGCGGCAGAAACAGAAAACATTTTGCTTTAGTTGCTTAAGGACTAAAAGCCTCCCACATGCAGTCGTTGGTCAGAGTTTCCGTCGGTGTGTCGGGACTTTTCTGCTGTTTCCTCCACATGGCTGCATACAGACCGCCCTGCATCATCAGCTCCTCGTGTCTGAACACAAAACAACAAAACAACACGATGCAGTAAACATGCTGACCCCATTTATCTTAAAGTCAGCAGGACTTTATCTCAGTTTAACACATTCAAGCATTCCAGACTTCACTCGTTCAGACAATGAAACGTGATGGAGGAGAGGATCAGTTCCCATATCTGATAAAAAATGAATATTTTAAAGGAGCCATGGCATGAAATTTTCCCTTTTTAAGGTTGTTTAACATTAATATGAGTTCCTCTAGCCTGCCTGCGGTCCCCCAGTGGCTAAAAAGGACGATAGACCTAAACCATGCACTGGAAATGATTCTCCGCCTTTGGTAATGTGACCATGCAGATGGCCTGATCGGGAAAGCCGCCGCTTATGACGTGGAGGTTATTTCCCCCCAGAGCCCATAAACTGCCTTTCCCCGCCCACAGCTCTTTGGCCAGCTCATTGCTCATTGCAGAACGTCTGAAAATGAACCCTGGATCAGTACCAACTCTCTTTGGCCCAACTACAGACCTCGGACAAGTAAGTAATTTAACGCTCTATAATTGTGTTGCTTTCCTGTATCTACAGTATAGTTACATAGCTTGTTACCACAGGAAAGTGTCTGTATCGTTAGCTCTGCAGCTAATAGCATCAGCTGGGCTGTTGGAGGTGTTTGCATGCCCATGAGATGGTTAGCTCGCTCATTTTAGACCAAAACCCCCGACTTCAAGCTTCCTGAAGAAGAATGAATCCGCAAATTCAGTGCATTTCATCAGGATAATGATTCATTCATGGTTCCAGAGTCAAAACGGTCAGTCTGTCTGTGTCGTTAGCTCTGCAGCTAATAGCTCTGCAGCTAATAGCTCAGCAGCTAATAGCTCTGCAGCTAATAGCTCTGCAGCTAATAGCTCTGCAGCTAATAGCTCAGCAGCTAATAGCTCTGCAGCTAATAGCTCTGCAGCTAATAGCTCTGCAGCTAATAGCTCAGCAGCTAATAGCTCAGTCACTGTCGCTAATGTAACAGTAAATTCAATTTCAATTCAATTCAATTCATTTTTATTTATATAGCGCCAAATACAACAAATGTCATCTCAAGGCACTTAGATAGTAAGTCCAATTCAAGCCAATTGGAATTCAATTAATTAATAATAATCATAATTCATAAAATAATCCAATTCGTTCATATAGAGCCAATTCAAAAACAATTTCCTAGCTAAGGAAACCAACAGATTGCACTGAAAACTTTTTGTTTTTCGGTCCAATCTCCCGGCCTGAGCGTGCCTGAGGCGACTGTGGAGAGAAACGACTCCCTTTGAACAGGAAGAAACCTCTGGCAGAACCAGACTCAGGAAGGGTGGCCATCCGCCTCCACCAGCTGGGGTTTGAGAAGACAGAAAGGGGGGGGGGGGGGGGGGGGGGGGGCACCGTAACACCATTCAAAGGATATCTGTTGGAACAGGGAAACACGAGTTAATGACCACAATAATATCACATATACATAAAGAGAGTAAAGTGAGGAAAGGTGTGACAGATGAGGCCCCCCAGCAGTCTGGGCCTATAGCAGCTTAACTATGGGATGTTTCAGGATTACCTGAGCCATCCCTATTCAAGGTAAACACAAGAAACTTGTGCTAACGAAAAAATAAATAATAAAATAAAGGACCAGACTCAGTGAGTAATTCCCTATACTCCCTATATAGATCTGCTCCTCACACCACAACAACCATCTTTTTACAGCCACAAGCTACCTCAGCCTCTCACCAACTGCACACCAGTCACAAGCCCCTTTCACACTGAGGAATAACCCGCGTTTAATTCGCGAATTTAGCGTGTCCGCTGTTGCGTTCACACTGCCGACCCGGGCTGCCGCGTCAACTCGACTCGCCTTTCGACCCGCGTCGGACCCTAGTCTTTTTGCCGAGCCGAGTTTGGTGTGAACGCAATCGACGCGGGTCGGACGTGGGCGTGGCGTGAGGAGTTTAAAAGACAGAATGGACAGCTGATTCAGAACAACAGCGGCAGGTGAGGACAAGTTTCCCTCTGTTTTAGCCTACATCAAGTTGGAGACATTTTTTAATATGGCCAACTGGGGAGACAAGGAGGTCCGCGGGCTCCTCAGCCCCCGAGCAGAGGACGTTATTTACCGCCACATGTCGGGACGGTGAAAGATGGACCTCTGCTGGAAGGGCTGGCGAGAAAGATGGGAGAGCGCGGTTTCCCACGCAGCAAGACGCACCGTAAAGTAACATCTCCATGAACTGCATTGCAAAAACGAGTTCTCAAGGTGTCCCGCCATCGTTTGTTTGAAACATTTGATGCAGACAGGTGTATTTAACCCTACCTCCGACGCATGGCTTGTGCCTACGTCATTGTGCACGCCCAGCATTTTATGTGTTTCGTGTGACGCTCTGCCACTAGGCCACGCCCCCTGAACTCGGCTTCAGGCGACACGGGTCACCAACACGCCAAGCGTTCACATTGCCCCGCCTTTCTCCTCTGCAGACCAAACAGCTCATTCTGAGGATCCTAAGGAAAGCTCAGTTTTGGGACTGGCTGTAATTCTGCACCAAGGCAGAATTTTGGGGAAAAAAACTCAGATACAGTATTAGGGGACCACTAAAGCCTATAAAAATATATAAAAGCCTCCATTTGCTTTCATGCCATAGGACCTTTAAAGGTTAAAAACAAAAGAATAGACAAAAAAGAGCCGACATGGGGAGATGGTCGGCCACTCATAATGTCTTATGACACCGGGGATGCTTTAAGCACAAAGTTGAGCTCCCTGCAAACTTTAACCAACTTTACTATGAATTAATAAAAGTGTGTTAGTCTGGACTGCCAGACAGACGGAGACAGAGCGGGTCAGAAATAGAGGCCAAGAGATAAAACAGGTCGGTGCGAAAGAGACAGATGGAGGCTCAGAGAGAAGAAGAGAAAACGGGAAAGGAGGGGCCAAGAGGTGCAGGGAAGGGGCGCTGAGCTTTCTCTAAATTATGCGTGACCACTTTAGGTCTATAAATACCTTGGTGGTGAGGCAGCCTAATTTGAAAACACATTTTTCTCTTGTTCTTTTATAAGTTCAGTATACCTGAAAGTGAAGCCCTTTGCCTCGGGCCTCTTTGGGTCTGGCTAACAGTCCTAACACGTTCATGATAAAACAACATGGAAATGATGGGTTTGGTGATGAAAAGCAGGAGTTCTCACCCCTTCCCAGATGTTTTATCATGTTGCTTGCATGGACTTAATATCTATCTATACATATATATATATCTATATATGTATATAGATATATCTCTATCTGTTCTTCTGACGACTGCAAAGCTGTAAATACCAAACATTAAAGGCCTTTCATGAGGTCATATCATTTTCTGAGGTCCTGTTGGAAAAATATCTGTGACATGTTTTAGTCAAAAATCCCTCAAAGAACCAGAACAGGAGAAGTTCTCTCAACCTTTTCTTTTCTTTCTGTTCCCTGGAACCTTTAAAGTGTCCTCCAGTGAATGTGAAAAACACGATTTATATCACAAAACGGGAATAAAATTCCCTCAGATTTGGAGTCTTTGGAGTTTTTTTTTACATTAATTTACTCAAATAGTGGCCTAAAATGAGCAGAAACACACATTTAAATATAATTTCTTGTCTAATGATTAATTTCCAACCACATTTGTATGATTGTGACAGCCATATTAAGGATTTTATGTGGTTTTTGAAGCATTTTGGTCATGAGACACCTCTCATTTCTTCATATTTTGCATCCAACCAGCTTAAGTGATTTTCAGCAATAGTTTCAACACTTTCTGGAAGTTTTTCATTGTTTTTCTTTGGACATTTTCTGCTTTTTTCCTCATTTTCAGTCCAGTTTTTCTCTGTTAAGCCACTTAACTCTGAGCTGTGAACCATTCAGGCAGGAAAAAGGCTCCTAACTCAAGGGATGAACCAGTGTTGTGTCCACATTTTAAACTGGATCTTTAGGCACTTTGTTCCCAGCAGCCTGTCACAGAGACACATCATTTGTTCCCATTTCTTTAGCTGCATCTGTGAAAAACAGCTTCATAGTTTCAACTTTTTTGTACATTTATGTTAAAACTGCTTCCAGTTACCAAAAGAGTCAAATTAATATAAGAAATTCAGTTTAAAAAACAATCCTAATCCCAAAATAATGAACATTATCACGTCTAAAAGTAGAAAAAAAAAGACAATAATAAGAATTATATGTTATTCAACATCAAGAAAAAGTAAATAAGATTCAATTTAAAACTTAAAAAAGGAATATAAGATATAATCTAATGACTAATTATGGAACAGTTAATATAAATGAAATGATTAAAGTGTTTTATGCCACCAGAAATGAATAATCTAGAAGCTCTTTGTGGGTTTTAGACTGGAATTAAGATTTGTTCCCATTTCTTTAGCTGCATCTGTGAAAAACAGCAAAGATAACACAGTGTGACAGACAGAAAACAGGATTTCTGCAGCAACAAGGTGATTCCCAAAGAGCTGTTAGCTGAAAACTTGGCATATCTCAGCATGGTGTGCAGTGTGTCCTTAAAACATTTGAGGAAACTGGACAAGTGGAGGACAGAAGAAGAAGTGTCAGGCCTAAAGAACTATCTCCAGCAGATGAACAGGATCTGAAAGTGATGTCCTTAAGAAAGAGGAAAACATCCAGCAAAGACCTGACACAGGAGCTGAGAGATGCATCTGGACCTTCAGCTGATCCATCTGCTGTTGGCCCAAGCCTGATCAGAAATGGGCTCCATGGAAGGGTGGCTGTCAAGAAGCCTGATCAGAAATGGGCTCCATGGAAGGGTGGCTGTCAAGAAGCCTCATCAGAAATGGGCTCCATGGAAGGGTGGCTGTCAAGAAGCCTGATCAGAAATGGGCTCCATGGAAGGGTGGCTGTCAAGAAGCCTGATCAGAAATGGGCTCCATGGAAGGGTGGCTGTCAAGAAGCCTGATCAGAAATGGGCTCCATGGAAGGGTGGCTGTCAGGAAGCCTGATCAGAAATGGGCTCCATGGAAGGGTGGCTGTCAAGAAGCCTGATCAGAAATGGGCTCCATGGAAGGGTGGCTGTCAAGAAGCCTGATCAGAAATGGGCTCCATGGAAGGGTGGCTGTCAAGAAGCCTGATCAGAAATGGGCACCATGGAAGGGTGGCTGTCAAGAAGCCTGATCAGAAATGGGCACCATGGAAGGGTGGCCAAAGCCCTTTTACAGAGAGCCGTTCCACTTCCTATTCGCCCCATTATAAAAAATTTGGCTGCAGTTCAGTTGATTTTCTCTGGGGGCGCTGGCGAGCGAGTGCAGAATGACCATTTTCCATAGGGCTGGCGCTAATAACTCAAAAAATGTCCCCGCTAGCGGCTGAAACCTGAAAATAATACTGTGATTTCTGACAGAGGGATGTGGATTTATATCGAAAGTACAATAACCTGGGAGTTACAGCTTTCTGTTTTCTTACAGGTCTGGCATTTGCGAGTCAGTATCTGCTAGCATCTAGCTAACGGAATCTGAAGAACGCACGGCAGATTACGACCGGCTGCTTTACGGCACTCGTCCACTGTGCCAGAGTGCTAACCTGGTGCCGCTAACAACAACCAAAGCTAAACCAGAGGCTAGTCAGAGAGTATGTTAAAGGGCTGTGCTGAAATCTGTAACTATTTGAGCTAACCCCTCTCTGCTAGCTCAGCGCTAGGACTGACCATGCCGTAAAGTGATGCCACATGCGTGACGTCACTCGGAATGCAATACTGACAATAAATGTGTATTTTAAACAAATCTAGTGAGTCTAAAAAAATCAAACCAAGTGCCGTTTGAAAGGATAATTTATCCTGCCTTTAGGAAAATTAAAATGAAAAAATATAAAAAATTGTATCCAAAGCAATGGCTGCATCTAAGGTGGATTTCATAGTACCACCATAGAGTTCGGCGTGCTCTGCACTGCTTCGTTGGCGCCCCTAGAGTGCAGTACCACCCGGAAATAGCCGCCAGTTTTCCCTCTCCTCATAATAGAGACTCTCTGGGGTGGCTGTCAAGAAGCCTGATCAGAAATGGGCTCCATGGAAGGGTGGCTGTCAAGAAGCCTGATCAGAAATGGGCTCCATGGAAGGGTGGCTGTCAAGAAGCCTGATCAGAAATGGGCTCCATGGAAGGGTGGCTGTCAAGAAGCCTGATCAGAAATGGGCTCCATGGAAGGGTGGCTGTCAAGAAGCCTGATCAGAAATGGGCTCCATGGAAGGGTGGCTGTCAAGAAGCCTGATCAGAAATGGGCTCCATGGAAGGGTGGCTGTCAAGAAGCCTGATCAGAAATGGGCTCCATGGAAGGGTGGCTGTCAGGAAGCCTGATCAGAAATGGGCTCCATGGAAGGGTAGCTGTCAGGAAGCCTGATCAGAAATGGGCTCCATGGAAGGGTGGCTGTCAGGAAGCCTGATCAGAAATGGGCACCATGGAAGGGTGGCAACTGCCCTTTTACAGAGAGCCGTTCCACTTCCTATTCGCCCCATTATAAAAAATTTGGCTGCAGTTCAGTTGATTTTCTCTGGGGGCGCTGGCGAGCGAGTGCAGAATGACCATTTTCCATAGGGCTGGCGCTAATAACTCAAAAAATGTCCCCGCTAGCGGCTGAAACCTGAAAATATTACTGTGATTTCTGACAGAGGGATGTGGATTTATATCGAAAGTACAATAACCTGGGAGTTACAGCTTTCTGTTTTCTTACAGGTCTGGCATTTGCGAGTCAGTATCTGCTAGCATCTAGCTAACGGAATCTGAAGAACGCACGGCAGATTACGACCGGCTGCTTTACGGCACTCGTCCACTGTGCCAGAGTGCTAACCTGGTGCCGCTAACAACAACCAAAGCTAAACCAGAGGCTAGTCAGAGAGTATGTTAAAGGGCTGTGCTGAAATCTGTAACTATTTGAGCTAACACCTCTCTGCTAGCTCAGCGCTAGGACTGACCATGCCGTAAAGTGATGCCACATGCGTGACGTCACTCGGAATGCAATACTGACAATAAATGTGTATTTTAAACAAATCTAGTGAGTCTAAAAAAATCAAACCAAGTGCCGTTTGAAAGGATAATTTATCCTGCCTTTAGGAAAATTAAAATGAAAAAATATAAAAAATTCTATCCAAAGCAATGGCTGCATCTAAGGTGGATTTCATAGTACCACCAGAGAGTTCGGCGTGCTCTGCACTGCTTCGTTGGCGCCCCTAGAGTCCAGTACCACCCGGAAATAGCCGCCAGTTTTCCCTCTCCTCATAATAGAGACTCTCTGGGGTGGCTGTCAAGAAGCCTGATCAGAAATGGGCTCCATGGAAGGGTGGCTGTCAAGAAGCCTGATCAGAAATGGGCTCCATGGAAGGGTGGCTGTCAAGAAGCCTGATCAGAAATGGGCTCCATGGAAGGGTGGCTGTCAAGAAGCCTGATCAGAAATGGGCTCCATGGAAGGGTGGCTGTCAAGAAGCCTCAACAGAAATGGGCTCCATGGAAGGGTGGCTGACAAGAAGCCTCAACAGAAATGGGCTCCATGGAAGGGTGGCTGTCAAGAAACCTCAACAGAAATGGGCTCCATGGAAGGGTGGCTGTCAGGAAGCCTGATCAAAAATGGGCTTCATGGAAGGGTGGCTGTCAAGAAGCCTGATCAGAAATGGACTCCATGGAAGGGTGGCTGTCAACAAGCCTGATCAGAAATGGGCTCCATGGAAGGGTGGCTGTCAAGAAGCCTCATCAGAAATGGGCTCCATGGAAGGGTGGCTGTCAAGAAGCCTGATCAGAAATGGGCTCCATGGAAGGGTGGCTGTCAAGAAGCCTGATCAGAAATGGGCTCCATGGAAGGGTGGCTGTCAAGAAGCCTGATCAGAAATGGGCTCCATGGAAGGGTGGCTGTCAAGAAGCCTGATCAGAAATGGGCTCCATGGAAGGGTGGCTGTCAAGAAGCCTGATCAGAAATGGGCTCCATGGAAGGGTGGCTGTCAAGAAGCCTGATCAGAAATGGGCACCATGGAAGGGTGGCAACTGCCCTTTTACAGAGAGCCGTTCCACTTCCTATTCGCCCCATTATAAAAAATTTGGCTGCAGTTCAGTTGATTTTCTCTGGGGGCGCTGGCGAGCGAGTGCAGAATGACCATTTTCCATAGGGCTGGCGCTAATAACTCAAAAAATGTCCCCGCTAGCGGCTGAAACCTGAAAATAATACTGTGATTTCTGACAGAGGGATGTGGATTTATATCGAAAGTACAATAACCTGGGAGTTACAGCTTTCTGTTTTCTTACAGGTCTGGCATTTGCGAGTCAGTATCTGCTAGCATCTAGCTAACGGAATCTGAAGAACGCACGGCAGATTACGACCGGCTGCTTTACGGCACTCGTCCACTGTGCCAGAGTGCTAACCTGGTGCCGCTAACAACAACCAAAGCTAAACCAGAGGCTAGTCAGAGAGTATGTTAAAGGGCTGTGCTGAAATCTGTAACTATTTGAGCTAACACCTCTCTGCTAGCTCAGCGCTAGGACTGACCATGCCGTAAAGTGATGCCACATGCGTGACGTCACTCGGAATGCAATACTGACAATAAATGTGTATTTTAAACAAATCTAGTGAGTCTAAAAAAATCAAACCAAGTGCCGTTTGAAAGGATAATTTATCCTGCCTTTAGGAAAATTAAAATGAAAAAATATAAAAAATTGTATCCAAAGCAATGGCTGCATCTAAGGTGGATTTCATAGTACCACCATAGAGTTCGGCGTGCTCTGCACTGCTTCGTTGGCGCCCCTAGAGTGCAGTACCACCCGGAAATAGCCGCCAGTTTTCCCTCTCCTCATAATAGAGACTCTCTGGGGTGGCTGTCAAGAAGCCTGATCAGAAATGGGCTCCATGGAAGGGTGGCTGTCAAGAAGCCTGATCAGAAATGGGCTCCATGGAAGGGTGGCTGTCAAGAAGCCTGATCAGAAATGGGCTCCATGGAAGGGTGGCTGTCAAGAAGCCTGATCAGAAATGGGCTCCATGGAAGGGTGGCTGTCAGGAAGCCTGATCAGAAATGGGCTCCATGGAAGGGTAGCTGTCAGGAAGCCTGATCAGAAATGGGCTCCATGGAAGGGTGGCTGTCAGGAAGCCTGATCAGAAATGGGCTCCATGGAAGGGTGGCTGTCAAGAAGCCTGATCAGAAATGGGCACCATGGAAGGGTGGCAACTGCCCTTTTACAGAGAGCCGTTCCACTTCCTATTCGCCCCATTATAAAAAATTTGGCTGCAGTTCAGTTGATTTTCTCTGGGGGCGCTGGCGAGCGAGTGCAGAATGACCATTTTCCATAGGGCTGGCACTAATAACTCAAAAAATGTCCCCGCTAGCGGCTGAAACCTGAAAATATTACTGTGATTTCTGACAGAGGGATGTGGATTTATATCGAAAGTACAATAACCTGGGAGTTACAGCTTTCTGTTTTCTTACAGGTCTGGCATTTGCGAGTCAGTATCTGCTAGCATCTAGCTAACGGAATCTGAAGAACGCACGGCAGATTACGACCGGCTGCTTTACGGCACTCGTCCACTGTGCCAGAGTGCTAACCTGGTGCCGCTAACAACAACCAAAGCTAAACCAGAGGCTAGTCAGAGAGTATGTAAAAGGGCTGTGCTGAAATCTGTAACTATTTGAGCTAACCCCTCTCTGCTAGCTCAGCGCTAGGACTGACCATGCCGTAAAGTGATGCCACATGCGTGACGTCACTCGGAATGCAATACTGACAATAAATGTGTATTTTAAACAAATCTAGTGAGTCTAAAAAAATCAAACCAAGTGCCGTTTGAAAGGATAATTTATCCTGCCTTTAGGAAAATTAAAATGAAAAAATATAAAAAATTCTATCCAAAGCAATGGCTGCATCTAAGGTGGATTTCATAGTACCACCAGAGAGTTCGGCGTGCTCTGCACTGCTTCGTTGGCGCCCCTAGAGTCCAGTACCACCCGGAAATAGCCGCCAGTTTTCCCTCTCCTCATAATAGAGACTCTCTGGGGTGGCTGTCAAGAAGCCTGATCAGAAATGGGCTCCATGGAAGGGTGGCTGTCAAGAAGCCTGATCAGAAATGGGCTCCATGGAAGGGTGGCTGTCAAGAAGCCTGATCAGAAATGGGCTCCATGGAAGGGTGGCTGTCAAGAAGCCTGATCAGAAATGGGCTCCATGGAAGGGTGGCTGTCAAGAAGCCTGATCAGAAATGGGCTCCATGGAAGGGTGGCTGTCAAGAAGCCTCATCAGAAATGGGCTCCATGGAAGGGTGGCTGTCAAGAAGCCTGATCAGAAATGGGCTCCATGGAAGGGTGGCTGTCAAGAAGCCTGATCAGAAATGGGCTCCATGGAAGGGTGGCTGTCAAGAAGCCTGATCAGAAATGGGCTCCATGGAAGGGTGGCTGTCAAGAAGCCTGATCAGAAATGGGCTCCATGGAAGGGTGGCTGTCAAGAAGCCTGATCAGAAATGGGCTCCATGGAAGGGTGGCCAAAGCCCTTTTACAGAGAGCCGTTCCACTTCCTATTCGCCCCACTGTAAAAAATTTGGCTGCAGTTCAGTTGATTTTCTCTGGGGGCGCTGGCGAGCGAGTGCAGAATGACCATTTTCCATAGGGCTGGCACTAATAACTCAAAAAATGTCCCCGCTAACGGCTGAAACCTGAAAATAATACTGTGATTTCTGACAGAGGGATGTGGATTTATATCGAAAGTACAATAACCTGGGAGTTACAGCTTTCTGTTTTCTTACAGGTCTGGCATTTGCGAGTCAGTATCTGCTAGCATCTAGCTAACGGAATCTGAAGAACGCACGGCAGATTACGACCGGCTGCTTTATGGCACTCGTCCACTGTGCCAGAGTGCTAACCTGGTGCCGCTAACAACAACCAAAGCTAAACCAGAGGCTAGTCAGAGAGTATGTTAAAGGGCTGTGCTGAAATCTGTAACTATTTGAGCTAACCCCTCTCTGCTAGCTCAGCGCTAGGACTGACCATGCCGTAAAGTGATGCCACATGCGTGACGTCACTCGGAATGCAATACTGACAATAAATGTGTATTTTAAACAAATCTAGTGTCTAAAAAAAAATCAAACCAAGTGCCGTTTGAAAGGATAATTTATCCTGCCTTTAGGAAAATTAAAATGAAAAAATATAAAAAAATTCTATCCAAAGCAATGGCTGCATCTAAGGTGGATTTCATAGTACCACCAGAGAGTTCGGCGTGCTCTGCACTGCTTCGTTGGCGCCCCTAGAGTGCAGTACCACCCGGAAAAAGCCGCCAGTTTTCCCTCTCATAATAGACTCTCTGGGGTGGCTGTCAAGAAGCCTGATCAGAAATGGGCTCCATGGAAGGGTGGCTGTCAAGAAGCCTGATCAGAAATGGGCTCCATGGAAGGGTGGCTGTCAAGAAGCCTGATCAGAAATGGGCTCCATGGAAGGGTGGCTGTCAAGAAGCCTGATCAGAAATGGGCTCCATGGAAGGGTGGCTGTCAAGAAGCCTGATCAGAAATGGGCTCCATGGAAGGGTGGCTGTCAGGAAGCCTGATCAGAAATGGGCTCCATGGAAGGGTAGCTGTCAGGAAGCCTGATCAGAAATGGGCTCCATGGAAGGGTGGCTGTCAGGAAGCCTGATCAGAAATGGGCTCCATGGAAGGGTGGCTGTCAAGAAGCCTGATCAGAAATGGGCACCATGGAAGGGTGGCAACTGCCCTTTTACAGAGAGCCGTTCCACTTCCTATTCGCCCCATTATAAAAAATTTGGCTGCAGTTCAGTTGATTTTCTCTGGGGGCGCTGGCGAGCGAGTGCAGAATGACCATTTTCCAAAGGGCTGGCGCTAATAACTCAAAAAATGTCCCCGCTAGCGGCTGAAACCTGAAAATATTACTGTGATTTCTGACAGAGGGATGTGGATTTATATCGAAAGTACAATAACCTGGGAGTTACAGCTTTCTGTTTTCTTACAGGTCTGGCATTTGCGAGTCAGTATCTGCTAGCATCTAGCTAACAGAATCTGAAGAACGCACGGCAGATTACGACCGGCTGCTTTACGGCACTCGTCCACTGTGCCAGAGTGCTAACCTGGTGCCGCTAACAACAACCAAAGCTAAACCAGAGGCTAGTCAGAGAGTATGTAAAAGGGCTGTGCTGAAATCTGTAACTATTTGAGCTAACCCCTCTCTGCTAGCTCAGCGCTAGGACTGACCATGCCGTAAAGTGATGCCACATGCGTGACGTCACTCGGAATGCAATACTGACAATAAATGTGTATTTTAAACAAATCTAGTGAGTCTAAAAAAATCAAACCAAGTGCCGTTTGAAAGGATAATTTATCCTGCCTTTAGGAAAATTAAAATGAAAAAATATAAAAAATTCTATCCAAAGCAATGGCTGCATCTAAGGTGGATTTCATAGTACCACCAGAGAGTTCGGCGTGCTCTGCACTGCTTCGTTGGCGCCCCTAGAGTCCAGTACCACCCGGAAATAGCCGCCAGTTTTCCCTCTCCTCATAATAGAGACTCTCTGGGGTGGCTGTCAAGAAGCCTGATCAGAAATGGGCTCCATGGAAGGGTGGCTGTCAAGAAGCCTGATCAGAAATGGGCTCCATGGAAGGGTGGCTGTCAAGAAGCCTGATCAGAAATGGGCTCCATGGAAGGGTGGCTGTCAAGAAGCCTGATCAGAAATGGGCTCCATGGAAGGGTGGCTGTCAAGAAGCCTGATCAGAAATGGGCTCCATGGAAGGGTGGCTGTCAAGAAGCCTCATCAGAAATGGGCTCCATGGAAGGGTGGCTGTCAAGAAGCCTGATCAGAAATGGGCTCCATGGAAGGGTGGCTGTCAAGAAGCCTGATCAGAAATGGGCTCCATGGAAGGGTGGCTGTCAAGAAGCCTGATCAGAAATGGGCTCCATGGAAGGGTGGCTGTCAAGAAGCCTGATCAGAAATGGGCTCCATGGAAGGGTGGCTGTCAAGAAGCCTGATCAGAAATGGGCTCCATGGAAGGGTGGCTGTCAAGAAGCCTGATCAGAAATGGGCTCCATGGAAGGGTGGCCAAAGCCCTTTTACAGAGAGCCGTTCCACTTCCTATTCGCCCCACTGTAAAAAATTTGGCTGCAGTTCAGTTGATTTTCTCTGGGGGCGCTGGCGAGCGAGTGCAGAATGACCATTTTCCATAGGGCTGGCACTAATAACTCAAAAAATGTCCCCGCTAACGGCTGAAACCTGAAAATAATACTGTGATTTCTGACAGAGGGATGTGGATTTATATCGAAAGTACAATAACCTGGGAGTTACAGCTTTCTGTTTTCTTACAGGTCTGGCATTTGCGAGTCAGTATCTGCTAGCATCTAGCTAACGGAATCTGAAGAACGCACGGCAGATTACGACCGGCTGCTTTATGGCACTCGTCCACTGTGCCAGAGTGCTAACCTGGTGCCGCTAACAACAACCAAAGCTAAACCAGAGGCTAGTCAGAGAGTATGTTAAAGGGCTGTGCTGAAATCTGTAACTATTTGAGCTAACCCCTCTCTGCTAGCTCAGCGCTAGGACTGACCATGCCGTAAAGTGATGCCACATGCGTGACGTCACTCGGAATGCAATACTGACAATAAATGTGTATTTTAAACAAATCTAGTGTCTAAAAAAAAATCAAACCAAGTGCCGTTTGAAAGGATAATTTATCCTGCCTTTAGGAAAATTAAAATGAAAAAATATAAAAAAATTCTATCCAAAGCAATGGCTGCATCTAAGGTGGATTTCATAGTACCACCAGAGAGTTCGGCGTGCTCTGCACTGCTTCGTTGGCGCCCCTAGAGTGCAGTACCACCCGGAAAAAGCCGCCAGTTTTCCCTCTCATAATAGACTCTCTGGGGTGGCTGTCAAGAAGCCTGATCAGAAATGGGCTCCATGGAAGGGTGGCTGTCAAGAAGCCTGATCAGAAATGGGCTCCATGGAAGGGTGGCTGTCAAGAAGCCTGATCAGAAATGGGCTCCATGGAAGGGTGGCTGTCAAGAAGCCTGATCAGAAATGGGCTCCATGGAAGGGTGCCGTAAAGCATAACTCAGCCATAAAGCATCACACAGACCTCATTCAAAGTTTACATGTGACAGGAGACTCTCGGCTTTAACTGAACCAAAGGGTTTGTTCAAGAATTATTCGGATACGGCTTTTACTTTTCGAACAGGGACCGTTTGTTCGAGACAGTAGGCTACAGTCAAAATTATAGTGTAATTTTAAGAAGCCATAGTGAGCGTACATGTCAGAGACACAGACGAGCCGCACCTGCTCCTGTTACCGGGGCAACGCCTTGTTAGCCTGCTCTGTTCTAATTTTCCAAATTCCAAAGAAGAGCTTTGGGATGTCCTTCAAGAAGCCTGGAGAACTATTCCTGAAGACTCCTTAAAGAAAGGACAGAAAGCTGTCTGAGAGGGTTCAGGCTGTGCTGGAGGAGAAAGCAGCTCAGAGCAGATATTCACTTTAAAGCTGCTCAGAACTGAATTAACTCTGGTTCTGCCTCAGATTCTGGGTTTATGTTCATGTTGGAACATGTTTCAGTGAATCTCTGCAGCTGTTACCATGGAAACATCTGCAGATATTCACTTTAAAGCTGCTCAGAACTGAACTAACTCTGGTTCTGACTCAGATTCTGGGTTTATGTTCATGTTGGAACATGTTTCAGTGAATCTCTGCAGCTGTTACCATGGAAACATCTGCAGATATTCACTTTAAAGCTGCTCAGAACTGAACTAACTCTGGTTCTGCCTCAGATTCTGGGTTTATGTTCATGTTGGAACATGTTTCAGTGAATCTCTGCAGCTGTTACCATGGAAACATCTGCAGATATTCACTTTAAAGCTGCTCAGAACTGAACTAACTCTGGTTCTGCCTCAGATTCTGGGTTTATGTTCATGTTGGAACATGTTTCAGTGAATCTCTGCAGCTGTTACCATGGAAACATCTGCAGATATTCACTTTAAAGCTGCTCAGAACTGAACTAACTCTGGTTCTGACTCAGATTCTGGGTTTATGTTCATGTTGGAACATGTTTCAGTGAATCTCTGCAGCTGTTACCATGGAAACATCTGCAGATATTCACTTTAAAGCTGCTCAGAACTGAACTAACTCTGGTTCTGACTCAGATTCTGGGTTTATGTTCATGTTGGAACATGTTTCAGTGAATCTCTGCAGCTGTTACCATGGAAACATCTGCAGATATTCACTTTAAATGTTGTTAAAGTTGTACAAATCTTACATTCCTCCTCTAAGCTCACGCCACAGTGTGTGTTACTGTGATAAAAGGTAAAGCCCAAAGATGATCCTCGTTGTTTTCTTAAAGTGAGCCAACGTGCCGAGCAGCCTCAGGCCTCCTCCCGTCTCCTTTCCACCTCTTTGGGGCAGAAACTGTGTATTCTGACACCGGAGGTGAAATGGTTTGTCCCGTGTTTACATCACAGTGTCAATCAAAAGATGAATGCTTTTCACTCAGTGTCCAGCACACAAGCCTTCAGGGGCAGAGCGAGCTCTGCAGTGAGGGATGGATAAACTGCAGCGTGATCGAATCATCTCAGGTGAGCTCTGATAAGACCCCAGTGCTACCCTCTGCAAGTGTTTGAGAAAGGAAGTCCTGGAAGCCGGCTCCTATATCAAAGGATGGCATGCATCAGCAGCTCAGTGGCAGCTCACAGATGTGTGTGTGTGTGTGTGTGTGTGTGTGTGTGTGTGTGTGTGTGTGTGAGCCTCTGGCTGGGACAAACATACCAAAAGGTTTTAAAGCAACACAAAAACACACTCTGGGCTTCTGATCTGCAGATAACACGTTTTCAGGCACTTAGGACACACACGGTCGCTCAGGTGTAACAGGCACGCACACCCCTCCATCCTCCCAGCAGCCTCACCGTCCTCTCTCCTGGATCTGCCCCCTCTGAAGCACCAGGATCTGGTCTGCCCCCACCACCGTGGACAGCCTGCAACGCACACAAACATCTCCTGAACTCAACGGTTTCCATGTTGCAACTCTGAGCATCATCGCTTCATCTGAGCAGAAAAACACGGTGCACTCTAAACTACTGCTTTCACTGTTCTTTTACTGTTTTTACTTCTTCTTCTCTTTATTTATTACCTGCTGTAAAGCACTTTGGTACATCGTAATGATTGTCTGTAGAGGGCTGTGGAAATAAAGTCCATTTCCTCCACATAAAGAGCCTTTGAACAGTTTCCCTGCACATGTGCATTTACTCACTCTGCTGCTCATACCTGCATCCTGACACTCCTCCTGCTGTCCAAACGGCATCTTCCTTCTCTTATGTACATGTTGTTGCTTTTATTTGTTTATTCTATTTATCTCTCTGTCCATCCCTTTATTTATCTCTACCTGTATTTTTCTGCTTTTGTTTATTATCACTGCAGCCCAACAAACTTCTTGCATGAGAAAACATACTTCTGATCCTGTAAAATAAGACTGAATAAACGCTGTTGGTGTGGAGATGGTCAGATCGTGTAAAGTTTGCTGTGGATCCTCAGAGGGACAGAGGAGGGGCCACAAAGCCAGGATAAAATGTCAAAGTGAATCCAAACCATAACTGAGCAGAGTTTCTGCAGCATGTTAACAGCTGCCTGCTGCAGAACATGTAAGGTGGTGCATCTCGTCTTCACCACAGGGCTTAAATGGGCGGGGCTTAGCTGATTTCTGTTTGTAGGCAGACGTACATACCGCACTGAGCCCCTCTGAATGACCAAAGATGGGTTACGCTAACTTAAAGGGATAATCCGGAATAAAATGCACTTTAGATCAATTTACGGGATGTTGGGAGTACATACGTTGAGTTGACATCAAAATCATGTCATTCGGATGTGTTTTGAGAATTTCGATTTGACCGTTTTTAGCCAAAAGTCGTTAGCCTGGAAGTGATGAGGGCATCGAGTATCACCGCTATAAAACGCTATTTTTATACCTCTTCTACAGCTCCAAACAACATAACACTTACGTGGTAGTGAGTAGAGGGTCCCTAAAGCCAAACCAAAGTGTCCCGAGGTCTTCATGTGGTCGGATAGAGAGTCCAGAATGAATTTAATCAAGCCAGTACCTGCTCTCAATCAGAGCTCTTCCGTCAACAGGAGGCTACCTCACGCGAGACATCATGTCACGTGAGTCCGTAGTTGATTGCCGAGTGTGCAGTAACTCGCTCTGGAAAGTCACAATTTCGTTGCCGTTTTTTTTTTACAAACATAGTCCAGTATTTCTTTCAAAAGTGAAATGAAGTTGTATGCAACAGCAAAGCCTAGCTTACTAACAGGTTGGAATTTTGAAATGTCACGTGACGTGATGTCTCGCGTGAGGTAGCCTCCTGTTGACGGAAGAGGCTAGCACAATAACAGCTAGCACAATCACAGCTAGCACAATAACAGCTAGCACCATAACAGCTAGCACAATAACAGCTAGCACAATAACAGCTAGCACAATCACAGCTAGCACAATAACAGCTAGCACCATAACAGCTAGCACAATAACAGCTAGCACCATAACAGCTAGCACCATAACAGCTAGCACAATCACAGCTAGCACAATAACAGCTAGCACAATAACAGCTAGCACCATAACAACTAGCACAATAACAGCTAGCACCATAACAGCTAGCACAATAACAGCTAGCACAATAACAGCTAGCACAATAACAACTAGCACAATAACAGCTAGCACAATAACAGCTAGCACAATAACAGCTATACAGCTAGCACAATAACAGCTAGCACAATAACATCTAGCACAATAACAGCTCGCACAATAACAGCTAGCACAATAATAGCTAGAACAATCACAGCTAGCACAATAACAGCTAGCACAATAACAGCTAGCACCATAACAGCTAGCACCATAACAGCTAGCACCATAACAGCTAGCACAATAACAGCTAGCACAATAACAGCTAGCACAATAACAGCTAGCACCATAACAACTAGTACAATCACAGCTAGCCCAATCACAGCTAGCACCAGGTAAAGACTTGACACTTTTAACCACCACTCAGCAGGCTCAGATGGAAACACAGCATCTGTTATCTAATATGTTGCTAAAGACTTAGAAACTTATTATGTGAGTAGGCTGGGTGGAAAGCAGCTGGACTTTTTATTTTATTGGCTCCTGAAGACGTCTCACCTCTCATCTGAGATCCAGCTGCCTTCTATCAAAGCTTTTAGGATCAGCGAGAGGCTTCAGCAACAGGTGTGCTTTACAGACGGCTTTGTGTGCATCATACATGTGTTGGAGCTGCGCTAAAACATACAAACTCCACTGGATTTCATCGAAAAACGTGTTTTAGGGAGTCGAATAAGGACTATCGAATGCTTTTTTCCTGTCCTGGTAGATAAAAACACTGTGGGCCGCTGGTCTTTATTAGATACATCTATTTAAAGGTAATTAACCAGTTCTACATTCAGAGAAATGACTTGTTTTCATTCAGAATAAAGAAATAGTATAGTTTTTTTCTGTTTTTAACTGAATGTGGCATAAAACTGTGGACTGGAAGGATGGGAGAAGAAGATGGGAAGTGAGTCATAACGTGCGGCTGGATGTTAAACATGTTCAGCTGTCGTATAAAAGTGAAATATTCCACCATTCCTCAGTGATTATCAACAGAAACACTCTGTTACACATGTGCTGAGTGCGTCGCTCTGGGCTGGGGAACTCTGAGTGAACCTGTCTGTAAATTATTAAAGTTAATATTTATGGCCACTCTCTGATGAGCCCCTGATTAAACCCACCCTGTGTCGTCCCACCGCCTCGCTGCTCTGGATCCTGCACAATCACTCGGCTTAAACACAGCCCCACAGCGGAGAAACTGCAGATACTTTGGGGGATTAATCCATGGATCTGAAACCGAACAGTTTGCTGAACAAAAGAAAGAAGAAGAATAAAGCCCGAGCTCTGCTGACTCCTCTCCAACCTGATCAGTGTCACTTTGAGCTCCAGCTGAACCGCCGCTGAGCTTTAGCGTCTCAGAAGGCTATCTTTGGACGGCCTCCTTCAATATTTGATAGACAACCTCGGTCACAGGAAGAAATATCTCCCAGCGGAGACTGAACTCCGCCCATAAAGACTCGGGCCCTTACAACCACTGAGCGAGTCGGTAAGCTCGGAGTGTTGATAGACTCAGATCTGACTTTCAGCAGCCACATCAAAGCTTTTTACCACCTCAGAAACATCAGCAGCATTAAAGGTTTCCTCTCCCAAAAATTAAACCTGCCTTAAATCAGCAAAAACCGTTCTTAAATCAGTCCAAAATCTGGTGAAAATAACTTCCAAAACTGACCAAAAAACCAGCAGAACAACCCTCAAAATAAGAGTAAAAAACAGTCAACAAACCAGTCAAAAGCTGGGATTTCTCTCTGAAGATAAGCTGCAGGGAAACAAAATAAACTAAAAAGTTAGACTCAAAGCCTACCTTTTTAGTTTAGCTTACAGCTGAATTTTATTTCATGTATTTATGATTATTATTATATAGCTTTTTACCACCTCAGAAACATCAGCAGAATTAAAGGTTTCCAGGAGAAACTCCTCCATGCATTCATCTCCAGCAGACTCCATCACTGTAACTTTTAACTGGACTTCCCACAAAGAGCATTAAACATCTCACTGGAAAAAATGCCCCTCCAAAAATAAGTAAAAAAACAACAAATAAAAGACGTTTTTGCTTGAAATAAGCAAAAAAATCTGCCAATGGAACTAGTGAAAATCAGCTTGTCCAGATTTCTTGAAATAAAATGTGATATTTAGGACTTTTGAGATAAAAGTGATCTTGAAATTAGCTTAAAAACCTCTTCAAATGAAGAAAAAAAGCTTGTTTCATATGATATGTGACTCAAAACAATTTGTTTTCAAGACTTTTTCATTTAACAAGATATTCCAGATGTATTGTATTAAAACCAGTCCCTATATCTGGCTGAAATGGTGCTTGTTAGGCAGTTGTGTCTCATATTAAGTGTAATGAGATATTTTGACAGGAAATGAGACAAATATACTTGGTAAGACTTTGATTTATTCCAGTACTGCAGCTCATCCAGAACGCTGCTGCTGGAGTTTTAACCCGGACTAAGAGATCTGAACACATCACAGCAGCTTTAAAATCTTTACTCTGGCTTCCAGTCAGTCACAGAATAGATTTTAAAAGCCTGCTGATGGTTTACATCTGTGATATGTTCAGAGAATATAAAGCCAGCAGAGCTCTGAGATCCAAGGACTCAGGTCAGCTGGTCCAGTCCAGAGTCCAGACTAAACATGGAGAAGCAGCATTTAGCTGTTATGCTGCAAACAAGTGGAACAAACTGCCAGTGGAGATTAAACTTTCACCAAATGGAGACATTTTTAAATCCAGGTTAAAGACATTTCTGTTCTCATGTGTCTATGCATGAAATCTGCACGCTATCTTTGAACTTATCTGGACTGTTGCTGGTTTTAAATTCATTTAAATGATTTTATTTGTTTCTCTTTATGTTCTTTTATGTATTTTAATGCTTCTTCCACTCCCTGCTGCAATGCTTTTATTTTATGTAAAGCACTTTGAACTGTTTGTACATGAAATGTGCTACAGATAAACTTGATTTGATTTGATTTGATTTAAATGCTTCTCAGCAGGAGGAAAACATCCAGAGTGTTTCCGAGGAATGGACCGGGCCGGTGAAACTGACCAGTTAACAGTTAGAAGAACAATGTGTGACGGTTACTGCCACCTAGTGGTCAAGCCGGAGATAGCAACCATCCCATATAACTCCCGCCCACTATCCAGGAACAAATAGAAATATCCATCCACTCAGTATCCTGATGAAAAGGAGGTTTAAAGTCTGGATCTTGACTTTTGCTTTGTCGTTTTGTGTGTTTTAATTTAGTTGAAAGCAACATTGATATGGCTGGTAAATAGCCCTGATCCAAGGAGAGCAGACTCCATCTGTTGATGCTACTGAGAGATTAAGAAGCTGCCGGATCATCCAGTTTAGAGGCTGCAGCTCGGTATGAGGCCTGAGGAGGAGACACCGAACATCAGAAGAGTTCATCACCGTAAAGAAGAGCAGATTCCTCGTCTCAGGTTCTCTGTCCTGACTTATGGGACGTGTTGCAGGTCTGAGAAGCAGAAATGATCTTTGTTAACAGATGAAATGCAGGGATAAATTATTAAATATATTTAGTTTATATAGTCTGATGTGAAATAAAGTAAATATCTATAGAACGTTTCCTTTGACAGGAGTTTGTTCTGATCTGCTTTCCAATAGAAATCCTGATGAATTAAAGGAAGAACTGGAGACAGATGCAGCTGAAGTCTGTTCCTCTGACAGATCAATAATCAGAAATGTGTTTCCGTCCTTTGTTCACATGTTCCAATCAGCTTTTCCTCTAATCTCTCCATCCCTCTCTTTGTCCGGCTCAAAGCCGCTTCTTCATCCCTTCTGCTCGCATTTGTTCCTTCCTTTCAGCTGGTTTCCATCTCATCGCTGCTCCTGTAATCTGCTCCAGGCAGCCGTCACCATCACACCACCACCTCCACCTTTCGTCGGGTGGATGTTTCCGCCCTGATTCTGTCCTCGTGTCAGGAACAGTTCAGACGTAGAAAGGTGGGAGTTAATCCGACTGTTTCCTGATGCTTTCTGCTGAGTAAACAGCTGGTGTTGGCTGTCCAGGCTCCATCTTTAAATGTGGAAACCACTCAAAACAGAGTCTTTAAGAGTCAAAGAATGCCAGATAATACGTGTTCTGCCAGCTTACAGAGTCTTTAAGTGTTAAAGAATGCCAGATAATACGTGTTCTGCCAGCTTACAGAGTCTTTAAGTGTTAAAGAATGCCAGATAATACGTGTTCTGCCAGCTTACAGAGTCTTTAAGTGTTAAAGAATGCCAGATAATACGTGTTCTGCCAGCTTACAGAGTCTTTAAGTGTTAAAGAATGCCAGATAATACGTGTTCTGCCAGCTTACAGAGTCTTTAAGTGTTAAAGAATGCCAGATAATACGTGTTCTGCCAGCTTACAGAGTCTTTAAGTGTTAAAGAATGCCAGATAATACATGTTCTGCCAGCTTACAGAGTCTTTAAGTGCTAAAGAATGCCAGATAATACGTGTTCTGCCAGCTTACAGAGTCTTTAAGTGCTAAAGAATGCCAGATAATACGTGTTCTGCCAGCTTACAGAGTCTTTAAGTGCTAAAGAATGCCAGATAATACGTGTTCTGCCAGCTTACAGAGTCTTTAAGTACCAAAGAATGCCAGATAATACGTGTTCTGCCAGCTTACAGAGTCTTTAAGTACCAAAGAATGCCAGATAATACGTGTTCTGCCAGCTTACAGAGTCTTTAAGTGTTAAAGAATGCCAGATAATACGTGTTCTGCCAGCTTACAGAGTCTTTAAGTGTTAAAGAATGCCAGATAATATATGTTCTGCCAGCTTACAGAGTCTTTAAGTGCTAAAGAATGCCAGATAATACGTGTTCTGCCAGCTTACAGAGTCTTTAAGTGCTAAAGAATGCCAGATAATACGTGTTCTGCCAGCTTACAGAGTCTTTAAGTGTTAAAGAATGCCAGATAATACGTGTTCTGCCAGCTTACAGAGTCTTTAAGTGTTAAAGAATGCCAGATAATACGTGTTCTGCCAGCTTACAGAGTCTTTAAGTGCTAAAGAATGCCAGATAATACGTGTTCTGCCAGCTTACAGAGTCTTTAAGTGTTAAAGAATGCCAGATAATACGTGTTCTGCCAGCTTACAGAGTCTTTAAGTGTTAAAGAATGCCAGATAATATATGTTCTGCCAGCTTACAGAGTCTTTAAGTGTTAAAGAATGCCAGATAATACGTGTTCTGCCAGCTTACAGAGTCTTTAAGTGTTAAAGAATGCCAGATAATACGTGTTCTGCCAGCTTACAGAGTCTTTAAGTGTTAAAGAATGCCAGATAATACGAGTTCTGCCAGCTTACAGAGTCTTTAAGTGTTAAAGAATGCCAGATAATACGTGTTCTGCCAGCTTACAGAGTCTTTAAGTGCCAAAGAATGCCAGATAATACGAGTTCTGCCAGCTTACAGAGTCTTTAAGTGTTAAAGAATGCCAGATAATACGTGTTCTGCCAGCTTACAGAGTCTTTAAGTGCCAAAGAATGCCAGATAATACGTGTTCTGCCAGCTTACAGAGTCTTTAAGTGTTAAAGAATGCCAGATAATACGTGTTCTGCCAGCTTACAGAGTCTTTAAGTGTTAAAGAATGCCAGATAATACGTGTTCTGCCAGCTTACAGAGTCTTTAAGTGCCAAAGAATGCCAGATAATACGTGTTCTGCCTGCTTACAGAGTCTTTAAGTGTTAAAGAATGCCAGATAATACGTGTTCTGCCAGCTTACAGAGTCTTTAAGTGCCAAAGAATGCCAGATAATACGAGTTCTAACAGCTTACAGAGTCTTTAAGTGTTAAAGAATGCCAGATAATACGTGTTCTGCCAGCTTACAGAGTCTTTAAGTGCCAAAGAATGCCAGATAATACGTGTTCTGCCAGCTTACAGAGTCTTTAAGTGTTAAAGAATGCCAGATAATACGTGTTCTGCCAGCTTACAGAGTCTTTAAGTGTTAAAGAATGCCAGATAATACGTGTTCTGCCAGCTTACAGAGTCTTTAAGTGCTAAAGAATGCCAGATAATGCATGTTCTGCCAGCTTACAGAGTCTTTGTGCTAAAGAATGCCAGATAATGCGTGTTCTGCCAGCTTACAGAGTCTTTAAGTGTTAAAGAATGCCAGATAATACGTGTTCTGCCAGCTTACAGAGTCTTTAAGTGCTAAAGAATGCCAGATAATACGTGTTCTGCCAGCTTACAGAGTCTTTAAGTGCCAAAGAATGCCAGATAATACGTGTTCTGCCAGCTTACAGAGTCTTTAAGTGCCAAAGAATGCCAGATAATACGTGTTCTGCCAGCTTACAGAGTCTTTGTGCTAAAGAATGCCAGATAATGCGTGTTCTGCCAGCTTACAGAGTCTTTAAGTGTTAAAGAATGCCAGATAATACGTGTTCTGCCAGCTTACAGAGTCTTTAAGTGCTAAAGAATGCCAGATAATACGTGTTCTGCCAGCTTACAGAGTCTTTAAGTGTTAAAGAATGCCAGATAATACGTGTTCTGCCAGCTTACAGAGTCTTTAAGTGCCAAAGAATGCCAGATAATACGTGTTCTGCCACCTTACAGAGTCTTTAAGTGTTAAAGAATGCCAGATAATACGTGTTCTGCCAGCTTACAGAGTCTTTAAGTGTTAAAGAATGCCAGATAATACATGTTCTGCCAGCTTACAGTCTTTAAGTGCCAAAGAATGCCAGATAATACGTGTTCTGCCAGCTTACAGAGTCTTTAAGTGTTAAAGAATGCCAGATAATACGTGTTCTGCCAGCTTACAGAGTCTTTAAGTGTTAAAGAATGCCAGATAATACGTGTTCTGCCAGCTTACAGAGTCTTTAAGTGTTAAAGAATGCCAGATAATACGTGTTCTGCCAGTTTACAGAGTCTTTAAGTGTTAAAGAATGCCAGATAATACGTGTTCTGCCAGCTTACAGAGTCTTTAAGTGTTAAAGAATGCCAGATAATACGTGTTCTGCCAGCTTACAGAGTCTTTAAGTGTTAAAGAATGCCAGATAATACGTGTTCTGCCAGTTTACAGAGTCTTTAAGTGCCAAAGAATGCCAGATAATACGTGTTCTGCCAGCTTACAGAGTCTTTAAGTGTTAAAGAATGCCAGATAATACGTGTTCTGCCAGCTTACAGAGTCTTTAAGTGTTAAAGAATGCCAGATAATACGTGTTCTGCCAGCTTACAGAGTCTTTAAGTGTTAAAGAATGCCAGATAATACGTGTTCTGCCAGCTTACAGAGTCTTTAAGTGTTAAAGAATGCCAGATAATACGTGTTCTGCCAGCTTACAGAGTCTTTAAGTGTTAAAGAATGCCAGATAATACGTGTTCTGCCAGCTTACAGAGTCTTTAAGTGCCAAAGAATGCCAGATAATACGTGTTCTGCCAGCTTACAGAGTCTTTAAGTGTTAAAGAATGCCAGATAATACGTGTTCTGCCAGCTTACAGAGTCTTTAAGTGTTAAAGAATGCCAGATAATACGTGTTCTGCCAGCTTACAGAGTCTTTAAGTGCCAAAGAATGCCAGATAATACATGTTCTGCCAGTTTACAGAGTCTTTAAGTGTTAAAGAATGCCAGATAATACGTGTTCTGCCAGCTTACAGAGTCTTTAAGTGCTAAAGAATGCCAGATAATACGTGTTCTGCCAGCTTACAGAGTCTTTAAGTGCTAAAGAATGCCAGATAATACGTGTTCTGCCAGCTTACAGAGTCTTTAAGTGTTAAAGAATGCCAGATAATACGTGTTCTGCCAGCTTACAGAGTCTTTAAGTGTTAAAGAATGCCAGATAATACGTGTTCTGCCAGCTTACAGAGTCTTTAAGTGTTAAAGAATGCCAGATAATACGTGTTCTGCCAGCTTACAGAGTCTTTAAGTGTTAAAGAATGCCAGATAATACGTGTTCTGCCAGCTTACAGAGTCTTTAAGTGTTAAAGAATGCCAGATAATACGTGTTCTGCCAGCTTACAGAGTCTTTAAGTGTTAAAGAATGCCAGATAATACGTGTTCTGCCAGCTTACAGAGTCTTTAAGTGCTAAAGAATGCCAGATAATACGTGTTCTGCCAGCTTACAGAGTCTTTAAGTGTTAAAGAATGCCAGATAATACGTGTTCTGCCAGCTTACAGAGTCTTTAAGTGCCAAAGAATGCCAGATAATACGTGTTCTGCCAGCTTACAGAGTCTTTAAGTGTTAAAGAATGCCAGATAATACGTGTTCTGCCAGCTTACAGAGTCTTTAAGTGTTAAAGAATGCCAGATAATACGTGTTCTGCCAGCTTACAGAGTCTTTAAGTGTTAAAGAATGCCAGATAATACGTGTTCTGCCAGCTTACAGAGTCTTTAAGTGCTAAAGAATGCCAGATAATACGTGTTCTGCCAGCTTACAGAGTCTTTAAGTGCCAAAGAATGCCAGATAATACGTGTTCTGCCAGCTTACAGAGTCTTTAAGTACCAAAGAATGCCAGATAATACGTGTTCTGCCAGCTTACAGAGTCTTTAAGTGTTAAAGAATGCCAGATAATACGTGTTCTGCCAGCTTACAGAGTCTTTAAGTACCAAAGAATGCCAGATAATACGTGTTCTGCCAGCTTACAGAATCTTTAAGTGCTAAAGAATGCCAGATAATACGTGTTCTGCCAGCTTACAGAGTCTTTAAGTGCTAAAGAATGCCAGATAATACGTGTTCTGCCAGCTTACAGAGTCTTTAAGTGCCAAAGAATGCCAGATAATACGTGTTCTGCCAGCTTACAGAGTCTTTAAGTGTTAAAGAATGCCAGATAATACGTGTTCTGCCAGCTTACAGAGTCTTTAAGTACCAAAGAATGCCAGATAATACGTGTTCTGCCAGCTTACAGAGTCTTTAAGTGTTAAAGAATGCCAGATAATACGTGTTCTGCCAGCTTACAGAGTCTTTAAGTGTTAAAGAATGCCAGATAATACGTGTTCTGCCAGCTTACAGAGTCTTTAAGTGCTAAAGAATGCCAGATAATACGTGTTCTGCCAGCTTACAGAGTCTTTAAGTGTTAAAGAATGCCAGATAATACGTGTTCTGCCAGCTTACAGAGTCTTTAAGTGCTAAAGAATGCCAGATCATACGTGTTCTGCCAGCTTACAGAGTCTTTAAGTGCTAAAGAATGCCAGATAATACGTGTTCTGCCAGCTTACAGAGTCTTTAAGTGTTAAAGAATGCCAGATAATACGTGTTCTGCCAGCTTACAGAGTCTTTAAGTGTTAAAGAATGCCAGATAATACGTGTTCTGCCAGCTTACAGAGTCTTTAAGTGCCAAAGAATGCCAGATAATACGTGTTCTGCCAGCTTACAGAGTCTTTAAGTACCAAAGAATGCCAGATAATACATGTTCTGCCAGCTTACAGAGTCTATAAGTGCTAAAGAATGCCAGATAATACGTGTTCTGCCAGCTTACAGAGTCTTTAAGTGCTAAAGAATGCCAGATAATACGTGTTCTGCCAGCTTACAGAGTCTTTAAGTGCCAAAGAATGCCAGATAATACGTGTTCTGCCAGCTTACAGAGTCTTTAAGTGTTAAAGAATGCCAGATAATACGTGTTCTGCCAGCTTACAGAGTCTTTAAGTGCTAAAGAATGCCAGATCATACGTGTTCTGCCAGCTTACAGAGTCTTTAAGTGCTAAAGAATGCCAGATAATACGTGTTCTGCCAGCTTACAGAGTCTTTAAGTGTTAAAGAATGCCAGATAATACGTGTTCTGCCAGCTTACAGAGTCTTTAAGTGCTAAAGAATGCCAGATAATACGTGTTCTGCCAGCTTACAGAGTCTTTAAGTGTTAAAGAATGCCAGATAATACGTGTTCTGCCAGCTTACAGAGTCTATAAGTGCCAAAGAATGCCAGATAATACGTGTTCTGCCAGCTTACAGAGTCTATAAGTGCCAAAGAATGCCAGATAATACGTGTTCTGCCAGCTTACAGAGTCTATAAGTGCCAAAGAATGCCAGATAATACGTGTTCTGCCAGCTTACAGAGTCTTTAAGTGTTAAAGAATGCCAGATAATACGTGTTCTGCCAGCTTACAGAGTCTTTAAGTGTTAAAGAATGCCAGATAATACGTGTTCTGCCAGCTTACAGAGTCTATAAGTGCTAAAGAATGCCAGATAATACGTGTTCTGCCAGCTTACAGAGTCTATAAGTGCTAAAGAATGCCAGATAATACGTGTTCTGCCAGCTTACAGAGTCTTTAAGTGCCAAAGAATGCCAGATAATACGTGTTCTGCCAGCTTACAGAGTCTTTAAGTACCAAAGAATGCCAGATAATACGTGTTCTGCCAGCTTACAGAGTCTATAAGTGCTAAAGAATGCCAGATAATACGTGTTCTGCCAGCTTACAGAGTCTTTAAGTACCAAAGAATGCCAGATAATACGTGTTCTGCCAGCTTACAGAGTCTATAAGTGTTAAAGAATGCCAGATAATACATGTTCTGCCAGCTTACAGAGTCTATAAGTGCTAAAGAATGCCAGATAATACGTGTTCTGCCAGCTTACAGAGTCTTTAAGTACCAAAGAATGCCAGATAATACGTGTTCTGCCAGCTTACAGAGTCTTTAAGTACCAAAGAATGCCAGATAATACATGTTCTGCCAGCTTACAGAGTCTTTAAGTGCCAAAGAATGCCAGATAATACGTGTTCTGCCAGCTTACAGAGTCTTTAAGTGCCAAAGAATGCCAGATAATACGTGTTCTGCCAGCTTACAGAGTCTTTAAGTGCCAAAGAATGCCAGATAATACGTGTTCTGCCAGCTTACAGAGTCTTTAAGTGCCAAAGAATGCCAGATAATACGTGTTCTGCCAGCTTACAGAGTCTTTAAGTGTTAAAGAATGCCAGATAATACGTGTTCTGCCAGCTTACAGAGTCTTTAAGTGTTAAAGAATGCCAGATAATACGTGTTCTGCCAGCTTACAGAGTCTTTAAGTGCCAAAGAATGCCAGATAATACGTGTTCTGCCAGCTTACAGAGTCTTTAAGTACCAAAGAATGCCAGATAATACGTGTTCTGCCAGCTTACAGAGTCTTTAAGTGCTAAAGAATGCCAGATAATACGTGTTCTGCCAGCTTACAGAGTCTTTAAGTGTTAAAGAATGCCAGATAATACGTGTTCTGCCAGCTTACAGAGTCTTTAAGTGTTAAAGAATGCCAGATAATACGTGTTCTGCCAGCTTACAGAGTCTTTAAGTACCAAAGAATGCCAGATAATACGTGTTCTGCCAGCTTACAGAGTCTTTAAGTGTTAAAGAATGCCAGATAATACGTGTTCTGCCAGCTTACAGAGTCTTTAAGTGTTAAAGAATGCCAGATAATACGTGTTCTGCCAGCTTACAGAGTCTTTAAGTGCCAAAGAATGCCAGATAATACGTGTTCTGCCAGCTTACAGAGTCTTTAAGTGTTAAAGAATGCCAGATAATACGTGTTCTGCCAGTTTACAGAGTCTTTAAGTGCCAAAGAATGCCAGATAATACGTGTTCTGCCAGCTTACAGAGTCTTTAAGTGTTAAAGAATGCCAGATAATACGTGTTCTGCCAGCTTACAGAGTCTTTAAGTGTTAAAGAATGCCAGATAATACGTGTTCTGCCAGCTTACAGAGTCTTTAAGTGTTAAAGAATGCCAGATAATACGTGTTCTGCCAGCTTACAGAGTCTTTAAGTGCTAAAGAATGCCAGATAATACGTGTTCTGCCAGCTTACAGAGTCTTTAAGTGCCAAAGAATGCCAGATAATACGTGTTCTGCCAGTTTACAGAGTCTTTAAGTACCAAAGAATGCCAGATAATACGTGTTCTGCCAGCTTACAGAGTCTTTAAGTACCAAAGAATGCCAGATAATACGTGTTCTGCCAGCTTACAGAGTCTTTAAGTACCAAAGAATGCCAGATAATACGTGTTCTGCCAGCTTACAGAGTCTTTAAGTGTTAAAGAATGCCAGATAATACGTGTTCTGCCACCTTACAGAGTCTTTAAGTGCCAAAGAATGCCAGATAATACGTGTTCTGCCAGCTTACAGAGTCTTTAAGTGTTAAAGAATGCCAGATAATACATGTTCTGCCAGCTTACAGAGTCTTTAAGTGTTAAAGAATGCCAGATAATACATGTTCTGCCAGCTTACAGAGTCTTTAAGTGCTAAAGAATGCCAGATAATACGTGTTCTGCCAGTTTACAGAGTCTTTAAGTACCAAAGAATGCCAGATAATACGTGTTCTGCCAGCTTACAGAGTCTTTAAGTGTTAAAGAATGCCAGATAATACGTGTTCTGCCACCTTACAGAGTCTTTAAGTGCTAAAGAATGCCAGATAATACGTGTTCTGCCAGCTTACAGAGTCTTTAAGTGTTAAAGAATGCCAGATAATACGTGTTCTGCCAGCTTACAGAGTCTTTAAGTGTTAAAGAATGCCAGATAATACGTGTTCTGCCAGCTTACAGAGTCTTTAAGTGTTAAAGAATGCCAGATAATACGTGTTCTGCCAGCTTACAGAGTCTTTAAGTGTTAAAGAATGCCAGATAATACGTGTTCTGCCAGTTTACAGAGTCTTTAAGTGTTAAAGAATGCCAGATAATACGTGTTCTGCCAGCTTACAGAGTCTTTAAGTGTTAAAGAATGCCAGATAATACGTGTTCTGCCAGCTTACAGAGTCTTTAAGGGCCAAAGAATGCCAGATAATACGTGTTCTGCCAGCTTACAGAGTCTTTAAGTGTTAAAGAATGCCAGATAATACGTGTTCTGCCAGCTTACAGAGTCTTTAAGTACCAAAGAATGCCAGATAATACGTGTTCTGCCAGCTTACAGAGTCTTTAAGTGTTAAAGAATGCCAGATAATACGTGTTCTGCCAGCTTACAGAGTCTTTAAGTGTTAAAGAATGCCAGATAATACGTGTTCTGCCAGCTTACAGAGTCTTTAAGTGCCAAAGAATGCCAGATAATACGTGTTCTGCCAGCTTACAGAGTCTTTAAGTGTTAAAGAATGCCAGATAATACGTGTTCTGCCAGCTTACAGAGTCTTTAAGTGCTAAAGAATGCCAGATAATACGTGTTCTGCCAGCTTACAGAGTCTTTAAGTACCAAAGAATGCCAGATAATACGTGTTCTGCCAGCTTACAGAGTCTTTAAGTGCCAAAGAATGCCAGATAATACGTGTTCTGCCAGCTTACAGAGTCTTTAAGTGTTAAAGAATGCCAGATAATACGTGTTCTGCCAGTTTACAGAGTCTTTAAGTGTTAAAGAATGCCAGATAATACGTGTTCTGCCAGCTTACAGAGTCTTTAAGTGTTAAAGAATGCCAGATAATACGTGTTCTGCCAGCTTACAGAGTCTTTAAGTGTTAAAGAATGCCAGATAATACGTGTTCTGCCAGCTTACAGAGTCTTTAAGTACCAAAGAATGCCAGATAATACGTGTTCTGCCAGCTTACAGAGTCTTTAAGTACCAAAGAATGCCAGATAATACGTGTTCTGCCAGCTTACAGAGTCTTTAAGTGTTAAAGAATGCCAGATAATACGTGTTCTGCCAGCTTACAGAGTCTTTAAGTGTTAAAGAATGCCAGATAATACGTGTTCTGCCAGCTTACAGAGTCTTTAAGTGCCAAAGAATGCCAGATAATACGTGTTCTGCCAGCTTACAGAGTCTTTAAGTACCAAAGAATGCCAGATAATACGTGTTCTGCCAGCTTACAGAGTCTTTAAGTGTTAAAGAATGCCAGATAATACGTGTTCTGCCAGCTTACAGAGTCTTTAAGTGTTAAAGAATGCCAGATAATATATGTTCTGCCAGCTTACAGAGTCTTTAAGTGTTAAAGAATGCCAGATAATACGTGTTCTGCCAGCTTACAGAGTCTTTAAGTGCTAAAAAATGCCAGATAATACGTGTTCTGCCAGCTTACAGAGTCTTTAAGTGCTAAAGAATGCCAGATAATACGTGTTCTGCCAGCTTACAGAGTCTTTAAGTGCTAAAGAATGCCAGATAATACGTGTTCTGCCAGCTTACAGAGTCTTTAAGTGTTAAAGAATGCCAGATAATACGTGTTCTGCCAGTTTACAGAGTCTTTAAGTGTTAAAGAATGCCAGATAATACGTGTTCTGCCAGCTTACAGAGTCTTTAAGTGTTAAAGAATGCCAGATAATACGTGTTCTGCCAGCTTACAGAGTCTTTAAGTGCCAAAGAATGCCAGATAATACGTGTTCTGCCAGCTTACAGAGTCTTTAAGTGTTAAAGAATGCCAGATAATACGTGTTCTGCCAGCTTACAGAGTCTTTAAGTGTTAAAGAATGCCAGATAATACGTGTTCTGCCAGCTTACAGAGTCTATAAGTGCTAAAGAATGCCAGATAATACGTGTTCTGCCAGCTTACAGAGTCTATAAGTGCTAAAGAATGCCAGATAATACGTGTTCTGCCAGCTTACAGAGTCTTTAAGTGCCAAAGAATGCCAGATAATACGTGTTCTGCCAGCTTACAGAGTCTATAAGTGCTAAAGAATGCCAGATAATACGTGTTCTGCCAGCTTACAGAGTCTTTAAGTACCAAAGAATGCCAGATAATACGTGTTCTGCCAGCTTACAGAGTCTTTAAGTACCAAAGAATGCCAGATAATGCGTGTTCTGCCAGCTTACAGAGTCTTTAAGTACCAAAGAATGCCAGATAATACGTGTTCTGCCAGCTTACAGAGTCTTTAAGTGCCAAAGAATGCCAGATAATACGTGTTCTGCCAGCTTACAGAGTCTTTAAGTGCCAAAGAATGCCAGATAATACGTGTTCTGCCAGCTTACAGAGTCTTTAAGTGTTAAAGAATGCCAGATAATACGTGTTCTGCCAGCTTACAGAGTCTTTAAGTGTTAAAGAATGCCAGATAATACGTGTTCTGCCAGCTTACAGAGTCTTTAAGTGCCAAAGAATGCCAGATAATACGTGTTCTGCCAGTTTACAGAGTCTTTAAGTGCTAAAGAATGCCAGATAATACGTGTTCTGCCAGCTTACAGAGTCTTTAAGTGTTAAAGAATGCCAGATAATACGTGTTCTGCCAGCTTACAGAGTCTTTAAGTGCCAAAGAATGCCAGATAATACGTGTTCTGCCAGCTTACAGAGTCTTTAAGTGTTAAAGAATGCCAGATAATACGTGTTCTGCCAGCTTACAGAGTCTTTAAGTGTTAAAGAATGCCAGATAATACGTGTTCTGCCAGCTTACAGAGTCTTTAAGTGTTAAAGAATGCCAGATAATACGTGTTCTGCCAGCTTACAGAGTCTTTAAGTGTTAAAGAATGCCAGATAATACGTGTTCTGCCACCTTACAGAGTCTTTAAGTGTTAAAGAATGCCAGATAATACGTGTTCTGCCAGCTTACAGAGTCTTTAAGTGTTAAAGAATGCCAGATAATACGTGTTCTGCCAGCTTACAGAGTCTTTAAGTACCAAAGAATGCCAGATAATACGTGTTCTGCCAGCTTACAGAGTCTTTAAGTGTTAAAGAATGCCAGATAATACGTGTTCTGCCAGCTTACAGAGTCTTTAAGTGTTAAAGAATGCCAGATAATACGTGTTCTGCCAGCTTACAGAGTCTTTAAGTGCCAAAGAATGCCAGATAATACGTGTTCTGCCAGCTTACAGAGTCTTTAAGTGTTAAAGAATGCCAGATAATACGTGTTCTGCCAGCTTACAGAGTCTTTAAGTACCAAAGAATGCCAGATAATACGTGTTCTGCCAGCTTACAGAGTCTTTAAGTACCAAAGAATGCCAGATAATACGTGTTCTGCCAGCTTACAGAGTCTTTAAGTGCTAAAGAATGCCAGATAATACGTGTTCTGCCAGCTTACAGAGTCTTTAAGTGCCAAAGAATGCCAGATAATACGTGTTCTGCCAGTTTACAGAGTCTTTAAGTACCAAAGAATGCCAGATAATACGTGTTCTGCCAGCTTACAGAGTCTTTAAGTGTTAAAGAATGCCAGATAATACGTGTTCTGCCACCTTACAGAGTCTTTAAGTGCCAAAGAATGCCAGATAATACGTGTTCTGCCAGCTTACAGAGTCTTTAAGTGTTAAAGAATGCCAGATAATACATGTTCTGCCAGCTTACAGAGTCTTTAAGTGTTAAAGAATGCCAGATAATACGTGTTCTGCCAGCTTACAGAGTCTTTAAGTGTTAAAGAATGCCAGATAATACGTGTTCTGCCAGTTTACAGAGTCTTTAAGTGTTAAAGAATGCCAGATAATACGTGTTCTGCCAGCTTACAGAGTCTTTAAGTGTTAAAGAATGCCAGATAATACGTGTTCTGCCAGCTTACAGAGTCTATAAGTGCTAAAGAATGCCAGATAATACGTGTTCTGCCAGCTTACAGAGTCTTTAAGTACCAAAGAATGCCAGATAATACGTGTTCTGCCAGCTTACAGAGTCTTTAAGTACCAAAGAATGCCAGATAATGCGTGTTCTGCCAGCTTACAGAGTCTTTAAGTACCAAAGAATGCCAGATAATACGTGTTCTGCCAGCTTACAGAGTCTTTAAGTGCCAAAGAATGCCAGATAATACGTGTTCTGCCAGCTTACAGAGTCTTTAAGTGCCAAAGAATGCCAGATAATACGTGTTCTGCCAGCTTACAGAGTCTTTAAGTGTTAAAGAATGCCAGATAATACGTGTTCTGCCAGCTTACAGAGTCTTTAAGTGTTAAAGAATGCCAGATAATACGTGTTCTGCCAGCTTACAGAGTCTTTAAGTGCCAAAGAATGCCAGATAATACGTGTTCTGCCAGTTTACAGAGTCTTTAAGTGCTAAAGAATGCCAGATAATACGTGTTCTGCCAGCTTACAGAGTCTTTAAGTGTTAAAGAATGCCAGATAATACGTGTTCTGCCAGCTTACAGAGTCTTTAAGTGCCAAAGAATGCCAGATAATACGTGTTCTGCCAGCTTACAGAGTCTTTAAGTGTTAAAGAATGCCAGATAATACGTGTTCTGCCAGCTTACAGAGTCTTTAAGTGTTAAAGAATGCCAGATAATACGTGTTCTGCCAGCTTACAGAGTCTTTAAGTGTTAAAGAATGCCAGATAATACGTGTTCTGCCAGCTTACAGAGTCTTTAAGTGTTAAAGAATGCCAGATAATACGTGTTCTGCCACCTTACAGAGTCTTTAAGTGTTAAAGAATGCCAGATAATACGTGTTCTGCCAGCTTACAGAGTCTTTAAGTGTTAAAGAATGCCAGATAATACGTGTTCTGCCAGCTTACAGAGTCTTTAAGTACCAAAGAATGCCAGATAATACGTGTTCTGCCAGCTTACAGAGTCTTTAAGTGTTAAAGAATGCCAGATAATACGTGTTCTGCCAGCTTACAGAGTCTTTAAGTGTTAAAGAATGCCAGATAATACGTGTTCTGCCAGCTTACAGAGTCTTTAAGTGCCAAAGAATGCCAGATAATACGTGTTCTGCCAGCTTACAGAGTCTTTAAGTGTTAAAGAATGCCAGATAATACGTGTTCTGCCAGCTTACAGAGTCTTTAAGTACCAAAGAATGCCAGATAATACGTGTTCTGCCAGCTTACAGAGTCTTTAAGTACCAAAGAATGCCAGATAATACGTGTTCTGCCAGCTTACAGAGTCTTTAAGTGCTAAAGAATGCCAGATAATACGTGTTCTGCCAGCTTACAGAGTCTTTAAGTGCCAAAGAATGCCAGATAATACGTGTTCTGCCAGTTTACAGAGTCTTTAAGTACCAAAGAATGCCAGATAATACGTGTTCTGCCAGCTTACAGAGTCTTTAAGTGTTAAAGAATGCCAGATAATACGTGTTCTGCCACCTTACAGAGTCTTTAAGTGCCAAAGAATGCCAGATAATACGTGTTCTGCCAGCTTACAGAGTCTTTAAGTGTTAAAGAATGCCAGATAATACATGTTCTGCCAGCTTACAGAGTCTTTAAGTGTTAAAGAATGCCAGATAATACGTGTTCTGCCAGCTTACAGAGTCTTTAAGTGTTAAAGAATGCCAGATAATACGTGTTCTGCCAGTTTACAGAGTCTTTAAGTGTTAAAGAATGCCAGATAATACGTGTTCTGCCAGCTTACAGAGTCTTTAAGGGCCAAAGAATGCCAGATAATACGTGTTCTGCCAGCTTACAGAGTCTTTAAGTGTTAAAGAATGCCAGATAATACGTGTTCTGCCAGCTTACAGAGTCTTTAAGTACCAAAGAATGCCAGATAATACGTGTTCTGCCAGCTTACAGAGTCTTTAAGTGTTAAAGAATGCCAGATAATACGTGTTCTGCCAGCTTACAGAGTCTTTAAGTGTTAAAGAATGCCAGATAATACGTGTTCTGCCAGCTTACAGAGTCTTTAAGTGTTAAAGAATGCCAGATAATACGTGTTCTGCCAGCTTACAGAGTCTTTAAGTGCCAAAGAATGCCAGATAATACGTGTTCTGCCAGCTTACAGAGTCTTTAAGTACCAAAGAATGCCAGATAATACGTGTTCTGCCAGCTTACAGAGTCTTTAAGTGTTAAAGAATGCCAGATAATACGTGTTCTGCCAGCTTACAGAGTCTTTAAGTGCTAAAGAATGCCAGATAATACGTGTTCTGCCAGCTTACAGAGTCTTTAAGTGTTAAAGAATGCCAGATAATACGTGTTCTGCCAGCTTACAGAGTCTTTAAGTGCTAAAGAATGCCAGATAATACGTGTTCTGCCAGCTTACAGAGTCTTTAAGTGTTAAAGAATGCCAGATAATACGTGTTCTGCCAGCTTACAGAGTCTTTAAGTACCAAAGAATGCCAGATAATACGTGTTCTGCCAGCTTACAGAGTCTTTAAGTGTTAAAGAATGCCAGATAATACGTGTTCTGCCAGTTTACAGAGTCTTTAAGTGTTAAAGAATGCCAGATAATACGTGTTCTGCCAGCTTACAGAGTCTTTAAGTGCCAAAGAATGCCAGATAATACGTGTTCTGCCAGCTTACAGAGTCTTTAAGTGTTAAAGAATGCCAGATAATACGTGTTCTGCCAGCTTACAGAGTCTTTAAGTACCAAAGAATGCCAGATAATACATGTTCTGCCAGCTTACAGAGTCTTTAAGTGCCAAAGAATGCCAGATAATACGTGTTCTGCCAGCTTACAGAGTCTTTAAGTGTTAAAGAATGCCAGATAATACGTGTTCTGCCAGCTTACAGAGTCTTTAAGTGTTAAAGAATGCCAGATAATACGTGTTCTGCCAGCTTACAGAGTCTTTAAGTGCCAAAGAATGCCAGATAATACGTGTTCTGCCAGCTTACAGAGTCTTTAAGTACCAAAGAATGCCAGATAATACGTGTTCTGCCAGCTTACAGAGTCTTTAAGTGCTAAAGAATGCCAGATAATACGTGTTCTGCCAGCTTACAGAGTCTTTAAGTGTTAAAGAATGCCAGATAATACGTGTTCTGCCAGCTTACAGAGTCTTTAAGTGTTAAAGAATGCCAGATAATACGTGTTCTGCCAGCTTACAGAGTCTTTAAGTACCAAAGAATGCCAGATAATACGTGTTCTGCCAGCTTACAGAGTCTTTAAGTGTTAAAGAATGCCAGATAATACGTGTTCTGCCAGCTTACAGAGTCTTTAAGTGTTAAAGAATGCCAGATAATACGTGTTCTGCCAGCTTACAGAGTCTTTAAGTGCCAAAGAATGCCAGATAATACGTGTTCTGCCAGTTTACAGAGTCTTTAAGTGTTAAAGAATGCCAGATAATACGTGTTCTGCCAGTTTACAGAGTCTTTAAGTGCCAAAGAATGCCAGATAATACGTGTTCTGCCAGCTTACAGAGTCTTTAAGTGTTAAAGAATGCCAGATAATACGTGTTCTGCCAGCTTACAGAGTCTTTAAGTGTTAAAGAATGCCAGATAATACGTGTTCTGCCAGCTTACAGAGTCTTTAAGTGTTAAAGAATGCCAGATAATACGTATTCTGCCAGCTTACAGAGTCTTTAAGTACCAAAGAATGCCAGATAATACGTGTTCTGCCAGCTTACAGAGTCTTTAAGTACCAAAGAATGCCAGATAATACGTGTTCTGCCAGCTTACAGAGTCTTTAAGTGTTAAAGAATGCCAGATAATACGTATTCTGCCAGCTTACAGAGTCTTTAAGTACCAAAGAATGCCAGATAATACGTGTTCTGCCAGTTTACAGAGTCTTTAAGTACCAAAGAATGCCAGATAATACGTGTTCTGCCAGCTTACAGAGTCTTTAAGTGTTAAAGAATGCCAGATAATACGTGTTCTGCCAGCTTACAGAGTCTTTAAGTGTTAAAGAATGCCAGATAATACGTGTTCTGCCAGCTTACAGAGTCTTTAAGTGTTAAAGAATGCCAGATAATACGTGTTCTGCCAGCTTACAGAGTCTTTAAGTGCTAAAGAATGCCAGATAATACATGTTCTGCCAGCTTACAGAGTCTTTAAGTGTTAAAGAATGCCAGATAATACGTGTTCTGCCAGCTTACAGAGTCTTTAAGTGTTAAAGAATGCCAGATAATACGTGTTCTGCCAGCTTACAGAGTCTTTAAGTGTTAAAGAATGCCAGATAATACGTGTTCTGCCAGTTTACAGAGTCTTTAAGTGTTAAAGAATGCCAGATAATACGTGTTCTGCCAGCTTACAGAGTCTTTAAGGGCCAAAGAATGCCAGATAATACGTGTTCTGCCAGCTTACAGAGTCTTTAAGTGTTAAAGAATGCCAGATAATACGTGTTCTGCCAGCTTACAGAGTCTTTAAGTACCAAAGAATGCCAGATAATACGTGTTCTGCCAGCTTACAGAGTCTTTAAGTGTTAAAGAATGCCAGATAATACGTGTTCTGCCAGCTTACAGAGTCTTTAAGTGTTAAAGAATGCCAGATAATACGTGTTCTGCCAGCTTACAGAGTCTTTAAGTGTTAAAGAATGCCAGATAATACGTGTTCTGCCAGCTTACAGAGTCTTTAAGTGCCAAAGAATGCCAGATAATACGTGTTCTGCCAGCTTACAGAGTCTTTAAGTGTTAAAGAATGCCAGATAATACGTGTTCTGCCAGCTTACAGAGTCTTTAAGTGTTAAAGAATGCCAGATAATACGTGTTCTGCCAGCTTACAGAGTCTTTAAGTGTTAAAGAATGCCAGATAATACGTGTTCTGCCAGCTTACAGAGTCTTTAAGTGCTAAAGAATGCCAGATAATACGTGTTCTGCCAGCTTACAGAGTCTTTAAGTGTTAAAGAATGCCAGATAATACGTGTTCTGCCAGCTTACAGAGTCTTTAAGTACCAAAGAATGCCAGATAATACGTGTTCTGCCAGCTTACAGAGTCTTTAAGTGTTAAAGAATGCCAGATAATACGTGTTCTGCCAGCTTACAGAGTCTTTAAGTACCAAAGAATGCCAGATAATACGTGTTCTGCCAGCTTACAGAGTCTTTAAGTGCTAAAGAATGCCAGATAATACGTGTTCTGCCAGCTTACAGAGTCTTTAAGTGTTAAAGAATGCCAGATAATACGTGTTCTGCCAGCTTACAGAGTCTTTAAGTACCAAAGAATGCCAGATAATACGTGTTCTGCCAGCTTACAGAGTCTTTAAGTGCTAAAGAATGCCAGATAATACGTGTTCTGCCAGCTTACAGAGTCTTTAAGTGCCAAAGAATGCCAGATAATACGTGTTCTGCCAGCTTACAGAGTCTTTAAGTGTTAAAGAATGCCAGATAATACGTGTTCTGCCAGCTTACAGAGTCTTTAAGTGCTAAAGAATGCCAGATAATACGTGTTCTGCCAGCTTACAGAGTCTTTAAGTGTTAAAGAATGCCAGATAATACGTGTTCTGCCAGCTTACAGAGTCTTTAAGTGTTAAAGAATGCCAGATAATACGTGTTCTGCCAGCTTACAGAGTCTTTAAGTACCAAAGAATGCCAGATAATACGTGTTCTGCCAGCTTACAGAGTCTTTAAGTGCCAAAGAATGCCAGATAATACGTGTTCTGCCAGCTTACAGAGTCTTTAAGTGTTAAAGAATGCCAGATAATACGTGTTCTGCCAGTTTACAGAGTCTTTAAGTGTTAAAGAATGCCAGATAATACGTGTTCTGCCAGCTTACAGAGTCTTTAAGTGTTAAAGAATGCCAGATAATACGTGTTCTGCCAGCTTACAGAGTCTTTAAGTGTTAAAGAATGCCAGATAATACGTGTTCTGCCACCTTACAGAGTCTTTAAGTGTTAAAGAATGCCAGATAATACGTGTTCTGCCACCTTACAGAGTCTTTAAGTGCCAAAGAATGCCAGATAATACGTGTTCTGCCAGCTTACAGAGACTTTAAGTACCAAAGAATGCCAGATAATACGTGTTCTGCCAGCTTACAGAGTCTTTAAGTGTTAAAGAATGCCAGATAATACGTGTTCTGCCAGCTTACAGAGTCTTTAAGTGTTAAAGAATGCCAGATAATACGTGTTCTGCCAGCTTACAGAGTCTTTAAGTGCTAAAGAATGCCAGATAATACGTGTTCTGCCAGCTTACAGAGTCTTTAAGTGTTAAAGAATGCCAGATAATACGTGTTCTGCCAGCTTACAGAGTCTTTAAGTACCAAAGAATGCCAGATAATACGTGTTCTGCCAGCTTACAGAGTCTTTAAGTGTTAAAGAATGCCAGATAATACGTGTTCTGCCAGCTTACAGAGTCTTTAAGTGTTAAAGAATGCCAGATAATACGTGTTCTGCCAGCTTACAGAGTCTTTAAGTACCAAAGAATGCCAGATAATACGTGTTCTGCCAGTTTACAGAGTCTTTAAGTGTTAAAGAATGCCAGATAATACGTGTTCTGCCAGCTTACAGAGTCTTTAAGTGTTAAAGAATGCCAGATAATACGTGTTCTGCCAGCTTACAGAGTCTTTAAGTGTTAAAGAATGCCAGATAATATATGTTCTGCCAGCTTACAGAGTCTTTAAGTGTTAAAGAATGCCAGATAATACGTGTTCTGCCAGCTTACAGAGTCTTTAAGTGCTAAAGAATGCCAGATAATACGTGTTCTGCCAGCTTACAGAGTCTTTAAGTGCTAAAGAATGCCAGATAATACGTGTTCTGCCAGCTTACAGAGTCTTTAAGTGTTAAAGAATGCCAGATAATACGTGTTCTGCCAGTTTACAGAGTCTTTAAGTGTTAAAGAATGCCAGATAATACGTGTTCTGCCAGCTTACAGAGTCTTTAAGTGTTAAAGAATGCCAGATAATACGTGTTCTGCCAGCTTACAGAGTCTTTAAGTGCCAAAGAATGCCAGATAATACGTGTTCTGCCAGCTTACAGAGTCTTTAAGTGTTAAAGAATGCCAGATAATACGTGTTCTGCCAGCTTACAGAGTCTTTAAGTGCCAAAGAATGCCAGATAATACGTGTTCTGCCAGCTTACAGAGTCTATAAGTGCTAAAGAATGCCAGATAATACGTGTTCTGCCAGCTTACAGAGTCTATAAGTGCTAAAGAATGCCAGATAATACGTGTTCTGCCAGCTTACAGAGTCTTTAAGTGCCAAAGAATGCCAGATAATACGTGTTCTGCCAGCTTACAGAGTCTTTAAGTACCAAAGAATGCCAGATAATACATGTTCTGCCAGCTTACAGAGTCTATAAGTGCTAAAGAATGCCAGATAATACGTGTTCTGCCAGCTTACAGAGTCTTTAAGTACCAAAGAATGCCAGATAATACGTGTTCTGCCAGCTTACAGAGTCTTTAAGTACCAAAGAATGCCAGATAATGCGTGTTCTGCCAGCTTACAGAGTCTTTAAGTACCAAAGAATGCCAGATAATACGTGTTCTGCCAGCTTACAGAGTCTTTAAGTGCCAAAGAATGCCAGATAATACGTGTTCTGCCAGCTTACAGAGTCTTTAAGTGCCAAAGAATGCCAGATAATACGTGTTCTGCCAGTTTACAGAGTCTTTAAGTGCCAAAGAATGCCAGATAATACGTGTTCTGCCAGCTTACAGAGTCTTTAAGTGCCAAAGAATGCCAGATAATACGTGTTCTGCCAGCTTACAGAGTCTTTAAGTGTTAAAGAATGCCAGATAATACGTGTTCTGCCAGCTTACAGAGTCTTTAAGTGTTAAAGAATGCCAGATAATACGTGTTCTGCCAGCTTACAGAGTCTTTAAGTGTTAAAGAATGCCAGATAATACGTGTTCTGCCAGCTTACAGAGTCTTTAAGTGTTAAAGAATGCCAGATAATACGTGTTCTGCCAGTTTACAGAGTCTTTAAGTGCTAAAGAATGCCAGATAATACATGTTCTGCCAGCTTACAGAGTCTTTAAGTGTTAAAGAATGCCAGATAATACGTGTTCTGCCAGCTTACAGAGTCTTTAAGTGTTAAAGAATGCCAGATAATACGTGTTCTGCCAGCTTACAGAGTCTTTAAGTGTTAAAGAATGCCAGATAATACGTGTTCTGCCAGCTTACAGAGTCTTTAAGTACCAAAGAATGCCAGATAATACGTGTTCTGCCAGCTTACAGAGTCTTTAAGTGTTAAAGAATGCCAGATAATACGTGTTCTGCCAGCTTACAGAGTCTTTAAGTGTTAAAGAATGCCAGATAATACGTGTTCTGCCAGCTTACAGAGTCTTTAAGTGCCAAAGAATGCCAGATAATACGTGTTCTGCCAGCTTACAGAGTCTTTAAGTGTTAAAGAATGCCAGATAATACGTGTTCTGCCAGTTTACAGAGTCTTTAAGTGCCAAAGAATGCCAGATAATACGTGTTCTGCCAGCTTACAGAGTCTTTAAGTGTTAAAGAATGCCAGATAATACGTGTTCTGCCAGCTTACAGAGTCTTTAAGTGTTAAAGAATGCCAGATAATACGTGTTCTGCCAGCTTACAGAGTCTTTAAGTGTTAAAGAATGCCAGATAATACGTGTTCTGCCAGCTTACAGAGTCTTTAAGTACCAAAGAATGCCAGATAATACGTGTTCTGCCAGCTTACAGAGTCTTTAAGTGCTAAAGAATGCCAGATAATACGTGTTCTGCCAGCTTACAGAGTCTTTAAGTGCCAAAGAATGCCAGATAATACGTGTTCTGCCAGTTTACAGAGTCTTTAAGTACCAAAGAATGCCAGATAATACGTGTTCTGCCAGCTTACAGAGTCTTTAAGTGTTAAAGAATGCCAGATAATACGTGTTCTGCCACCTTACAGAGTCTTTAAGTGCCAAAGAATGCCAGATAATACGTGTTCTGCCAGCTTACAGAGTCTTTAAGTGTTAAAGAATGCCAGATAATACATGTTCTGCCAGCTTACAGAGTCTTTAAGTGTTAAAGAATGCCAGATAATACGTGTTCTGCCAGCTTACAGAGTCTTTAAGTGTTAAAGAATGCCAGATAATACGTGTTCTGCCAGCTTACAGAGTCTTTAAGTGTTAAAGAATGCCAGATAATACGTGTTCTGCCAGTTTACAGAGTCTTTAAGTGTTAAAGAATGCCAGATAATACGTGTTCTGCCAGCTTACAGAGTCTTTAAGTGTTAAAGAATGCCAGATAATACGTGTTCTGCCAGCTTACAGAGTCTTTAAGGGCCAAAGAATGCCAGATAATACGTGTTCTGCCAGCTTACAGAGTCTTTAAGTGTTAAAGAATGCCAGATAATACGTGTTCTGCCAGTTTACAGAGTCTTTAAGTGTTAAAGAATGCCAGATAATACGTGTTCTGCCAGCTTACAGAGTCTTTAAGTGTTAAAGAATGCCAGATAATACGTGTTCTGCCAGCTTACAGAGTCTTTAAGGGCCAAAGAATGCCAGATAATACGTGTTCTGCCAGCTTACAGAGTCTTTAAGTGTTAAAGAATGCCAGATAATACGTGTTCTGCCAGCTTACAGAGTCTTTAAGTACCAAAGAATGCCAGATAATACGTGTTCTGCCAGCTTACAGAGTCTTTAAGTGTTAAAGAATGCCAGATAATACGTGTTCTGCCAGCTTACAGAGTCTTTAAGTGTTAAAGAATGCCAGATAATACGTGTTCTGCCAGCTTACAGAGTCTTTAAGTGCCAAAGAATGCCAGATAATACGTGTTCTGCCAGCTTACAGAGTCTTTAAGTACCAAAGAATGCCAGATAATACGTGTTCTGCCAGCTTACAGAGTCTTTAAGTGTTAAAGAATGCCAGATAATACGTGTTCTGCCAGCTTACAGAGTCTTTAAGTGTTAAAGAATGCCAGATAATACGTGTTCTGCCAGCTTACAGAGTCTTTAAGTACCAAAGAATGCCAGATAATACGTGTTCTGCCAGCTTACAGAGTCTTTAAGTGTTAAAGAATGCCAGATAATACGTGTTCTGCCAGCTTACAGAGTCTTTAAGTACCAAAGAATGCCAGATAATACGTGTTCTGCCAGCTTACAGAGTCTTTAAGTACCAAAGAATGCCAGATAATACGTGTTCTGCCAGCTTACAGAGTCTTTAAGTGTTAAAGAATGCCAGATAATACGTGTTCTGCCAGCTTACAGAGTCTTTAAGTACCAAAGAATGCCAGATAATACGTGTTCTGCCAGCTTACAGAGTCTTTAAGTGTTAAAGAATGCCAGATAATACGTGTTCTGCCAGTTTACAGAGTCTTTAAGTGTTAAAGAATGCCAGATAATACGTGTTCTGCCAGCTTACAGAGTCTTTAAGTGTTAAAGAATGCCAGATAATACGTGTTCTGCCACCTTACAGAGTCTTTAAGTGCCAAAGAATGCCAGATAATACGTGTTCTGCCAGCTTACAGAGACTTTAAGTACCAAAGAATGCCAGATAATACGTGTTCTGCCAGCTTACAGAGTCTTTAAGTGTTAAAGAATGCCAGATAATACGTGTTCTGCCAGCTTACAGAGTCTTTAAGTGCTAAAGAATGCCAGATAATACGTGTTCTGCCAGCTTACAGAGTCTTTAAGTGTTAAAGAATGCCAGATAATACGTGTTCTGCCACCTTACAGAGTCTTTAAGTACCAAAGAATGCCAGATAATACGTGTTCTGCCAGCTTACAGAGTCTTTAAGTACCAAAGAATGCCAGATAATACGTGTTCTGCCAGCTTACAGAGTCTTTAAGTACCAAAGAATGCCAGATAATACGTGTTCTGCCAGTTTACAGAGTCTTTAAGTGTTAAAGAATGCCAGATAATACGTGTTCTGCCAGCTTACAGAGTCTTTAAGTACCAAAGAATGCCAGATAATACGTGTTCTGCCAGTTTACAGAGTCTTTAAGTGTTAAAGAATGCCAGATAATACATGTTCTGCCAGCTTACAGAGTCTTTAAGTGCCAAAGAATGCCAGATAATACGTGTTCTGCCAGCTTACAGAGTCTTTAAGTGTTAAAGAATGCCAGATAATACATGTTCTGCCAGCTTACAGAGTCTTTAAGTGTTAAAGAATGCCAGATAATACGTGTTCTGCCAGCTTACAGAGTCTTTAAGTGTTAAAGAATGCCAGATAATACGTGTTCTGCCAGCTTACAGAGTCTTTAAGTGTTAAAGAATGCCAGATAATACGTGTTCTGCCAGCTTACAGAGTCTTTAAGTGTTAAAGAATGCCAGATAATATGTGTTCTGCCAGCTTACAGAGTCTTTAAGTGTTAAAGAATGCCAGATAATACGTGTTCTGCCAGCTTACAGAGTCTTTAAGTACCAAAGAATGCCAGATAATACGTGTTCTGCCAGCTTACAGAGTCTTTAAGTGTTAAAGAATGCCAGATAATACGTGTTCTGCCAGCTTACAGAGTCTTTAAGTGTTAAAGAATGCCAGATAATACGTGTTCTGCCAGCTTACAGAGTCTTTAAGTACCAAAGAATGCCAGATAATACGTGTTCTGCCAGCTTACAGAGTCTTTAAGTGTTAAAGAATGCCAGATAATACGTGTTCTGCCAGCTTACAGAGTCTTTAAGTGTTAAAGAATGCCAGATAATACGTGTTCTGCCAGCTTACAGAGTCTTTAAGTGTTAAAGAATGCCAGATAATACGTGTTCTGCCAGCTTACAGAGTCTTTAAGTGTTAAAGAATGCCAGATAATACGTGTTCTGCCAGCTTACAGAGTCTTTAAGGTGGAAGCAGAGAGGTTTGTCACCTGTGTGCGATGACGATAGTCGTCCTGTTGGTGCAGACCTTGGCCAGGGAAGCCTGGATGTTTCTCTCAGTGTGGGTGTCCAGGGAAGACGTGGCCTGTAGAAGCAAACAGATGAAGAACAGAAGGATGAGTACGTACTTGCCCTCTGATACCTGAAGCCTGATGGAGGTTTCGGGTTGAAATGCCCGTGTCTTTGGGCGGATCCTCACCTCGTCCAGCAGGATAATCTGAGGCTCCTTCAGGACGGTTCGAGCGATGGCCACGCGCTGCTTCTCCCCACCGCTGAGCTTCAGACCTCGCTCCCCCACCTCCGTTTCATAACCTGCAGGGGCCACACCACCGTCATTTCCTTTATTTTGAACCATTTTCCCACCAAACCTTCCAGAAAGCCACGCCATCATCTACACACACCGGAGCCTGACCCTGAGGCAGCTCCAGGATCCGGCGGTGGATGTCGGCGGCGGCGGCGGCTCGGTGGACCTCCTGCTCGCTGGCGGACGCCCGGCTGTAGCGGATGTTGTTGCCGATGGTGTCGTTGAACAGCACCGTGTCCTGGGGAACGACACCGATGTATGACCTCAGAGAGGACTGACGCACCTGGAGAAGAGAAGCAGAAAGTTTTGGAACTACGTCTGGCTTCGTGTTGAACCGGGAACCCGTTTGGTTAGGTTCTGGTTCTGGTTTTTTCAGCCTGCAGGTTTCACAACAGGTTAGCAGAGGCTAAAAATAGGTATTATGGCAGGGTGTACGATTTCTCCATTAGCATTTACAATGGCCTTGGAGATAATTATTAGAGCTTCCAAGTGGGTTGTAGGTGTTTACAAATCTACAGCCTGATATAGTCTCGTGGTCTAGGAGTAGAATGAGAGTCTGTTTCATAGAGCTGACTGTTCCTTGGGAGGAATTAGTAGCAGAAGCATATGAAAGGAAAAAGCTTATGGCGCATTTCCACTAGCTCGGCACGGCTCGGTTCGGTTGTGTTTCTATTACAACCGAGTATCACTTCGTGCCTTCTCGACGTGGGTGGGGTCGTCGTAACACGGCTGTGCGAAACCTCCGTGACGTCATTTACACGGCGCCGAGCAACAAATCCGGACCTCCTCGACCGACCAAGGAGTGGATTTCCTCTGCGAAGCCATCTCGTAGCAGTACAAACTGAAGCAGTAAAATTTGGACGCTTCCAGTGACGACACTCATCGGCCAATCAGTAAGGCAGTCGACTGATGTCACGTTTTAGTAATGCTTCGGCTCGCTTGGAACCAGTGCTCAGGTTACACGAAAAGTCTACCCGGTTGCAGGTACTCGCTGAGCAGAAGCGAGCTAATGGAAACGCGCCATTAGATATATGGAGTTGGGGGCAGAAGCAGAGCAGCGAGGATGGAAGGTTAGGATATGTCCAGTGGAAGTATGTAGAGGATTTGTTGCAAAGTCTGTTGTCTCATTGCTGAGGGAGCTGGGTGTAAGTGGACAGAGTGTGAGGAAAATAGTGAAGGAAGTGTCAGATGAGGCAGTAAAGTCCAGTCAGTGGATTTGGATTAGAAGAAGCAATAGCAGCTGGGGGCCCAGCAGGGGGGGCACTTAGGGTAAACAGACTTTTGAAAAAGCAAAGAAGAAGTTGAAGATATTTAAGTGGAGGGTGTGGCCCATGTGAGCCTTTTGAAACCAGGCGGCCATTTTAGGTGAGTTGGCCTGTATGGCCTTGTTTCTGCTGGTATTTATAGGGACTGTAGGACTGTTTAGGTGAGTTTGTCTGCTGAATCTGATAGTGTGTCTTGTCCTGCCTCCACCTCTGGCACCCTCTATACTTTCATTACCCCCTACCCGAACCAGGGTTTGAATCCCATTCCTACTTATCTTTACCTCTTCTATTTCTACCCCCTACCTGAACCAGGGTTTGTATCCCCACCCCGCTGTGACTGGTGTGCAGTTGGTGAGAGGCTGAGGTAGCTTGTGGCTGTCATTAAAAAAAAAAAGATGGTTGTTGTGGTGTGAGGAGCAGTGATGGCTGGCATTAGGGGGGGTGACTCTGGGACGCCAGTGATCATTGGCTGTGTTCGAAACCGCATACTGCATACTACATACTACATACTTGCAAACGGCATACTCATCAATCAGACTGTATGCAGAGCGTTTACCCACAATGCATTTTGCTCCTGCCCGAGCCGAAATCAGCCGGCCTGAAGCTGATTTCCCTTAAGCTCTAAGCTCTAAACTCTGAGTCTGGTCCATTTTTTATTTTCCTTAAGCACAAGTTTCTTGTGTTTACCTTGAATTTCAGCCTGGTTTATTTAACATCTTCTTTGTTGGAAAAACGTCTGTTCGACGACACTCCAGGCAGAAATAAATCAGAAAGATCTTTTCAGTCTTTCCCACGTCAGCTCTACAGATCACGCTGAGCCTGTGAGGTACAAACAGCTGGAGTGTTTCTCAGCACGTGGGATTTTCCTGTCACAAACCGATGACATGTTGAGCTGGATGGAACGCTTCTTCTCTTTCCAGGGAGCATACATCCACATAAAAGTTGCATGGTTTAATCCAGTCTATACTATATAATGCATGCTGCCCCGGGTCACAGACGGTGTCCTGAACTGATTCCTGTCGCTGCTCCAGGCTTCTACATTTAAACTCGCCTCCTTTCTGCTTCTCTGCATCCGTCTTAATGACATTAACTATGATAGTAACTAGGGCTGGGCAACGATTAACATGTTTAATCTGATTAATCACATGATTTCCCTGATTAATCACGATTAATCTCATTTGTACGCAGAATCCAAAAATGAATCCAAAAGTAGCGTATAGCTTTTAGCATTTAGCTTTATTTTAAATGTGCTGCCATATGAATGAAAGTGCCATAACATTTGTTGTGCAAACACACTTTTAACATCAGCATCTTTCTGTAGTTTTTATGTAGAAGCCTCGCTCCACTGTCTGTTTCCTTGAATGACTTGCTGCTATCAGTTGTGTGTTTTGCCTTTAAGTGATATTTTAGACTGGAACTACTACGCTGAGAAGACAATTCAACTTGGCAGTGTTTACAGATGACTTTGGTTCTGTCGACTCCGCCGTCTGGAAGAACTTTAACATGAAAACGGCCGAGTAAAAGTTCCGTACCCTTCTCCATGTTTGGTGGATCCGCCGATTACTTTCTTTTCCTGTTCCACAGCAGACAGCAGCAGACTTTTACAAAATAAAAGCCTGTGAGCAACAGACTTTTACAGAATAAAAGCCTGTGAGCAACAGACTTTTACAAAATAAAAGCCTGTGAGCAGCAGACTTTTACAAAATAAAAGCCTGTGAGCGACAGACTTTTACAAAATAAAAGACTGTGAGCAACAGACTTTTACAAAATAAAAGACTGTGAGCAAGAGACTTTTACAAAATAAAAGACTGTGAGCAAGAGACTTTTACAAAATAAAAGACTGTGAGCAACAGACTTTTACAAAATAAAAGCCTGTGAGCAGCAGACTTTTACAAAATAAAAGCCTGTGAGCAATAGACTTTTACAAAATAAAAGACTGTGAGCAAGAGACTTTTACAAAATAAAAGACTGTGAGCAAGAGACTTTTACAAAATAAAAGCCTGTGAGCAACAGACTTTTACAAAATAAAAGCCTGTGAACGACAGACTTTTACAGAATAAAAGCCTGTGAACGACAGACTTTTACAAAATAAAAGCCTGTGAGCAACAGACTTTTACATAATAAAAGCCTGTGAACGACAGACTTTTACAGAATAAAAGCCTGTGAACGACAGACTTTTACAGAATAAAAGCCTGTGAACGACAGACTTTTACAAAATAAAAGCCTGTGAGCAGCAGACTTTTACACAATAAAAGCCTGTGAGCGACAGACTTTTACAAAATAAAAGCCTGTGAGCAACAGACTTTTACACAATAAAAGCCTGTGAGCGACAGACTTTTACAAAATAAAAGCCTGTGAGCGACAGACTTTTACAAATTAAAAGCCTGTGAGCGACAGACTTTTACAAAATAAAAGCCTGTGAGCAACAGACTTTTACAAAATAAAAGCCTGTGAGCAACAGACTTTTACACAATAAAAGCCTGTGAGCGACAGACTTTTACAAAATAAAAGCCTGTGAGCGACAGACTTTTACAAATTAAAAGGCTGTGAGCAACAGACTTTTACAGAATAAAAGCCTGTGAGTGACAGCTGGCCCAGGTTCGAGTCCCGCATCAGACGGCCCTGTGCTGCGTGTCGTTCCCCCTCTCTCTGCCCCCTGCTTCCTGTCTCTGAACTTTCCATTAAAGGCACAAAAGCCCCCAAAAATAATAAAGAAAGAAAGAAAGAAAAATGCGTAAATGCGCGATAAAATATTTATCGGCTTTAAATAATTAACAAGTTAACGCAACAATAACGAGTGAACTCGCCCAGCCTAATAGCAACATATTTAGTAAAAACAATGGGCAAATTGTGGTGTATGTTTTAGATTATGGTTGTGTAGCTGGAATACATGAAAATGTTTTTCCTACTTTATTCACAGAGCTCAGTTTGTTGCTGCTGAGCGAGTAACAGACGTGTGAAGGAAAGGACCTTCTACAGGCTGGTGTAAAACAGGTTGATGCATGAGTGCAAACATGGTGAAGATTAGAATCAGAAGACAAGATGCTATTTTATCCGAAGACTGTTTGAAATATCGGTTTTGGTCTGTTGTTCATTTCAATATTCCAGCGATCGATGAAACAATCTTACGTGTTTCCACTTTTTAAGAAGAAACATCCTCATAAATCCGCCTCTTGAGAAATAATTTCCGGGTTTCGGTGGAAAGCTTTGAGACTTTCCTGAGGAAAGCTTTTCTTTGAAACCACAACAACAAAAATTTCCTGCACCAGCCCGGTTTGGCTGGTAATCACTCGCTTTCCTTCAGTTTAATCTGTGCTCTTTTTTTTCCCATTGGAAAGCAACACAACACGGCATCTGTTTCTGATAGCGGCAGCTAGCAAAGCTCCAACAGCAAATGTTAGAAGGAGACAGATGGAGGAGCAGGGATGAAAGTCATTTACTTTATGTGAAAAGAAAGTATGTCCTCTTTTCATTCAAACTTCTGGTCCTCATCAGGTCTTACAACTCAGTGAATCCAGCCTCAGATGAATCACATCACACTGTGTCGTTATTTACGGAACAAAAACTGAGACAAAACACAGAAAAAACTAAGTGAACCCTTCATGCTTCCACAGCTGCTGCTGATCAAACTTTCCTTCTTCCCACATTCTGCTGTAGATCTGCTGCTGTGTTTGGGATCTTTGTATTTGGGATCACTGTGTTTGGGATCTTTGTATTTGGGATCTTTGTGTTTGGGATCATTGTGTTTGGGATCATTGTGTTTGGGATCTTTGTGATCTTTGTGTTTGTGATCTTTGTGTTTGGGATCTTTGTGATCTTTGTGTTTGGGATCATTGTGTTTGGGATCTTTGTGATCTTTGTGTTTGGGATCATTGTGTTTGGGATCTTTGTGATCTTTGTGTTTGGGATCTTTGTGATCTTTGTGTTTGGGATCTTTGTGATCTTTGTGTTTGGGATCTTTGTGATCTTTGTGTTTGGGATCATTGTGTTTGGGATCACTGTGTTTGGGATCACTGTGTTTGGGATCACTGTGTTTGGGATCATTGTGTTTGGGATCTTTGTGTTTGGGATCTTTGTGTTTGGGATCTTTGTGTTTGGGATCTTTGTGTTTGGGATCATTGTGTTTGGGATCTTTGTGATCTTTGTGTTTGGGATCATTATGTTTGGGATCTTTGTGTTTGGGATCTTTGTGTTTGGGATCATTGTGTTTGGGATCTTTGTGTTTGGGATCTTTGTGTTTGGGATCTTTGTGTTTGGGATCTTTGTGATCTTTGTGTTTGGGATCATTGTGTTTGGGATCTTTGTGATCTTTGTGTTTGGGATCATTGTGTTTGTGATCTTTGTGATCTTTGTGTTTGGGATCATTGTGTTTGGGATCTTTGTGATCTTTGTGTTTGGGATCTTTGTGATCTTTGTGTTTGGGATCATTGTGTTTGGGATCTTTGTGATCTTTGTGTTTGGGATCTTTGTGATCTTTGTGTTTGGGATCATTGTGTTTGGGATCACTGTGTTTGGGATCATTGTGTTTGGGATCTTTGTGTTTGGGATCTTTGTCTTTGGGATCTTTGTCTTTGGGATCTTTGTCTTTGGGATCTTTGTGTTTGGGATCTTTGTGATCTTTGTGTTTGGGATCATTGTGTTTGGGATCTTTGTGTTTGGGATCTTTGTGTTTGGGATCATTGTGTTTGGGATCTTTGTGATCTTTGTGTTTGGGATCATTATGTTTGGGATCTTTGTGTTTGGGATCTTTCTGTTTGGGATCTTTGTGTTTGGGATCTTTGTGATCTTTGTGTTTGGGATCATTGTGTTTGGGATCTTTGTGATCTTTGTGTTTGGGATCATTGTGTTTGGGATCTTTGTGATCTTTGTGTTTGGGATCTTTGTGATCTTTGTGTTTGGGATCATTGTGTTTGGGATCACTGTGTTTGGGATCACTGTGTTTGGGATCTTTGTGTTTGGGATCATTGTGTTTGGGATCTTTGTGATCTTTGTGTTTGGGATCATTATGTTTGGGATCTTTGTGTTTGGGATCTTTCTGTTTGGGATCTTTGTGTTTGGGATCTTTGTGTTTGGGATCACTGTGTTTGGGATCTTTGTGTTTGGGATCTTTCTGTTTGGGATCACTGTGTTTGGGATCACTGTGTTTGGGATCACTGTGTTTGGGATCTTTGTGTTTGGGATCTTTGGGATCTTTGTCTTTGGGATCTTTCTGTTTGGGATCTTTGTGTTTGGGATCTTTGTGTTTGGGATCTTTGTGTTTGGGATCATTGTGTTTTGGATCTTTGGGATCTTTGTGTTTGGGATCATTATGTTTGGGATCTTTGTGTTTGGGATCTTTGTGTTTGGGATCATTGTGTTTGGGATCTTTGTGATCTTTGTGTTTGGGATCATTATGTTTGGGATCTTTGTGTTTGGGATCTTTCTGTTTGGGATCTTTGTGTTTGGGATCTTTGTGTTTGGGATCACTGTGTTTGGGATCACTGTGTTTGGGATCTTTGTGTTTGGGATCTTTGTGATCTTTGTGTTTGGGATCATTATGTTTGGGATCTTTGTGTTTGGGATCATTGTGTTTGGGATCATTGAGTTTGGGATCTTTGTCTTTGGGATCTTTCTGTTTGGGATCTTTGTGTTTGGGATCTTTGTGTTTGGGATCATTGTGTTTTGGATCTTTGGGATCTTTGTGTTTGGGATCATTATGTTTGGGATCTTTGTGTTTGGGATCTTTGTGTTCGGGATCATTGTGATCATTGTGTTTGGGATCTTTGTGTTTGGGATCATTGTGTTTTGGATCTTTGTGATCTTTGTGTTTGGGATCATTGTGTTTGGGATCTTTGTCTTTGTGATCTTTGTGTTTGGGATCATTATGTTTGGGATCTTTGTCTTTGTGATCTTTGTGTTTGGGATCATTATGTTTGGGATCTTTGTGTTTGGGATCATTATGTTTGAGATCTTTGTGTTTGGGATCTTTGTGATCTTTGTGTTTGGGATCATTGTGATCTTTGTGTTTGGGATCATTGTGATCTTTGTGTTTGGGATCATTATGTTTGGGATCTTTGTGTTTGGGATCATTGTGTTTGGGATCTTTGTGTTTGGGATCTTTGTCTTTGGGATCTTTGTGTTTGGGATCTTTGTCTTTGGGATCTGGTGGCAGGAAGACTACCGGACAGACCTGGATCTGGAGGCGGGAAGATCCCTAGTTGCCGAGGGCCGCGGCCCCTGCTCGGCCTCACAAACCGTTCGACTCAGGAGGGAAAGCAGGGCCCGTCTCTTGTTGTATTCGGTCTGAATGGAGACCTGCTGACATATATCGCCGGGCGGTGTAAGGAACACTTCCACGAAGACTTCCCTAATCCGGCAGCTGGGCACAGAGGTCGCCAAGGCAGGTAAAGAGCGTCCTAATGGTCGCGTGCAGGGACGGATGTTCCCAGAGATGCTGATGTAGGAGCTATTTGTAAAGTTATTTTAGTTTTTTGGTTCTAGTTGTAAATTTAATTAGCTAATTATGAGTAACTTCATTTGATTAATTTCAGTGCTTTATTTAGATTAGATTTTTTTGCTAATATTCTTTGTTAGTTATTTGTTTAGAATATTTTGGTAATTGGGTCACACTGGGCACCTGGAGTCCCAGCATGCACCTGGGTGGGCCGATGGTTTGTTACCAGGGAAAAGGAGAGAGCAGCAGGTTTTCTTTGTTCTTTTGTTTGTTTTAGTGTTTTGAAATAAATCATCAGAAAGCTCAAAAATTCAATTTTGGATATTCATCTTCTTTTGCCTGCGTTAAACCACATCCCCCATGATGCATCAGTGGCCTCTTGATTTTGTTTGGTTTAAGTTTAATTTCTGTATGTTTAAAGTTTAACTGTGTATGACCGGTGTCAGAGTTTGGTCCGCATTGCCGGCAGTAAGTCGGACATGTTTCCTGTGAGGGTTGGACTCCGTCAGGGCTGCCCTTTGTCACCGATTCTGTTCATAATTTTTATGGACAGAATTTCTAGGTGCAGCCAGGGCGTTGAGGGGGTCCGGTTTGGCGACCTCAGAATCGGGTCTCCGCTCTTTGCGGACGATGCGGTTCTGTTGGCGTCGTCGGGCCGTGACCTTCAGCTCTCACTGGAGCGGTTCGCAGCCGAGTGTGAAGTGACTGGGATGAGAATCAGCACCTCCAAATCTGAGACCATGGTCCTCGGCCGGAAAAGGGTGGAATGCCCTCTCCGGGTCGGGAATGAGATCCTTCCCCAAGTGGAGGAGTTCAAGTATCTCGGGGTCTTGTTCACGAGTGAGGGACGAATGGAGCAGGAGATTGACAGGCGGATCGGTGCGGCGTCTGCAGTGATGCGGGCTCTGCACCGGCCCGTCGTGGTGAAGAAGGAGCTGAGCCAGAAGGCAAAGCTCTCCATTCACCGGTCAGTCTATGTTCCTACCCTCACCTATGGTCACGAGCTGTGGGTAGTGACCGAGAGAACGAGTTCCTACCCTCACCTATGGTCACGAGCTGTGGGTAGGGACCGAAACAACGAGATCCTACCCTCACCTATGGTCACGAGCTGTGGGTAGGGACCGAAACAACGAGATCCTACCCTCACCTGTGGTCACGAGCTGTGGGTAGGGACCGAAACAACGAGATCCTACCCTCACCTATGGTCACGAGCTGTGGGTAGTGACCGAAACAACGAGATCCTACCCTCACCTATGGTCACGAGCTGTGGGTAGGGACCGAAACAACGAGATCCTACCCTCACCTATGGTCACGAGCTGTGGGTAGGGACCGAAACAACGAGATCCTACCCTCACCTGTGGTCACGAGCTGTGGGTAGTGACCGAAACAACGAGATCCTACCCTCACCTGTGGTCACGAGCTGTGGGTAGGGACCGAAACAACGAGATCCTACCCTCACCTATGGCCACGAGCTGTGGGTAGGGACCGAAACAACGAGATCGCGAATACAAGCGGCCGAAATGAGTTTCCTCCGCAGGGTGTCTGGGCTCTCCCTTAGAGATAGGGTGAGAAGCTCGGTCATCCGGGAGGGGCTCGGAGTAGAACCGCTGCTCCTCCGCATCGAGAGGAGTCAGATGAGGTGGCGCGGGCATCTGGTTAGGATGCCTCCTGGGGCACCTGGTTAGGATGCCTCCTGGGGCACCTGGTTAGGATGCCTCCTGGGGCATCTGGTTAGGACGCCTCCTGGGGCATCTGGTTAGGATGCCTCCTGGGGCATCTGGTTAGGACGCCTCCTGGGGCATCTGGTTAGGATGCCTCCTGGGGCACCTGGTTAGGATGCCTCCTGGGGCATCTGGTTAGGATGCCTCCTGGGGCACCTGGTTAGGATGCCTCCTGGGGCACCTGGTTAGGATGCCTCCTGGGGCACCTGGTTAGGATGCCTCCTGGGGCACCTGGTTAGGATGCCTCCTGGGGCATCTGGTTAGGATGCCTCCTGGGGCACCTGGTTAGGATGCCTCCTGGGGCACCTGGTTAGGATGCCTCCTGGGGCACCTGGTTAGGATGCCTCCTGGGGCATCTGGTTAGGATGCCTCCTGGGGCATCTGGTTAGGATGCCTCCTGGGGCACCTGGTTAGGATGCCTCCTGGGGCATCTGGTTAGGATGCCTCCTGGGGCATCTGGTTAGGATGCCTCCTGGGGCATCTGGTTAGGATGCCTCCTGGGGCACCTGGTTAGGATGCCTCCTGGGGCACCTGGTTAGGATGCCTCCTGGGGCACCTGGTTAGGATGCCTCCTGGGGCATCTGGTTAGGATGCCTCCTGGGGCATCTCTCGGCTGGCCTGGGAACGCCTCGGGGTCCCCCCAGAAGAGCTGGAGGAAGTGGCCGGGGACAGGGATGTCTGGGTCTCTCTGCTGAAGCGTGAAACTTTTAGTCTTAGTTTGAGGTTAAGTGAGGACAGAGCCTGTTTCCTTGTGTTTGCCACCCCCAGCCTGCCCACAATGACTCGGCTGTAAGACTCTCCACTCGTTCAGATGATCTGGCTTCTTATTTCTGAGACACACACAGGTGCAGCTCAATAAACCGAAGAACCAAGAAGTGAGCAGCACCAATCTGCTGAATCCGTCCTGCTGGAACGAAACAAAACTCAAGTTTGTGTTCCATAAAAAGTGAAAGAGAAAACCTCAACAGCTGACAAACAGCTGACAAACAGCTGACTCACAGCTGACTCACAGCGTCAGCAGCAGCCATGTGTGCAGACCGGGGGGCAGAATCGCATGTGGCCGCCACGTGTGACGCTCCAAATACAAGCCAGAGCTTCTAATGTGGAGGCCCGCTGCACAGACTCACCCACATCATCTCACTGAGATACTTGGTGCTGTTAAGAAAAAAGAAAAACTTTCTTTCTGCCATCACAGAAGTGGAAATGAGCTTTGCTCATTGGCACCCTGATCCAAGCCCAGCCCATCCCAGAGCCTGGCTGCTGACAGCAGGCTAACAGGCTAACATCAGGCTAACATTAGGCTAACTAACCCATCCCAGAGCCTGGCTGCTGACAGCAGGCTAACAGGCTAACATCAGGCTAACATTAGGCTAACTAACCCATCCCAGAGCCTGGCTGCAGGGACTGCAGGCTAACAGGCTAACATCAGGCTAACTAACCCATCCCAGAGCCTGGCTGCCGACAGCAGGCTGGATGCTCCTTTGGCTCTTTGCTCCGTTTCTTCCAACAAAGATCTGGTTAGCTCTATCATTAGCTCCATCAGGCTAACATCAGGCTAACTAACCCATCCCAGATGCCTCCGAGCCCAGAGAAGTGGACGCCGCCTCTGGACCAGGTTAACATCAGGCTAACATCAGGCTAACATCAGGTTAACATCAGGCTAACATTAGGCTAACATCAGGCTAACATCAGGTTAACATCAGGCTAACATCAGGCTAACATCAGGCTAACATCAGGCTAACATTAGGCTAACATCAGGCTAACATCAGGCTAACTAACGCATCCCAGATGCCTCCGAGCCCAGAGAACTGGACGCCGCCTCTGGACCAGGTTAACATTAGGCTAACATTAGGCTAACATCAGGCTAACATCAGGTTAACATCAGGCTAACATCAGGCTAACATTAGGCTAACATCAGGCTAACTAACGCATCCCAGATGCCTCCGAGCCCAGAGAAGTGGACGCCGCCTCTGGACCAGGTTAACATTAGGCTAACATTAGGCTAACATCAGGCTAACATCAGGTTAACATCAGGCTAACATCAGGCTAACATTAGGCTAACATCAGGCTAACTAACGCATCCCAGATGCCTCCGAGCCCAGAGAAGTGGACGCCGCCTCTGGACCAGGTTAACATCAGGCTAACATCAGGCTAACATCAGGTTAACATCAGGCTAACATCAGGCTAACATTAGGCTAATATCAGGCTAACATCAGGCTAACATCAGGTTAACATCAGGCTAACATTATGCTAACATCAGGCTAACATCAGGCTAACATCAGGCTAACATCAGGTTAACATCAGGCTAACATCAGGTTAACATTAGGCTAACATCAGGCTAACATCAGGTTAACATCAGGTTAACATCAGGCTAACATCAGGCTAACATCAGGCTAACATCGGATTGACGGATAGCGACGGAGGAGCATACCGAGGCCTTTACACTGAAACTCCTCCAGATTCCCTGAATGCTTTCATGATATATTTAACAGTTGAAAAAGTATTCAGAGTACAACGTGGAAAACATCGAGGATTTAATGAAGGGACAAGGTGTGAAACAGATGCTGTGTAAAAGGTCCTGAAAGTAAGCTCAGGGCTCCTCGTCCTCTTTCTCACTGACGTTCGGCACCAACCAGAAATATCTATGAAATGTGTTCCTGAACCAAACAAAGACCCTCTTCCCTCCCGTTCATCTTGTTGTATTCTTTAAAATGCTGCCGCAGCTGTTCTGGTTTCCCCCCAGCGGGCAGCGCTTTGCTCATCCAAAAACTCGCCACACGTCAGCATTACCTGCCGTTCTTTGCTGGCATTCGAAGGCCAAACTCATAGGATATAAAAGTGATGACCGGTGGATGATCAGGACCCGACGACGTCTGCAACAACCGAATGAAGCTTTACCACTTCCTGTTCAAACACCAGCAGAACCCGTCATTAAAAAGGTCGTGTGTGTTGATTAAACCGGCCTCCCGCTGTGTAATTATTAACAAACGTCTCCATAATCATCACCAGCCGGCTCGTCTGAACAGGCAGGAACTATTGTTCGCTTATTACTGAGACTTCAGGCGAATCAGAAACAGAAACACATCTGCTGTCTGGACACGTCGCTGCATTATTCAGAAACCTTTTACTATGATTTATTCACAGCGTTACTGGAGCACAGCCCAGTTCTGAGGAAAAGGAAAAGAGGGGAAGCGAGGGATGATGGAGACGGACGGAGAAGAAGTGATGGAGACAGCTGCTGGGATCTGCAACATGATGTCTTTACCTTCGTTCAGCTGTAAGTATCTCTATAAGTGGAAGGATAAAGGAGCAGTTCAACATTTTCCACCAAAACAAACCCACACCTGACGTGAACAAAGCATTTTTCTCACCAGTGTTGCCAGGTTGGTGTGTTTGAACCAACTTTAAGACCCTTGAGCAACTGTTCTTTTAAAGAAATGTCATTACTTTCACGGACAGCGCCGTTGGCTCCCTTAAAGGTGGGGTCTGAGATCTTTGAAAAACGGTTCCTGCAAGCTATATTTTTGAAAATACACAACCTTGCCTCTCCCTTCAGCCCACCCCTCGAAACCACGCCTTCAAAACACATTAACGAGTCACGAGTCTGTGAACGCGCAGGGGGGAGGGGGGCTGACGGTTGATTGGGTGTCAGAATCCAATAGAAGAAACTCTCATCATTACTTCTATTGGTCAGACATTTCCTCTTGCTACGCCCTCTACAATGGACTAAAAGATTTAGTTTTTTTTCCAAACATTCTATTTTAGTGGGTGCAATGAGGTCGTGAGGAGGTTTTCAGACAATATGATAAAAAATGCTCCAGAAAACATCTCATACCCCACCTTTAAGTTTCGTTGTCATCTTTTGGAAGGAACCTTGGCGTCTATCCCGGAGAGTAACTTTAGGTTTGATGAACAGAACAAGCTTCTTCCAACTCAGACTGTTGGCAAAAGCGAAAGCTCATCTCCCAGGAAATGTCCTCGAAAGATTAATTCACACTTTTATTAGGTCACCTTTAGATTATTGTACTTCCTTGTTTGTTGGGCTGGACCGGACAGCATGGTGCCGTTTGCAGGTCGTTCAAAATGCTGCCGCCTGTTCATGTTAGGATTCAGTTTAAGGTTTTATTAAATGATTTTAAATGTGTAAAAGGTTCTGCACCACCTCATTTATCAGAACTTCTACAGCTGCACAATTCTGGGCCGCAGCAGCAGGCCGCAGCAGCAGGCCGCAGCCGCAGGCCGCAGCAGCAGCAGGCCGCAGCAGCAGGCCGCAGCCGCAGGCCGCACCAGCAGCAGGCCGCAGCAGCAGGCCGCAGCAGCAGCAGGCCGCAGCAGCAGCAGGCCGCAGCAGCAGGCCGCAGCCGCAGGCCGCAGCAGCAGCAGGCCGCAGCAGCAGGCCGCAGCCGCAGGCCGCACCAGCAGCAGGCCGCAGCCGCAGGCCGCAGCAGCAGGCCGCAGCAGCAGGCCGCAGCAGGCCGCAGCCGCAGCAGGCCGCAGCCGCAGCAGGCCGCAGCAGCAGCAGGCCGCAGCCGCAGCAGGCCGCAGCCGCAGGCCGCAGCCGCAGCAGGCCGCAGCAGCAGCAGGCCGCAGCCGCAGCAGGCCGCAGCAGCAGCAGGCCGCAGCCGCAGCAGGCCGCAGCCGCAGCAGGCCGCAGCCGCAGGCCGCAGCAGCAGGCCGCAGCCGCAGGCCGCAGCAGCAGGCCGCAGCCGCAGCAGGCCGCAGCAGCAGGCCGCAGCAGCAGCAGGCCGCAGCCGCAGGCCGCAGCAGCAGGCCGCAGCAGCAGCAGGCCGCAGCAGCAGCAGGCCGCAGCAGCAGCAGGCCGCAGCAGCAGGCCGCAGCAGCAGGCCGCAGCAGCAGCAGGCCGCAGCCGCAGGCCGCAGCAGCAGGCCGCAGCAGCAGGCCGCAGCAGCAGCAGGCCGCAGGCCGCAGCCGCAGCAGGCCGCAGCAGCAGGCCGCAGCCGCAGCAGGCCGCAGCAGGCCGCAGCAGCAGGCCGCAGCAGCAGCAGGCCGCAGCCGCAGCAGGCCGCAGCCGCAGCAGGCCGCAGCCGCAGCAGGCCGCAGCAGCAGGCCGCAGCAGCAGCAGGCCGCAGCAGCAGCAGCAGCCGGCCGCAGCACGCAGCAGCAGGCAGCAGCAGCCGCAGGCCGCAGCAGCAGGCCGCAGCAGCAGCAGGCAGCAGCAGCCGGCCGCAGCAGCAGGCCGCAGCAGCAGGCCGCAGCAGCAGGCCGCAGCAGCAGGCCGCAGCAGCAGCAGGCCCCAGCAGCAGCAGGCCGCAGCAGCAACAGGCAGCAGCAGCCGCAGGCCGCAGCAGCAGGCAGCAGCAGCAGGCCGCAGCAGCAGCAGGCAGCAGCAGCAGCAGGCAGCAGCAGCAGGCCGCAGCAGCAGGCCGCAGCAGCAGCAGGCAGCAGCAGCCGGCCGCAGCACGCAGCAGCAGCCGCAGGCCGCAGCAGCAGGCAGCAGCAGCCGCAGGCCGCAGCAGCAGGCAGCAGCAGCAGGCCGCAGCAGCAGCAGGCAGCAGCAGCAGCAGGCAGCAGCAGCAGGCCGCAGCAGCAGGCCGCAGCAGCAGCAGGCAGCAGCAGCAGGCAGCAGCAGCAGCAGCAGCAGCAGGCCGCAGCAGCAGGCCGCAGCAGCAGCAGGCAGCAGCAGCAGGCAGCAGCAGCAGCAGCAGCAGCAGGCCGCAGCAGCAGGCCGCAGCAGCAGCAGCAGCAGCAGCAGCAGCAGCAGCAGCAGCAGCCGCAGGCCGCAGCAGCAGGCAGCAGCAGCAGGCCGCAGCACCCGGTGGTTACCTTGGTGATGTCCTGCCCGTCCACGCGGATGCAGCCGCTCTGAGGATCGTAGAATCTGAACAGCAGACGCAGGACGGAGCTTTTCCCCGATCCGGACGGACCGACCTGCAAACACCAACTTTCACTTAGTGGCAACAGTTCTGCTGGTGAATATCAATCCTCCAAATGTTTTAAGGACACACTGCACACCATGCTGAGATATGCCAAGTTTTCAGCTAACAGCTCTTTGGGAATCACCTTGTTGCTGCAGAAATCCTGTTTTCTGTCTGTCAGACTGTGTTATCTTTGCTGTTTTTCACACATGCAGCTAAAGAAATGGGAACAAATCTTAATTCCAGCCTAAAACCCACAAAGAGCTTCTAGCTTATTCATTTCTGGTGGCATAAAACACTTTAATCATTTCATTTATATTAACTGTTCCATTATTAGTCATTAGATTATATCTTATATTCCTTTTTTAAGCTTTAAATTGAATCTTATTTACTTTTTCTTGATGTTGAATAACATATAATTCTTATTATTGTCTGTTTTTTTTCCTACTTTTCTACTTTTAGACGTGATAACATTCATTATTTTGGGATTAGGATTGTTTTTAAAACTGAATTTCTTATATTAATTTGACTCTTTTGGTAACTGAAAGCAGTTTTAAACGTAAATGTACAAAAAAGTTGAAACTATGAAGCTGTTTTTCACAGATGCAGCTAAAGAAATGGGAACAAATGATGTGTCTCTGTGACAGGCTGCTGGGAACAAAGTGCCCAAAGATCCAGGATCAGGAGTTTTGCATCTGTAAGGGATCCCTGCCTCTCCTCTCCTGCTTTCCTGCAGCTCACCACCGCCTCAGTTAGGAGGAAACTAACAAATCAGACCAAGTTGGTTAACACAAGGGAGGCTCCGAGGTGGAAATGTTTTTTAACTGCTCCTTCACTGATGTTAAACCGCATCAAAAATACAATCTGCATAGATTTAAATGGATAAACAAAGTGCAAACACGGAGATTTTAATAATGAGAATGGTAAAAAATGGAGAAATTAAAACCAGGGCTGGGCAACGATTAAAATGTTTAATCTAATTAATCACATGATTTCCCTGATTAATCACGATTAATCGCACTTGTACGCAGAATCCCAAAATGAATCCAAAAGTAGTGTATAGCGACAGACTTTTACAAAATAAAAGCCTGTGAGCGACAGACTTTTACAAAATAAAAGCCACTGAGCAACAGACTTTTACAAAATAAAAGCCTGTGAGCGACAGACTTTTACAAAATAAAAGCCTGTGAGCGACAGACTTTTACAAAATAAAAGCCTCTGAGCAACAGACTTTTACAAAATAAAAGCCACTGAGCAACAGACTTTTACAAAATAAAAGCCTGTGAGCAACAGGCTTTTACAAAATAAAAGCCTGTGAGCGACAGACTTTTACAAAATAAAAGCCACTGAGCAACAGACTTTTACAAAATAAAAGCCTGTGAGCGACAGACTTTTACAAAATAAAAGCCTGTGAGCGACAGACTTTTACAAAATAAAAGCCTCTGAGCAACAGACTTTTACAAAATAAAAGCCACTGAGCAACAGACTTTTACAAAATAAAAGCCTGTGAGCAACAGGCTTTTACAAAATAAAAGCCACTGAGCAACAGACTTTTACAAAATAAAAGCCTGTGAGCGACAGACTTTTACAAAATAAAAGCCTCTGAGCAACAGACTTTTACAAAATAAAAGCCTGTGAGCAACAGACTTTTACAAAATAAAAGCCTGTGAGCGACAGACTTTTACAAAATAAAAGCCTCTGAGCAACAGACTTTTACAAAATAAAAGCCTGTGAGCAACAGACTTTTACAAAATAAAAGCCTCTGAGCAACAGACTTTTACAAAATAAAAGCCTGTGAGCAACAGACTTTTACAAAATAAAAGCCTGTGAGCGACAGACTTTTACAAAATAAAAGCCTGTGAGCGACAGACTTTTACAATTATAAAATAAATTTAAAAAATTTAAATACATTTTTTTTTAAACTATATTAATGCCCGATAAAATATACAATATACACAATAATAACGAGTTAACTCGCCCAGCCCTAATTAAAACAAAATCTGTCAATATGAGAAGTTATTTGTGATGGAGGCCCATCGGATATCGGACTTTACGGACAGCAGGGAGGCAAGATGTGGTGCTCAGAGGAAAACTTACCAAAGCAACAGTCTGTCCCGCCTTCACCGTGAACGTCACATCCCGGAGAACCTCAGTGCTGCACAGGATCAGAATGAAGTTCATTCAGTCCCAGCTCAACACAGACAGACATGAGATCAGGCAGCAGAACATGGGCGGAAAATAGTTTGGGTCAAAGAGGATCAGCGGGAAGTGACTAATGTTCATTCTTCTGCAACATAAATCCACTCTGGACCTCCTGCCCTCTGCATGTGTGCTTCCTGCTAAAGCAGCAGAAATATTTATATATCCTCCGTGTGATGGAGAGCAGATACGCTGCAGGTGGAGCTGGAACACGTAGAATAAATGTTCTGCACAAACCAGTCAGATTAAAGCATCCGTCTGCCTCAAAATCTGAACAACCACAACTAGGGATGGGAATCGAGAACCGGTTCCCAGTGCTTCAGTTCCTTGGAATCGTTTTGGCGATTTTGCAAACGATTCCCTTATCGATTCCAGTGGGCGCGAATGACGTCACCACGCAGCGTTGCGTGGCGAGTCCAGCGCAGCCAGCAGCCAACAGTAAACATGGCGCCCAAGCGGTACAAACGCTCCAAAGTTTGGTTCCACATCCCTAAAAAAGACGACAACAGGGCAACTTGCAAAGTGAATATTTCACCAAAGGGAGGAAATGCTACCAACAAGCAATAACTATGAATGAATGTCGCGTTTTCGATCCGCTCCGGACTAACGTTGGTGAATCTGAACCCAGCAACGTTAGCAACGTTAGCATGTCCTCGGCTAACCCTGCAGGTCACTAACTAACAAACAATCACTGCCTATCATGTTAGCGCCATTTGCCTGATTGTAAAAGCTGCTGTTAGTAACGGTTAAGGTTAAATGAATGCCTTCTCAGGCATTACATTTAGATGAAATCATGAGAGACAGAGCCTGACTGGCTCAGAGCCAGAGGCTGGTGGTACTACCCCCAGTTCACCTCTACCTCCAGCTTCTCCATTCACCAGAGCAGGAAGAGTTAAATTACCCAGGCCAGGATAGACCAATGTGGACCTCACCGCTGTTGGGTTTGTGAGGTCATGACTCGTGTTACTTCTAAACTAAACAAAGTTGATGCTAATCGACCGGTTTGTTGTCCTTTTTCTCCAAATGAGAATCGATAAGGGAACCGACAAAGAACCGAATCGTTAAGCAGAATCGAAAATGGAATTGGAATCGTAAGAATCTCATCAGTTCCCATCCCTAGCCACAACAGACTTTTAGCAGTAAAACAAGCTGGTCTTCATGAAGAATGCGCGTTCACACACAGAGATCTTTTCTTGGCTACACACCCGGGAACGTAGCTGAAACAGACTCCGTCAAACTCCACCTGGCCTGCTGTGAGCTGCAAGTCCTGCGCGTCTTCAGCATCTTCCACCTGTGATGAAGAGGAGGAAACCGGGAGATTTAGTTACCCAGGAGGGGAAACCACATCATGCTGGAATCATCCAAAACAGGAGCAGAACAACTGGTAAATGCCCACTTTGGTCATATTCAGGTTACATCAGGGTAGGGCTGTCGCGGTGAGGGAATTCCCACCGCGGTGACTCATAGCCGCTCAACAGCGCGGTGATATCGCATTTTTGTTCATTAGGCTACTTTCCACGACAATGTTAGATGAAAATCGAGCGCATAATCCATCTTTTTTCCCCAGCGATTCTGACATTTCACTTTGCTTTGCCTGTCATTTACTCGCTCACAGACCAACATAGCGGAGATCAAGCAGCGCATGCCCCAGTTCTGTTGCCAGTGCCACATGGCAAATATCAACATTGTTGCAGACCTGCGCACGTTTCTTTTAGTAATGACGGAGAAAAACGAAGCAGATCAGCGCAGCAGTTGAGCTCACGTGTCCGGGATACAGTTTTTTTTAACAGACTGCCGCCGTCCAACCAACCCCGGCACATTTTTTAAACTTTTTTTTAATTTTTTTTTTTATTTAATAGTTTCACACAGTTTTGTTGAAATGATCAGGTATTTCCCAACAGCAAATGTGCACACCAAGCTGTGGTTCTGCGGAAGCTAGTTTATTGTTGATATTAGACGGTCGCATTTACAACGTTAAACATGGATAATAAGGGAAGATTCGAAGCCATAAAGTGTCTGGACTAGGCAGAGGAGTAAAGCCGAGATAAAGGTAGGCCACTGCATTTTATTTTAACTTCTATTGCTACGACACTGAGTATTCTTGTAATATCAGCTGCTGAGGGAGAATGAGACCACAACGACTAGCATGCAGACGTGTGTGCGTGTGCGTGTGCGTGTGCGGTGCCTATATGCAAAGATGGCGACAGAAACGCGGCACCTCGCTGTGTTAATGTGTTTCTCCTGCCTTGAGGGGAATATACAATGCATCATTATTACTGTGCTGGCTTTAAAAAGTATCAGTTCTGTCAGTCGCTTTGTATCTACTGTGCAGTCTTAAAAACTCGTTTTAGTTTCTCGAGTTGTTCTGCGCGTGCAAGGGGGCGTGCGGTGGGCGGTGGCCTGGACACGCACCGCAGAGGTCCTCTCAGCACCGCGGTGATTGCATTTTGCGGTTATCGCGACAGCCCTACATCAGGGGAGATAATCCGACCCATCGATCCGACCATGTTCAGTCAGACTGAAACAGGAATTATTTCCCCTTAAAGTCAGAAAGCTGGGTGTCAACTTTGATTCAGACTTCATCTGCCACCCACACATAAAGAAGTTGTCCAATCCTGCTTTCTTTAATTCAGAACAATCTCCAAAATAACCCCCCCCCCCCAGAGTTTCAGTTATTATGTCCCACTCCTCTCTGGTATCAGCCCAAAATCCCTCTGCTGCTTCCAACTGGTCCAGAACACACCAGCCCAGTCCGACTGCTTTTCTGACGGTTTTTTGGAATTATTTTAAGATTTTACGGATAACTTTTAAAGGTCCAATGGGCGGGGCCTTCCTGGCACCTCCAAAGTCGAGACTAAAATCTGGAGGTGACCGAGCCTTTGCCATCAGAACCTCAGAACCCCTCGACTTTGGAGCGACCCGCCCGAGGAAATAAGACTCTGAGAATCAGTGACGTCTTAAAACCGATTGTTAGAGATTGGCGTTCATGCGATGCTGTCCTTTATTCATTTGGATTGTTTTTGACATGTTAAACTCTTCCTCCCTGTTTGTTTCTGCTCTTTGATCCTTGTTTTGTCCTTAACGTGCATCCAGTCAGAGACTCGATCGGCAGAGTCAGGCGACTGCTTAAACTCAACCACAACTTAAAATGTTGTGCCTGACATCATTTTATCCGTCTGCTTTGAAATGAAAACACTTGTACAAGTCACATCGTTGTTATACGGAATATAATAAATCAGCTGGGAAGGGTTTGCAGCCATGTGAATAAGTGACAGTATCATCAGCGTACAGTCGGATCCACGTCATTTAAATCAATGAAAGACGTCCCAGTGCAGCGTTTTGGAGCATGCAGCATGTGTTATTCCATATTCTGACTGTGGACTTTGGTGCTTTGGATGCTTTTATAAATCAGCAGCTATAATAATAATATTAATAATAATATATTTTATTTATAAAGCACTTTACATCTACTTAATGAACTCAGAGAGCTTGTTTGGGACTGCGGGAGGGAAATTTCAGGACTCTGATCGTCTATCATTCCCTCCTCACTTTTCCTCCTCTCGTACATGTTCCCTCTCCTCTCTTGGAACATTCCTTCCTCTTCTCTTCCATCTTCCCCCTTCAGATTGATAGCAGCTTGACATTTCACCAGCTCCGCACCCCGTCTCTCTTCACCCTCCTCCAACAGCGAGCGACTCCCCTCGCCTGCAGCTTCCCAAGCCGCAGAAAAGGCCCGCTGTGTTTTTAAGGTGCTTGGGGGCTTTTGTCCACATTCATGTGGCTGTTTACCATATCAAGGGCCTGTGAATGTAGGAGCCTTCAGTGAGGCAGCCGGAGGACGCCTTTTCCCACCAAAACACAAACAGAAGCACACACAGACGTACAGGCAGACGGGGTCGTGGTGTTCAGCACAAATATACACAGAGTCCCACACAGAGACTTGTTGACCTGCTAATCCGCCGACATCTGACTGTGTGAACCTCGTTCTGAGCAGGAAGCAGAGCAGCGCTGACCTCTAATCTGTGTATTTCATTTCTATTTCTATACAACAACGACACCTGCCGTCGGCCCTGCTTCTGCTGAGCATGAGAACGGAGTAGCTTATTTATCCTGCAGCTCTGTGGCCGAATAAAATGTTGTTTTAGGATTAAATATCAAACTCAAATATGATTCAACTGGATTTAAGAATTAGAACAAGTGTCTCAAAAATTCATATTCATCCAAACTTAAGCCTAAACTTTACTTTATCCAAAGTTATTTTTACTAACTAGTAACAGCGCCATTTAATCTTTAGCTCAACTCTGTCCAGTCTTTCCTGGAACTGAATTACATCTGAAAACTCAGGTTTTTCTTCCATTGTGAGCCCTTAAAACAGCACGAGCACCATCCCCACACGACTTAAAAGCCACCAGCAGGTTCAAAACCTCCAGTTTGGGTTTCCCAGAGAATAAATGTAAATGTACTTTATTTAAAAATTGGTTTAAAACCAATTTATCCAACAGCAGCCAATCAGGTTCCACTCCATTGGACGGATCAGCCATGTCCACCAACACGTGATGCTGCTTCGGGGAGTGAGTTTACTTTATTTGCCATTTGTGTTAGTAAAATTGAGTAATAGATATTACTAATATCTATTGAGCTGATCTTTCCAATGGAGCGTAACTTGATTTGCTGCCGTTGGATGAATTGAGACGGATCTATTGCTTCTCCCTGTTTACCCGGATGTTGAGTCTGGTTCTTTTTCCACTGAATTTTTTTAAGTTCAATTTTTTTACACTGATTTTTGTTTTTAGAAAAAGATTTTTTTTTTTTTTACACAGTTGGTTTTTCAAATTCAAAGTCTGATTTTGATGCTGTAAAAATTCAATATTAGAAATTTGTATTCAAACTGATGGCACAGAAAAACTTCCATATACAGCCCTTTACAGACGATCCTTACGGTGTGCCAAAGTGCTTTACAGCAGGTAATAAATAAAGAGAAGAAGAAGTAAAAACAAATAAAAACAATAAAAGAACAGTGAAAGTAACAAACTCGAATAAGATAAAATAAGATAAAAGTGTCATCATGCTACTGGGTATTAAAGCCATCCTAAATAAGCAGGTTTTTAGCCCAGATGTGAAGAGGCCCAGGTCAGAAATAAGACGCAGCTGGACGGGGGGCTTATTCCAGAGCCTGGGGGCAGCTTTGGGAAAAGGCTCGCTCACCCCAGGGTTTGTATTCTGACCTGGGCACTTCCAGCAGAAACTGATCTGCTGACCTCAGAGCTCTGCCAGGACTGTTAAAAGCTCAGATAAATACGACGGGGCGAGGCCGCTAAGAGCTTTAAAAACACACATTAAGAGTTTAAAATCAGTTCTATAAAGGACAGGAAGCCGATGGAGGGAGTTAAGAACAGGAGTGATGTGCACACGTCTGTTGGGATACAGGTCGTTTAGGCCCCCTGCAGTCGTTTAGGCCAGGCTACCTGAGCAGCTGAACTCTTTATTACTGTACATTCGTTGTTATAAGATATAAGTCAGCTCTACTGGTCTGTCTGGGTAGCCTACATATCTATGGTAAATTATGTAAGCTATTTTTATGAGCCCTGGATAGAGGGATGTTGAGCATGTTTGTAACATCCGGTATTAATGTGAAGAGCTTTTATTTTGTACACAAGACAGGAAGTGGTTCCGGTGTTAACCTGTAACTCAAGGTGTGTGAATAAAGTGCTGCTGCCGTTCAAGCCAGCGAATGTGAGAACGCTACCTGTGGTTCTTTTATATACCTCAATATAATAATAAGAAGACCCTCGGTTACATTGGTGGCAGCGGTGGGATGTCCGTTTACTGGACGTCCATCCCGAAAAACAAAGTTTGTGAGGTACAAATCAGAGAGTGATAGTTAGGTAGCAAAGGCTAGCCACTGCTAATCCCGCGTGGCGTGTTTTTTTTTTTCTTTTCGCTGTACAGTTACCGCGGGATCCGCGTGAAGGACATCAGCCATCGTCTTGTCGATAGACAGTAAATAAAGTTAAAAGGACGGTGAGGCACAATGTGGCTGCATGATGCTGATCCCCTGGATCATAAGGGACGAATGGGAGAGCTTTCTTTCGTCGGCAATGTAAAGATCGACCTCCCACCGCCTTTCACCGGCGAAGAAAAGCAGAGTTTCTCAGGCTGGGCAAGACAGTATGAGGTTGGTGTGAGAGCTCTGGTTGGAGGCTCCAGGCTGGATTATGAATATGAACTTGCAAGGATTCTGCCAACACGACTATCCAAGGCAGCATCTCTTCTGTGGGATAGCTTACCGGCAGCAGTGCAGGCTGACTATGCGGCTGTGAAGGAGAAGCTACAAGAAGCCTTTGGACAGAGACATTTCCTGGACTGTTTTAGAGCAAATCTCTCTGCTCGTCCCCGTGCCCCAGGTGAGAGTCTGGAAGTGTATGCAACAGAGATTAGTAAGCTGGTTCAGGATGCTTTCCCTGGTTACGGGGGAATAGCTCACAAAGAAGAAAAGTTCAGACGGTTCCTCGCGGGGCTTGACCCGGCTCTAAGGGCTAAGTGTCATGAGCAAGGGGCTACTGACTTGGACGAGGCTTTGGTGATTGCAGGACGGTGTGAGATGGCTCGAGAGACTTTAAAATTGGACTATGTTAACAGCCAGTCCCACCCACCTCTGGTTGGTGGAAGTGCAGCAGCAATGGTGCAGTCTGTATCTGATGGCGGCGGGCTGTATCGTGCTGTGGACAGACTTACTGAGGACATAAGAGAGTTGAGAACGGACATGAGACGTATGGTGGAGGACAACAACCGGCTGAAGTCAAATCACCCCACTGATGGATGGAAAAGACATTCTCCACCACATGGAGGTCAGTGCCAGTGTACCTGTGGGGAGCTGGGCTGCCAGTCACGCCGAGCGCCAGTGGGCTGGAGAGGTCGTTCGCCTGATCGTGGTTGGTCGGACAGACGTGGCGAGGAGAGCCACAGAGAGAGAGATGGGACATCCTCTGAGCAGCAGGCCCACTCTCCACGTTGGCGGAGCCCCAGCCCTGCCAGGAACACCTTTGCTGGAGAGACACGGCGGCGGACGGGAGTGCGCTTTCTTTCTCCAAGGCGGGAGAGCCCTGCTCACCAGTCGGGAAACGAGATATAGCTGGTGTTGTGGCCCAAACGTCAGCTGAAGAACGCAAGGGCCCCCAAGAAAGAGAAATATGCGCCCTTCTACCAGATACTGTTCAAATTCAAGACACTATGAAGCCCAGATGCACTTCTTATGTGAGGGGCAGCCTGGAAGGTATGGAGATAAATATATTGGTGGACTCAGGATCGACAGAATCATTTATCAGCTCTGATTTTCGCATGGCTGTTCCTGCTCTACGCACACGACCTCTGAATGCTGAGCTGAGTGATGCACGTGCTGTGAACGGTCAGATGCTCGACACATTGGGCACTATCACTGCCACCCTTCATCTGGGCAACAAATTCTGGCAGCATGTGTTTTATGTGATGAGAGGTTCTACACAAAAAGCACTGTTGGGACTGGACTTTTTGAGAGCAAATCATGCCCTTTTGGACTTTAAACAAGGTCGACTGCAGTTGAGAGACACAGCTGTCCCACTGTTAAGGACCAAGGATTTTATTCCAGAATGCTGCGATGTTTCCATCACAACGGCAGTCACACTACCACCCCTCAGTGAGATGATGGTGCCTGTTAGCCTGACGCCAGCTGGGCTATCTGATCCACTAGCAGACTTTATGGGTTATCTGGCGCCCAATCTTCCAAGAGGCAGTGAGTGTGTGGTGGCTCACACAGTGACCTCGATAAAAGAGGGGGCCACAACCGCTCGTCTGCTCAATCCTACAGACCAGGACATTCCACTGAGAGAAGGCATGCATCTTGGTGAGTTTTACTCAGTGCAGGAACCTTCAGCTCAACTCTGCTCTGCCATTGCAGTCGGTGATGTACCCTCTGTGTCTCTCGACGATTCTCCACTTAACGAACAGCAAAAAGAACAGCTGATTGCACTGCTGAGGGAACACACAGACATCTTTAACAACACAAAGGGGCCAGCAGGGAAATGCACCCTCATCCAACATCGTATAGACAGGGGATCATCCTCCTGTCCGTCAGCGCGCCTACCGCACTTCACCAGAGAAGAGGGGGGAGATTGACCGCCATGTGGATGCCCTGTTAACACAGGGGATGATTGAGGAGAGCTGCAGCCCCTGGGCCTCGCCTGTCGTCTTGGTCAAGAAAAAGAATGGTGAGTGGAGGTTCTGTGTGGACTATCGACGTCTGAACAGTGTGACAGTTAAAGACTCGTATCCACTCCCGAGAGTTGATGACACCTTGGATGCGCTGGCAGGTGCTGTCTGGTTTAGCACATTGGACTTTTCTAACGGATATTGGCAAGTGGAAGTTGCCGAGGACGACAGAGAGAAGACTGCCTTCACTACAGGCAGGGGCCTCTACCAGTGGCGTGCAATGCCTGCAACATTTCGGCGCATGATGGAACTGGTGCTTAGGGGCCTGCCCTGGCAAGTGTGCATGGTCTACCTGGATGATGTGTTGATATTCAGTCCCACATTTGAAGAGCACCTTTCCAGGCTACGCAAAGTGTTTTCCCGGATTAAGACAGCAGGACTCAGACTGAATCCTGCAAAGTGCCATCTGGCACGTAATCATGTGGTGTTTCTGGGCCATGTGGTTTCCAGTCATGGACTACAGCCGGACCCCAGGAATACAGAGAAAGTGAAAACCTGGCCCGCACCCCAAAATCCAACAGAGGTAAGAGCATTTGTGGGCCTGTGCTCTTATTATAGACGCTTTGTGAAGGACTTTGCCCGGCGTGCGGCCCCGCTGCACCGGCTGACTTGTAAAGACATTTCATTTGACTGGACACCTGAATGTAATGAAGCTTTTGAGTATTTGAAATCAGTGTTGTCAACTGCTCCTGTTGTCATAATGCCTGACTTTAACAGCCCCTTTAGAGTGTATACAGATGCCTCCCAGGAATCGGTGGGAGCTGTGCTGGCGCAGGACAAGGAAGGGCTGCAAAGAGTGGTTGCATATGCCAGTCAGTCACTTGTCCCCACCGAAAGGCGCTGGTCCACATTTGACAGGGAACTGTGGGCTATAGTGTGGGCTGTACGTCAGTTTAGACACTACATTGGATCAGCAGCTTTTACCATCATCACTGATCACAAGCCCCTTTTAGGCCTCCGCAACATGGCTCTCGACAAAGATCCCACTGGAAGAAGAGCCCGGTGGGTCCTGGAGCTAGATCCTTACAACTGGGTCATTAAATATAAGGATGGACAACGACACACAAATGCAGACGCGCTTTCACGGAGGCCTCAACAACCAGAATCCTGTGTGTCCATGGTCACCCTCTTGGATGCTGCGATTCAAGTGAATGTCATCAGCTCGGAGAAGGAAAAGACTGTGTCACAGGCAGTTACTCCAGCACCGGAGATAGTGAATCGGCTAGGCTCGGATCTCAACCCAGATGGTCAGCCTACGGAGACAGATAATGAGGCGGATGTGCTCTCATTCCTTCAGGCTCTGTCAAGTGAAGAACAGGGGATGAGGGAGCTTCAACAGGCTGACTTGGATACAAAGCCAGTCATGAACTGGATTGAGGGGGATGGATCTCGTCCACCTGGGGCGAGGATGAGAGGCAGCTCTCGGTGGCTTCGCAAATTATGGACCGAATATCCCCGCCTTTCAGTAGTAAATGGACTGCTTTGTCGAAAGGTGAGCTCATCTCTCACTGGAGATGCTCTGTGTCAGGTGGTGGTGCCTCGTTCCCTCAGATGTGCTGCAGCACCTGCACGGGGGCCCGGTATCTGCACATTTCTCGGCGGAAAAAGTGTTTGAGCAAGCAAGGCAGGTGTGTTACTGGCCCTCTATGTTTACAGACATCAAGCTGTGGTGTGACTTATGTGTGCCTTGTCAGACCCGCAGAGCACCCGTGCCAAGACATCGGGCACCTATGGGTGGGTCCCCAGCCACACGACCATTTCAAAGAGTGGCTGCTGACATTCTTGAGCTGCCTGTGACATCAAACGGAAACAGATACGTGTTGGTGGTGGAAGACTACTTCACCAAATTTGTGAATTTATATGCTCTTCCCAACCAAACAGCCCAATCGGTTGCAGGTTGCCTATTTGAGGACTATGTTCTTGTGCATGGAGTTCCAGAGACTGTTCACAGTGATCAGGGTCGGCAGTTTGAAGCTGAGATTGTTCAAAGACTCTGTGAGCTTTTGGGAATAAAAAAAACACGCACCACTCCCTATAATCCGAAGTCAGATGGGATGGTGGAACGCTTTAACAGAACACTGATAGACCAGCTGGCCAAGTTATTGCAGACTTATGGAGGGGAGTGGCATGGATATGTTAAGCATGTGGCTTTTGCCTACATCTGTTCATGCCTGCACCAATTACTCCCCATATTTTCTGACACATGGACGTGAGGCCCGTATTCCTGTGGATGTTTTATTGTTGTCTCAGAGGGCCAACTCCTACTCTTCTTGTGGCTATGATGACTTTGTGACATCACTCATGGGCAGATTGGATGCTGCTTTTGGTGGAGCCAGGCTGGGTTCTGCAGATGCTCATGAGAGACAAAAACTTTACCATGATGGCGTGGCTCGTCATCGGCCATACACTGTGGGGGATTTTGTTTGGCTGCATGATCCTACAGAGGATCGATTGAAACTGGCTCCTCATTGGAAGGGCCCTTACAGGGTCATGGCAGTGTTAGACACACAGGGGGAGCGAGGACTCACCTATCGCATTGGGGATCCTTCCAGCTGTACGGGGAGTGGGAAGGTAGTACACTATAACAGACTGAAACCTTACACGCTGCCGAGGCCTTCTGCTCTTTCCACTACGTTGCCTGAGTTCAATGGAGAGCCACAAGAGTCACTTGCTACAGTGGGTTTGGATGTGGGTCAACACCCTGACTCAGGGGACGCACAACATAAAGTTTCCCGGTCAGGAAGGCTCCTGAGACAACCTGCTCATTTTAGGGATTATGTCTCATACAGTTAGATTATCTTTGTTCATTAAGTCATGCTGTTGCAGTTAAGAGAGGGAATGTTAAGACAGTCAGCAAATGCTCTGTTTTGCCAGGTTAAATGTGCTGTAATGATACTTTGTCTTTGTGTGTGGTTTTGCATGTCCAAACGCTGTGGTGTATCAGCTTCTGCTGGTGTGCATGATAATGTGGTGGGCCGTGCTTTACTGTGACTGCACTAGTCAGGTTGCATTGTGTCGGGACTGCGTTGTGTTTGTTTTCATTGCAGTACTTTAAGTGTATGGATAAAGCTAATGTGGTCTTTACAGTTTTTTGTTGAAACGAGGACGTTTCTTTTTGAGGGGCCGTAGGTATGTAAGCTATTTTTCTGAGCCCTGGATAGAGGGATGTTTGAGCATGTTTGTAACATCCGGTATTAATGTGAAGAGCTTTTATTTTGTACACAAGACAGGAAGTGGTTCCGGTGTTAACCTGTAACTCAAGGTGTGTGAATAAAGTGCTGCTGCCGTTCAAGCCAGCGAATGTGAGAACGCTACCTGTGGTTCTTTTATATACCTCAATATAATAAGAACAAGACCCTCGGTTACAATTATTTAATAACCAACTTTAGTGTGGAAACGTTTTTTTTATTTAATAAATGGTGATTTATAAATTCATAAAATTGTGGAAATAATCATCCGCATTGCCACATTCATTGGACAATGCTGTATAATACAAATTCGGTTAGCTTAACAATGCTAAATCGCGATCATGCTAACGGACATTTTAAAGAGTGCAAATACACACCAGGAGCAAGAAAACACTATCAGAAAGGTAAGTAACATGTACACATTCATTTCACATCAGTATGAACATAACTTACATCGTCAGTGACTGCCGCACCGGTGTAAACATGTCGAGTGGTGAACGTGAAGAAAGGAAGAGGAACTGCACAAACCGTCTTCAAAATAAAACGCCCACTTCAAATAATAATGAATGTACAATAATAAAGATTTCAGCTGCTCAGGTAGCCTGGCCTAAACTACTCCTATGTTGACCTAAACGACTGCAGGGGGGCCTAAACGACTGCAGGGGGGCCTAAACGACTGCAGGGGGGCCTAAACGACTGCAGGGGGCCTAAACGACTGCAGGGGGCCTAAACGACCTGCTCCCGTCTGTTGGTGTTGGTTAAAGACGGGCAGCAGCGTTCTGCACCAGCTGAGGGCGGCTGAGAGAAGACTGGGAGAGCCCACATAAAGTGCATTAAAATAAAACAAATAAAAAATAATAAAACAAATAAAACTTATAAAAAATAATAAAACAAATAAAACTTATAAAAAATAATAAAACAAATAAAACTTATAAAAAATAATAAAACAAATAAAACTTATAAAAAATAATAAAACATGTAAAACAAATAAAACTTATAAAAAATAATAAAACATATAAAACAAATAAAACTTATAAAAAATAATAAAACATATAAAACAAATAAAACTTTTTTCTGTATCTACTATTCAGTAGCAGCAGTGTCAGGAGAACTATGGGACAAACCTGGATCCAGATGTTAGCAGCTGACTCACCTCTGCCAGATGTTAGCAGATGACTCACCTCTGCCAGATGTTAGCAGCTGACTCACCTCTCTGCCAGATGTTAGCAGCTGACTCACCTCTCTGCCAGATGTTAGCAGCTGACTCACCTCTCTGCCAGATGTTAGCAGCTGACTCACCTCTCTGCCAGATGTTAGCAGCTGACTCACCTCTCTGCCAGATGTTAGCAGCTGACTCACCTCTCTGCCAGATGTTAGCAGCTGACTCACCTCTCTGCCAGATGTTAGCAGCTGACTCACCTCTGCCAGATGTTAGCAGCTGACTCACCTCTCTGCCAGATGTTAGCAGCTGACTCACCTCTCTGTGCTCTGCCAGCAGCGACAGCATGTTCTCCATGTCCACGAACGCACTCTGAATCAGCCTGCAGACACACACCGTGCACAACTTTCAGCACGTTTAGTGACACCAGCGCGTTCCAGCTGTTAGAAGAATGCATCATGTGACTGAACATGTGACCGGAGTTGCGGCTGCTGCCCTGAAAGGATCCGCGGTGTTGAGGCTTTGGGCTTTCAAAGGGGTGAAAGTTGATATCTTTGAAAGACTAACAGCCCTGAAACGCGTGGATTTCACTTTGAGCTCAGCAACCGGCTCTTTACGTCTCACCTGTAGTAGGTGCCGAACCAGTTCAGAGGAGTGTACAGCTGGATGATGTAGGTTCCAAACAGAACGTAATCTCCGACCTGTGGGACGGAAGGATGTGCAGTTTTATAAAGGAGCCGTTCGGCCTCAGGACAGTCCCGACTGTCCAGTTAGTGCCTGCAGGGAGTCAAAGTTTGAGCCCCTCAGGCAGCTCCTGCTAACTCCTGCAGTTCATCTATTTACTTCTTATTCATATGTCTGCTCAGGTAAATGTATTTATTTATTTTTACCTTTATTGTTAAATGTACAAATCTGTTTGTTATTTATTTAGTTTACTGATGTTAATTATTCTTATTCTTATTATTTACCCTACTCTTCATACTGTAGATTTGTTTATAGCTGATGTTTACTCTCTATTTTTATTCTATTTGCTTGTTTTTCTGTACTCTGTTGCAACACAATTTTTAAATCCAGGTTAAAGACATTTCTGTTCTCATGTGTCTATGCATGAAATCTGCACGATATCTTTGAACTTATCTGGACTGTTGCTGGTTTTTAATTATTTTAATTATTTTATTTGTTTCTCTTTATATTCTTTTATGTATTTTAATGCTTCTTCCACTCCCTGCTGCAATGCTTTTATTTTATGTGTAGCACTTTGAACTGTTTGTACATGAAATGTGCTATAAATCAATTTGATGTGATTTTGATTTGATATCCATCTATCTCTCTATCCATTAAAACATTTGTAATTGTTTCCAAAGGTTTTTATCGTACTGGCACATTGATCAAAGACACAGAGGAAATGAAATGTTTCCAGAATGTTATTTAGATTCTGATCAACACGCAGTAACAGCTCTGCATCGAAATAAGAAAGGTTAACATTAGGGATGGGAATCGAAAACCGGTTCTTGTTGAGAACCGGTTCCCAGTGTTTCAGTTCCTTGGACTCGTTTTGGAGATTTTGCAAACGATTCCCTTATCGATTCCAGTTGGCGCGAATGACGTCACCACGCAGCGTTGCGTGGCGAGTCCAGCGCAGCCAGCAGCCAACAGTAAACATGGCGCCCAAGCGGTACAAACGCTGGAAAGTTTGGTTCCACATCCCTAAAAAAGACGACAACAGGGCAACTTGCAAAGTGAATATTTCACCAAAGGGAGGAAATACTACCAACATGCAATAACTATGAATGAATGTCGCGTTTTCGATCCGCTCCGGACTAACGTTGGTGAATCTGAACCCAGCAACGTTAGCAACGTTAGCAACGTTAGCATGTCCTCGGCTAACACTGCAGGTCACTAACTAACAAACACTGCCTATCATGTTAGCAGCATTTGCCTGATTGTAAAAGCTGCTGTTAGTAACGGTTAAGGTTAAATGAATGCCTTCTCAGGCATTACATTTAGATGAAATCATGAGAGACAGAGCCTGACTGGCTCAGAGCCAGAGGCTGGTGGTACTACCCCCAGTTCACCTCTACCTCCAGCTTCTCCTTTCACCAGAGCAGGAAGAGTTCAATTACCCAGGCCAGGATAGACCAATGTGGACCTCACCGTTGTTGGGTTTGTGAGGTCATGACTCGTGTTACTTCTAAACTAAACAAAGTTGATGCTAATCGACCGGTTTGTTGTCCTTTTTCTCCAAATGAGAATCGATAAGGGAACCGACAAAGAACCGAATCGTTAAGCAGAATCGAAAATGGAATTGGAATCGTAAAAATCTTATCAGTTCCCTTCCCTAGTTAACAATCACAGGTTCAGGTTCAGGTTCAGGTTCAGGTTCAGGTTCAGGTTAGCTGCTCCATACCTGGAACTGTCCCAGGGACACCAGGTAGGCGCAGAGCAGCGAGCCGGCCAGCAGCCCCGATCCGATGATGATGTTCTGGGCTTGATTCAGCAGAGCCAGAGACGCTGAGCTCTTCCACTCACAGCGCTGCACAAACACAGGCAGCAAACCTTTCACACCTGAGGGTTTTCAGTTCCACCTGAAGCTGCACCACAAACACATTTATTCTTTATCCTTCACCTCACCTGATACCTCAGAATGGCCTCTTCAAAGCAGCGGACCTCATAGCCTTCAGCGTTGAAGTATTTCACCTGGTGGAATGATGAAGTTTAATGTGACAACATGACAAACGTGAGCAGGAAAATCACCCCGAAGGTTCGGTGGTCTCTGCAGAGGAGTCTTTATAAAGCCTGTGAGCTACAGACTTACAAAATAAAAGCCTGTGAGCAGCAGACTTTTACAACAATAAAAGCCTGTGAGCAGCAGACTTTTACAACAATAAAAGCCTGTGAGCAGCAGACTTTTACAACAATAAAAGCCTGTGAGCGACAGACTTTTACAAAATAAAAGCCTGTGAGCGACAGACTTTTACAACAATAAAAGCCTGTGAGAAACAGACTTTTACATAATAAAAGCCTGTGAGAGAGACTTTTACAATAATAAAAGCCTGTGAGCAACAGACCTTTACAAAATAAAAGCCTGTGAGCGACAGACTTTTACAACAATAAAAGCCTGTGAGCGACAGACTTTTACAACAATAAAAGCCTGTGAGCGACAGACTTTTACAAAATAAAAGCCTGTGAGCGACAGACTTTTACAACAATAAAAGCCTGTGAGAAACAGACTTTTACATAATAAAAGCCTGTGAGAGAGACTTTTACAATAATAAAAGCCTGTGAGCAGCAGACTTTTACAGCAATAAAAGCCTGTGAGAGAAACTTTTACAACAATAAAAGCCTGTGAGCAGCAGACCTTTACAACAATAAAAGCCTGTGAGCAGCAGACTTTTACAGCAATAAAAGCCTGTGAGAGAAACTTTTACAACAATAAAAGCCTGTGAGCAGCAGACCTTTACAAAATAAAAGCCTGTGAGAGAGACTTTTACAACAATAAAAGCCTGTGAGCAACAGACCTTTACAAAATAAAAGCCTGTGAGCGACAGACTTTTACAACAATAAAAGCCTGTGAGCGACAGACATTTACAACAATAAAAGCCTGTGAGAAACAGACTTTTACAAAATAAAAGCCTGTGAGAAACAGACTTTTACAAAATAAAAGCCTGTGAGCAACAGACATTTACAATAATAAAAGCCTGTGAGAAACAGACTTTTACAAAATAAAAGCCTGTGAGAGACAGACTTTTACAAAATAAAAGCCTCTGAGCGACAGACTTTCATAAGGAAGAAAGCCGGCGCTGTTATTTACCGTCTCAAAGTTGAGGAGTGAGTCGACGGCTCTGGACTTTGCGTTGTTGTCCTGGGTGTTCATCTCTCTGCGGTACTTTGTTCTCCACTCTGTGATGAGGACGGTGCAGGCTGCAGACAGGAAACAAGCTGCTTCATCTCTGCTCAAAGCTCTGAACCATCACTCAAAGTCCAACTCTGCCCCTTGTCGCCACTTCTGTTGTATTGGCGATCGAGCCTTTAATGGCTGGATTGAACGTAGGTTAAAAATCACATAAAATCACATTTTATGCGGACGACGTGCTGCTGTTCATGCTAAACCCTCTGTATCAGGCCCTCGTCTTATCCAGATTATTGACCGGTTTGCTGTTCTTTCTGGTTACAAAGTTAATTTTTCCAAATCTAGAGGCAATGCCTCTGGGTAATTTACAGCTCCCACCAGATAATCCCAATCCCTTCCCATTCAAGTGGTCCGCTGCTGGTTTCATATATTTGGGAATATGTATCACACCTAAATTCAATCAATTGTTTCAAGCTAACTTTAGCCCACTATTTGATAAGATTAAACAAGATATGGAGAGATGGCATAATCTTCCAATATCATGGCTGGGCCCAATCTCACTTTTGAAAATGAATATTCTCCCACGCTTGTTGCTTGTTGCTGTCACATCTATCTGGATCTGATCCTTCCGTTTGGGTTTTTGATTTTTCTGTTGTTGTTCCCAGCTTCTTGTTGTTGTTGTTGTTTTATTACTCTGTCTAGTCTTGTCTTTTGTATGTCTGCTTATTGAAAAATTTAAACACATTTAAAAAAAAAAAAAAAGTCCAACTCTTACTTATCTGGGAGTGACCTTTGACCTTTGATCTGAGGTCGGACAAACAAATGTTGTCAGGACTAGTTTTTTCCAGCTGCGTCTCCAAAGTTAAAATGTTTTTAAGTCGTCATGACCTTGAGAAAGCCGTCCATGCCCTGATAAGTTGAAGGTCAGACTGTTTTAATGCTCTTTATGTGGGCGTCTCCCAGTCTTCTCTCAGCCGCCTTCAGCTGGTGCAGAACGCTGCTGCCCGTCTTTAACCAACACCAACAGACGTGTGCACATCACTCCTGTTCTTAACTCCCTCCATCGGCTTCCTGTCCTTTAGAGAACTGATTTTAAACTCTTAATGTGTGTTTTTAAAGCTCTTAGCGGCCTCGCCCCGTCGTATTTATCTGAGCTTTTAACAGTCCTGGTAGAGCTCTGAGGTCAGCAGATCAGTTTCTGCTGGAAGTGCCCAGGTCAGAATACAAACCCTGGGGTGAGCGAGCCTTTTCCCAAAGCTGCCCCCAGGCTCTGGAATAAGCCCCCCGTCCAGCTGCGTCTTATTTCTGACCCGGGCCTCTTCACATCTGGGCTAAAAACCTGCTTATTTAGGATGGCTTTAATACCCAGTAGCATGATGGCACTTTTATCTTATTTATTTTGTTGCTTTCACTGTTCTTTTATTGTTTTTATTTGTTTGTTTTTACTTACGGTGCGTTCACACCGCGTTACTGCCGCGGGTGTAATTAAATTTATTCGCCTCATTCGTGCGAATAAAAAACGAGGGGCTATTTGGCGCCATTCCCTCCATTTCATTCTCTCATCACCCGTGGCTGACATAAGTACCATCGCATCCTTGTACCTGCTGTGGCAGTCCGAGATTCGTCTGAAACTTCCAGCGGTATTTCAGGCTCAGCAGGCCCCAGTTTGATGACCTGCTGGAGAGGATCGGTGCCGTGATCTCTCGGCAGGACACCAACTACAGGCGCTCCATTTCAGCTGCGCCTGTCCATCTGTTTCCGGTGAGTGGCAGATAAATCAATTAAAAAGGCAGTCATGTCAATAAACCCACTGCTATAGTTTTTAACAGCTAAATGAATTATTTTCTGTGCTGCAGATATCTAGCTACTGGGGACTCCTTCCGGACCATCGCCAACAGCTTCAGGGTCGGGGTCTCCACCGTCTCCTCTGTTGTCAGCGATGTGGTCAGTGCCTTTTGGGACTGCCTTGTGGAGGAGTTCATGGCTGTGCCCACCACGGACGAGTGGAGGTCCATCGCAGGGAGTTTTGAGGAGCGGTGGAATTTTCCTCTCTGCTGTGGAGCGCTGGATGGGAAGCACGTTGTGCTGAAAGCCCCTGCAAACAGCGGATCCCACTTCGACAACTACAAGGGAACATTCTCTCTGGTTCTCTTGGCAGTTGTAGATGCCCGGTATTGCTTTCGGGTGGTTGATGTCGGGGGCTATGGGAGGAGCAGCGACGGAGGGATTCTGGCCAACTCAGCTTTTGGTCGAGCGCTTCAGTCTGGCACTCTCCAACTGCCTGCTGACCTGCCACTACCAGGAGCTGAGCACCGCGGACCACAGCCACACGTGTTCGCCGGTGATGAGGCGTTTCCACTCCGGAAAAACCTCACCAGGCCCTTCCCTGGACGTGCGCTTCCAAAAGAGCGACGGGGGTTCAATTAGCGTCTGTCCAGAGCTCGGCTGGTTGTGGAGTGTGCCTTTGGCGTCCTTTCCTCACAGTGGAGGATGTACAGGCGTGCCATCGAGGTCCAACCTGAAGTTGCAGAGAAGTGTGTGAAGGCGACCTGTGTTCTCCACAACTTCATGAGGAGTACAACCCAGACAGCTGCAGTGAGGAGCATCCCAGCTGGTGAAGTGGAGCCACTGCCAGGTCTGGGAAGACTTGCTGCCAACAACTCGGGAAGAGAGGCCATCAGGGTGAGGGAGACCTTCACATCCTTCTTCTCTGCTGAGGGAGCGGTCCCATGGCAAGACACCGTGTAGTGCACCCCCAAAACGGCTCTTTTAAGAGCCACCCACACATTACTGCAGGGCAAATATTCTTTAATATGAGCACCAAAATAAATATACCTGTGTCTGTACCAGCTCCTTCTGGTTCCTATCCCGGTAGGAGGGTGAAGTGGTGTCGTAGAGCACCGGGAGCCCACAGACAGCGACTATCAATTTTTCCTGGAATAGGCGGGATCCCGGGACGCATGACGTAGTCCAGAATCTCAACGCTGATAGGCTGTCTGACGCAAATATTTCCCTAAAGTTGGATTTTCATAACTCGCGCGGATTCGCATCTTTTCACTCGCGCGGCGGCATTCGCCTCATCACGCCGCCGGCTCGAATCTGCGTCTTTGCATTGCCTTTGTATGTAATCACGTCGCGCGAACGATTCCGGTGTGAACGCACCGTTATTCTTCTCTTTATTTAAACTGCCAGTGGAGATTAAACTTTCACCAAATGGAGACATTTTTAAATCCAGGTTAAAACATTTCTGTTCTCATGTGTCTATGCATGAAATCTGCACGCTATCTTTGAACTTATCTGGACTGTTGCTGGTTTTTAAATTCATTTAAATGATTTTATTTGCTTCTCTTTATATTCTTTTATGTATTTTAATGCTTCTTCCACTCCCTGCTGCAATGCTTTCATTTTATGTGAAGCACTTTGAATTGTTTGTACATGAAATGTGCTAGAAATAAACTTGATTTGATTTGATATTTAAAGCCTACTTTAGGCTCTTAGTTTTCCCTAAAACTGAAGCCTGAGCGAACAGTAGAGCAGAAGCGCAGCCTCACTGAGGTAGAACAGAAGTACAGCCTCACTGAGGTAGAACAGAAGTACAGCCTCACTGAGGTAGAACAGAAGCACAGCCTCACTGAGGTAGAACAGAAGCGCAGCCTCACTGAGGTAGAACAGAAGTACAGCCTCACTGAGGTAGAACAGAAGCACAGCCTCACTGAGGTAGGGCAGAAGCGCAGCCTCACTGAGGTAGAACAGAAGCACAGCCTCACTGAGGTAGGGCAGAAGCGCAGCCTCACTGAGGTAGAACAGAAGCACAGCCTCACTGAGGTAGAATAGAAGCACAGCCTCACTGAGGTAGAGCAGAAGCGCAGCCTCACTGAGGTAGAACAGAAGTACAGCCTCACTGAGGTAGAACAGAAGCGCAGCCTCACTGAGGTAGAACAGAAGTACAGCCTCACTGAGGTAGAACAGAAGTGCAGCCTCACTGAGGTAGAACAGAAGTACAGCCTCACTGAGGTAGAACAGAAGTACAGCCTCACTGAGGTAGAGCAGAAGCACAGCCTCACTGAGGTAGAACAGAAGTACAGCCTCACTGAGGTAGAACAGAAGTACAGCCTCACTGAGGTAGGGCAGAAGCGCAGCCTCACTGAGGTAGAACAGAAGCACAGCCTCACTGAGGTAGAATAGAAGCACAGCCTCACTGAGGTAGAATAGAAGCACAGCCTCACTGAGGTAGAGCAGAAGCACAGCCTCACTGAGGTAGAACAGAAGCACAGCCTCACTGAAGTAGAACAGAAGTACAGCCTCACTGAGGTAGAGCAGAAGCGCAGCCTCACTGAGGTAGAGCAGAAGCGCAGCCTCACTGAGGTAGAACAGAAGCACAGCCTCACTGAGGTAGAGCAGAAGCACAGCCTCACTGAGGTAGAGCAGAAGCACAGCCTCACTGAGGTAGGGCAGAAGCGCAGCCTCACTGAGGTGGAACAGAAGTACAGCCTCACTGAGGTAGAGCAGAAGCACAGCCTCACTGAGGTAGAGCAGAAGCACAGCCTCACTGAGGTAGAACAGAAGTACAGCCTCACTGAGGTAGAGCAGAAGTACAGCCTCACTGAGGTAGAACAGAAGCACAGCCTCATTGAGGTAGAACAGAAGCACAGCCTCACTGAGGTAGAGCAGAAGTACAGCCTCACTGAGGTAGAACAGAAGCACAGCCTCATTGAGGTAGAACAGAAGCACAGCCTCACTGAGGTAGAACAGAAGCACAGCCTCACTTAGGTAGAACAGAAGCACAGCCTCACTGAGGTAGAGCAGAAGTACAGCCTCACTGAGGTAGAACAGAAGCACAGCCTCATTGAGGTAGAGCAGAAGCACAGCCTCACTGAGGTAGAACAGAAGCACAGCCTCACTGAGGTAGAACAGAAGCACAGCCTCACTGAGGTAGAGCAGAAGTACAGCCTCACTGAGGTAGAACAGAAGCACAGCCTCACTGAGGTAGAACAGAAGCACAGCCTCACTGAGGTAGAACAGAAGCACAGCCTCACTGAGGTAGAGCAGAAGCACAGCCTCACTGAGGTAGAACAGAAGTACAGCCTCACTGAGGTAGAGCAGAAGCACAGCCTCACTGAGGTAGAGCAGAAGCACAGCCTCACTGAGGTAGAGCAGAAGCACAGCCTCACTGAGGTAGAGCAGAAGTACAGCCTCACTGAGGTAGAACAGAAGCACAGCCTCACTGAGGTAGAACAGAAGCACAGCCTCACTGAGGTAGAACAGAAGCACAGCCTCACTGAGGTAGAACAGAAGCACAGCCTCACTGAGGTAGAACAGAAGCACAGCCTCACTGAGGTAGAGCAGAAGCACAGCCTCACTGAGGTAGAGCAGAAGCACAGCCTCACTGAGGTAGAACAGAAGCACAGCCTCATTGAGGTAGAGCAGAAGCACAGCCTCACTGAGGTAGAACAGAAGTACAGCCTCACTGAGGTAGAACAGAAGCACAGCCTCACTGAGGTAGAGCAGAAGTACAGCCTCACTGAGGTAGAACAGAAGCACAGCCTCACTGAGGTAGAACAGAAGCACAGCCTCACTGAGGTAGAGCAGAAGTACAGCCTCACTGAGGTAGAACAGAAGCACAGCCTCACTGAGGTAGAACAGAAGCACAGCCTCACTGAGGTAGAACAGAAGCACAGCCTCACTGAGGTAGAGCAGAAGTACAGCCTCACTGAGGTAGAGCAGAAGCACAGCCTCACTGAGGTAGAACAGAAGCACAGCCTCACTGAGGTAGAACAGAAGCACAGCCTCACTGAGGTAGAACAGAAGCACAGCCTCACTGAGGTAGAGCAGAAGTACAGCCTCACTGAGGTAGAACAGAAGCACAGCCTCACTGAGGTAGAGCAGAAGCACAGCCTCACTGAGGTAGAGCAGAAGCACAGCCTCACTGAGGTAGAACAGAAGCACAGCCTCACTGAGGTAGAACAGAAGCACAGCCTCACTGAGGTAGAACAGAAGTACAGCCTCACTGAGGTAGAGCAGAAGCACAGCCTCACTGAGGTAGAGCAGAAGCACAGCCTCACTGAGGTAGAGCAGAAGCACAGCCTCACTGAGGTAGAGCAGAAGTACAGCCTCACTGAGGTAGAGCAGAAGCACAGCCTCACTGAGGTAGAACAGAAGTACAGCCTCACTGAGGTAGAGCAGAAGCACAGCCTCACTGAGGTAGAGCAGAAGCACAGCCTCACTGAGGTAGAGCAGAAGCACAGCCTCACTGAGGTAGAGCAGAAGTACAGCCTCACTGAGGTAGAACAGAAGCACAGCCTCACTGAGGTAGAGCAGAAGCACAGCCTCACTGAGGTAGAACAGAAGTACAGCCTCACTGAGGTAGAACAGAAGTACAGCCTCACTGAGGTAGAGCAGAAGCACAGCCTCACTGAGGTAGAACAGAAGCACAGCCTCACTGAGGTAGAGCAGAAGCACAGCCTCACTGAGGTAGAGCAGCATGCAGGTGAGAACGATGAGGCCGAACCAGACGCTGAAGTAGGACACGAAGTAAATGATGGCGATGATGATGTCGAAGACGGTGGGGAGGATACTGAACAGGATGTAGCTGAGGACAGAAAGCAACGCCGGGTTAGAGGAGCGCCGGATGGTTGGAGCTGAAGCTCCCCCCCCCCCCCCCCGCCTCACCTCAGCAGGCTGTTGATGGACGAGGTGCCGCGGTCGATGCTCCGCAGCACGTCGCCGGTGTGCCTCTCCAGGTGCCACCGCAGGGACAGGCCGTGCAGGTGGGAAAACAAACGCACCTACAGGGCGGAGGAAAGGGACAAAGAGGAGCCGAGGTGGAGAAGGTGGAGGTTAAATATATCGGCTGTGAGTGGCTGAACGTCCTGTGACTCACAGCTGCTCCACCTGCCGATATTTACACGTTTAAACTGTTAAAATTCATCAATAAGACACACACACATTAGGTCTTGGGGGGTCATAGCACTGAGTGGTATCTAGTGGGCGGGGCTCTTTGGGTATGTAGGCTGCCCGGAGGGCCACACTCCCAATTCCACAAGGTTGGCTGCCCCTCAATTTTAAATGCTCAGTATTAGGAAAGAGCCAGAGGGGCGAGGGGAGGAGTCTTCCCGCACCCCTGTTGCCTGTTTGCTGCCTGGGGCGGGAGGGGCCAGGAGGAGGAGTGGCTGGGGCGCCTGGCCCTCTCGGGTGTTTGGTGGCGCTCGGGCTCGCGGGGGGGCGGTTAATCTTGTATTTAAGATTATATATAATAAAATAATACAAATAATATAATATGTTGTTGTGTTGGTGGCGGGGTAAGTCTTTTTATTTTAGGGGGGATGGTTCGCCCAGGGCGTAAATCTAGCCAGATCCACCGCTGTGTCTGATTGTCTGTACGATCGTTCCCTTTCTGCGGTTTACATACTGCATACTACATCCTACTTACTACATACTACATACTGCATACTGCATACTACTTACTACATACTGCATACTGCATACTGCATACTGCATACTACATACTGCATACTACATACTGCATCCTGCATACTGCGTACTACATACTACTTACTGCATCCTACATACTGCATACTGCATACTGCATACTACATACTGCATCCTGCATACTGCGTACTACATACTGCATACTACATACTACATCCTACTTACTACATACTACATACTACATACTACATCCTACTTACTACATACTGCATACTACATACTACATCCTACTTACTACATACTACATACTACATACTACATACTACATACTACATCCTACTTACTACATACTGCATACTACATACTACATCCTACTTACTACATACTACATACTACATACTACATCCTGATCGATCAGACAGTATGCAGAGCGTTTACCCACAATGCATTTGGCTCCTGCCCGAGCCGAAATCAGCCGGCCTGAAGCTGATTTCCCTTAAGCTCTAAACTCTGTAAACTTTAGCAACATTTGAAACATTTTCAGGTGAGAAAGTAGTCGTTTAGATCCCCAACGTGTTGAAAACCTGACAAAATACCGGCTGTTTACAACTTTGTTCCCACGAATTCGGCGCTACTAAAGCTAGCCGCAGTGAGCTAACGCACTTCCTGTTATTTTCACAAAATAAAATACCCGTTGCCTTTTATCATAGGGAAAGCCATTACCATACAATTGGTGCTTTTGTTTTGAAAACAGGAAGTGAACCTACCCTCGTTGTAGCTAGCTTGAAACTGCCGTTTTGACAGGAAATGACGATCGGTGACGTCACGTTACGTTGCATCTTGGGTAGTTTGAGTATGAGTAGTAACCTCATGATGCATACCCAACATTTCAGAGAATTTAGTATGCATCCGGGAACTTAAAAAAAGTTAAAGTTAAGTATGAGTAGTATGAGTAGTAGGAGTAGTATGCGGTTTGGAACACAGCCACAGAGTTCAGAATGAACAGACAGGTGAGGAAGAACTGGGAGCTACCTGGACGCCTCGGCTGGTGAACTGCTGGACTCTGATCCACAGAAACTGACGGAGGTTGCTGATGAATCCGGACGTTCCTTCAAACGCAGGAAAAGGCAAAGAGAGCGTGAGCGATGAGACGAAGGCGATCTGATGGTGTGTGAGCAAAGAACCATTTTCACAGGTTTACCTGCTCCGCCTCCCTGCAGGAACTTGAGCAGAGCGTAGACGCCCACAGTGGAAACCAGAGAAGTCCAGAGGCCTCCTGCAGAGAGCTCGTTCACTGTGTAACGGAGTTAAGGTGCAGCGTGATTCCACTGGCCATAAAAATACTCTCGCACAACACAAAATAAGTCCTACGGTACTTAAATGCAGCACCCCTCGAGGTTAAAGGGACAGTTCGCCTCTTCTGACATGAAGCTGTATGAGTAAATGTATTACTCTTGTATTATATTATACTCGTGTATAGCTTTTAGCATTTAGTTTTATTTTAAATGTGCTGCCATATGAATGAAAGTGCCATAACATTTGTTGTGCAAACACACTTTTTTACTACATATTTACTACACTTATCAAAACAATATGCGTTCAACAGAGTAATACAATTGCATCACAAAATGGTTCTCCAGGAAAAAGTCAGAGCTCACAATCTCTTGGCCCTATTTTCTCTCCCTTCGTATCACTGCCTGCTGTGCAGACCGAGCAGCAAACACCGTAACAGGCGCGGCTGTCGGCAGGCGGCAAATGTATTACTCTTTTGAACGCATATTGTTCTGAGAAGCAAAACGCTTTATTTTTTAAACCCCAGCCAACTAGCTGGACTACCTTCATCAACACCAAAACGAGGCTGGAACTCTGCTCACAGGACGCAGCAGGGGGTAAGAAGATGTTCAGAAATGATGTTGCTGATATGGGATGTTACACAGCTTCATGTCAGAAGAGGAGAACTGTCCCTTTAAAGAGGCGAACTGTCCCTTTAAAGAGGCGCACTGTCCCTTTAAAGAGGCGAACTGTCCCTTTAAAGAGGCGCACTGTCCCTTTAAAGAGGCGAACTGTCCCTTTAAAGAGGCGCACTGTCCCTTTAAAGAGCCGAACTGTCCCTTTAAGGTTGTGCCCCCGGGGTAAACAGCAGTCGGACCTTAATGTCTCCCTGGTAGGTGTCGAGTTATGAGCTCAGCTATTGTTTTATATGAATTACTTTAGTTTTATTACTGAGGTTTAAGTTGTATTTTATGGTTGAGCACGTTCTTTTTCATAAATGTTGACAGTATTATTGTCTATTTTTTTGTTTATAAAATGGCTAACCTGGACTTTCCTTTCACATTTTTCAGATGTTTTTTACTGTGTGTGAGGAAACCAGGACTGACTGTTTTAATTCCCCACCAGAAATAAAAGTCTTCTTCAGTGATAAACAGGGGTAAAAAGCCGCTACACCTGCACACACACACACAGTTTCCACCTCGTCACCAGCATCAGAATCATTTTACTTCAGTTAAAAGTTAAAGTTAAAAGTGTCTCTGATCTCATCAAACCTCCTTCTCTTTCACCACCTTTATGAACGAGCCCAGGAAACAATGACGTCATAAAGAAGAGAGAAATGAAATGCAGGAGCAGATCCAGACAGAGTGATGAAGGTGCTCAGAGATAAATTATAAATTAGTGATGAAAAGAAACGCGTTCTTTCACATTTGGGTGGGGGGGTGTTTCCCACTCTTTGGCCTCACATCTTGGAATCGGAGGGTGGGAGGCGGCTCGGACCCGGAGACAAAACCTCCGTTGTACCGGTGTGTTGACTCCAGGAAAAAGGCCTCTAATGCCGTCTGAGCATGAGTGGCAGGAGGGGCGACCTCCCTGCAGACCCTCCGTACGCACACAACAGCTTCCACGCCTCCCTCATCACACAAAGCAGCGCCGGCCTTTCATGTCGGTCCAAGAGCCAAACGGCCGATTTACTGAGAAGGAAAAGCAGCCCAAGACAAAGTAGATGCTGACTTCCTCTGAAGGGGAAACTTCTGGGTCTCTGTGGTGGTGGAAGCTGAGCTGCGTACAAAACAGGCAACAAAACGGGCAACAAAACAGGCAACAAAACAGGCAACCAAACAGGCAACAAAACAGGCAACCAAACAGGTAACAAAACAGGCAACAAAACAGGCAACAAAACAGGCAACCAAACAGGCAACAAAACAGGCAACCAAACAGGCAACAAAACAGGCAACAAAACAGGCAACAAAACGGGCAACAAAACAGGCAACAAAATAGGCAACAAAACAGGCAACAAAACGGGCAACAAAACGGGCAACAAAACAGGCAACAAAATAGGCAACAAAACAGGCAACAAAACAGGCAACAAAACAGGCAACAAAACAGGCAACAAAACGGGCAACAAAACAGGCAACAAAACAGGCAACAAAACGGGCAACAAAACAGGCAACAAAACGGGCAACAAAACAGGCAACAAAACAGGCAACAAAATAGGCAACAAAACAGGCAACAAAACGGGCAACAAAACGGGCAACAAAACAGGCAACAAAACAGGCGACAAAACAGGCGACAAAACAGGCAACCAAACGGGCAACAAAACGGGCAACAAAACAGGCAACCAAACGGGCAACAAAACGGGCAACAAAACAGGCAACCAAACAGGCAACAAAACAGGCAACCAAACGGGCAACAAAACGGGCAACAAAACAGGCAACCAAACAGGCAACAAAACAGGCAACAAAACAGGCAACCAAACAGGCAACCAAACAGGCAACCAAACAGGCAACAAAACAGGCAACAAAACAGGCAACCAAACAGGCAACCAAACAGGCAACAAAACAGGCAACAAAACAGGCAAACAAACAGGCAACCAAACAGGCAACAAAACAGGCAACCAAACGGGAAACAAAACAGGCAACAAAACGGGCAACAAAACAGGCAACAAAACAGGCAACAAAACAGGCAACAAAACGGGCAACAAAACAGGCAACAAAACAGGCAACAAAACAGGCAACAAAACGGGCAACAAAACAGGCAACAAAACGGGCAACAAAATAGGCAACAAAACAGGCAACAAAACAGGCAACAAAATAGGCAACAAAACAGGCAACAAAACGGGCGACAAAACGGGCAACAAAACGGGCAACCAAACGGGCAACAAAACAGGCAACAAAACAGGCAACCAAACAGGCAACCAAACAGGCAACAAAACAGGCAACAAAACAGGCAACAAAACAGGCAACCAAACAGGCAACAAAATAGGCAACAAAACAGGCAACAAAACAGGCAACAAAACAGGCATAAAGTCCTCCATCTACCCCACCTGAAAAGGCCTGAAACAAAGAGGTGGAGCACACCATCAACCTTTAACAGGAAGGTGGAGCACACCATCAACCTTTAACAGGAAGGTGGAGCTCACCATCAACCTTTAACAGGAAGGTGGAGCTCACCATCAACCTTTAACAGGAAGGTGGAGCTCACCAAACTTTAACAGGAAGGTGGAGCTCACCACCAACCTTTAACAGGAAGGTGGAGCTCACCACCAACCTTTAACAGGAAGGTGGAGCTCACCATCAACCTTTAACAGGAAGGTGGAGCACATCATCAACCTTTAACAGGAAGGTGGAGCTCATCATCAACCTTTAACAGGAAGGTGGAGCACATCATCAACCTTTAACAGGAAGGTGGAGCTCACCATCAACCTTTAACAGGAAGGTGGAGCTCACCATCAACCTTTAACAGGAAGGTGGAGCACATCATCAACCTTTAACAGGAAGGTGGAGCTCATCATCAACCTTTAACAGGAAGGTGGAGCACATCATCAACCTTTAACAGGAAGGTGGAGCTCATCATCAACCTTTAACAGGAAGGTGGAGCACATCATCAACCTTTAACAGGAAGGTGGAGCACATCATCAACCTTTAACAGGAAGGTGGAGCTCATCATCAACCTTTAACAGGAAGGTGGAGCACATCATCAACCTTTAACAGGAAGGTGGAGCACACCAACCTTCAACAGGAAGGTGGAGCTCACCATCAACCTTTAACAGGAAGGTGGAGCTCATCATCAACCTTTAACAGGAAGGTGGAGCTCACCATCAACCTTTAACAGGAAGGTGGAGCTCATCATCAACCTTTAACAGGAAGGTGGAGCTCTTCTCTGTCATGTGACCACAGCACCATCTAGTGTTCTGGAAGCAGAATGCAGGCTGGTTACTGCTCCGGCTGCATCATTAAATTCAGCCGATAATGACAAACATAAATATGCCAGTTAAACTGCCTTCAGACTTGTTCACTTATACCCGAGTTTAGATTTGGGGATCTTACCGATGTTCTTGGAGTAAATGGGCACCAACACGTTAACCAGCCGCTCTGCTGCCAGCAGGCCCAGACACAGCAGCACGAGTCCCTGCAGCGCCGCCGAGCCTTTGGGCCAAACGTAGGGCAGCAGCAGCCTCAGCTTCCCCCCACAGCCCTGCCAGGCCGAGGGGGCGGAGGGGGGCATCTGAGGAGGGAGAGAGAAACTAAGTGAACCCCTGATCCAGCAGCTGGTAGCAGCAGCGAGTGAGAAACTAAGTGAACCCCTGATCCAGCAGCTGGCAGCCGCAGTGAGTGAGAAACTAAGTGAACCCCTGATCCAGCAGCTGGTAGCAGCAGTGAGTGAGAAACTAAGTGAACCCCTGATCCAGCAGCTGGCAGCCGCAGTGAGTGAGAAACTAAGTGAACCCCTGATCCAGCAGCTGGTAGCAGCAGTGAGTGAGAAACTAAGTGAACCCCTGATCCAGCAGCTGGCAGCCGCAGTGAGTGAGAAACTAAGTGAACCCCTGATCCAGCAGCTGGTAGCAGCAGTGAGTGAGAAACTAAGTGAACCCCTGATCCAGCAGCTGGCAGCAGCAGTGAGTGAGAAACTAAGTGAACCCCTGATCCAGCAGCCGGTAGCAGCAGTGAGTGAGAAACTAAGTGAACCCCTGATCCAGCAGCTGGTAGTAGCAGTGAGTGAGAAACTAAGTGAACCCCTGATCCAGCAGCTGGTAGCAGCAGTGAGTGAGAAACTAAGTGAACCCCTGATCCAGCAGCTGGCAGCCGCAGTGAGTGAGAAACTAAGTGAACCCCTGATCCAGCAGCTGGTAGCAGCAGTGAGTGAGAAACTAAGTGAACCCCTGATCCAGCAGCTGGTAGCAGCAGCGTGTGAGAAACTAAGTGAACCCCTGATCCAGCAGCTGGTAGCAGCAGTGAGTGAGAAACTAAGTGAACCCCTGATCCAGCAGCTGGCAGCCGCAGTGAGTGAGAAACTAAGTGAACCCCTGATCCAGCAGCCGGTAGCAGCAGTGTTTGAGAAACTAAGTGAACCCCTGATCCAGCAGCTGGTAGCAGCAGTGTTTGAGAAACTAAGTGAACCCCTGATCCAGCAGCTGGTAGCAGCAGTGAGAAACTAAGTGAACCCCTGATCCAGCAGCTGGTAGCAGCAGTGAGAAACTAAGTGAACCCCTGATCCAGCAGCTGGTAGCAGCAGTGAGAAACTAAGTGAACCCCTGATCCAGCAGCTGGTAGCAGCAGTGAGAAACTAAGTGAACCCCTGATCCAGCAGCTGGTAGCAGCAGTGAGTGAGAAACTAAGTGAACCCCTGATCCAGCAGCTGGTAGCAGCAGTGAGAAACTAAGTGAACCCCTGACCCAGCAGCTGGTAGCAGCAGCAGTGAGAAACTAAGTGAACCCCTGATCCAGCAGCTGGTAGCAGCAGTGAGAAACTAAGTGAACCCCTGATCCAGCAGCTGGTAGCAGCAGTGAGAAACTAAGTGAACCCCTGATCCAGCAGCTGGTAGCAGCAGTGAGTGAGAAACTAAGTGAACCCCTGATCCAGCAGCTGGTAGCAGTTAACAGCTAACTGAGGCCTGCAGAGTTTGAGATGTAGCTCTTGGGTTTCTGCTTTTATAGAGCTGCTCACACTGACTGATGATCAGTTAATCAGATTTTTGATCAGTTAATCAGATTATTGATCAGCAGCTCCTGGCTGCTACGAGCAGGAAGGGTTCACTTAGTTTTTCACTGCTTCTGTGTTTTGTCTCAGTTCTTGTTCCGTACACAATGACCCATCTGAGGTTGGATTGACCTTTGAGTAGAACGCTCCTTTTTTTTTTTAAAGAAAAACTCTTATTTTTCCTTTGATACCTCAGAAGACATAAAACAAAAGTAGGACCAATAAAAACTGAGGTAAAAACCACCTGAAACCATTAAAAACCTGCACAGAGTCGGCGCCGTACGGCTGGAATGTGGAACAGTTGTTGGGTTTAAAACGTCAGTCGAGTAAAAACAAAACTCACCTCAACATTTACGGCTGGTTTCCCTCCCGTTTCCCTCCTTGTGGTGACGTCTGCCATGTGGTCTACGGCAGTTTGTCTGGTTGTAAATGAATCTGTGCTCCAGCAGGAAAACACACAGATGATGGAGGTTAGCAGCAGGTTTAGCTCCGCCTTTAAAGTGGCTGCAGTCAGCGCTTTGCTTTGACCAGAGCTCTGTGTGTGTTTCCAGCTAAAAACTGAACAATGTTTCAGCTTCAGCAGCTCTCTGTGGGCCGGACACACATAGCATGTGCTGGTATACGCTGTATGAGTTTCTTGCTCAGCTCTTCATAGCTAGCGAGTGCTTTAAGCAAATCAGCATTAGCTGGGTCAGGTGCATTTAACACGGCAGCTTTAACTAAGCCTAAATCTAGAGCAGCAATATCACAAGGTGATGTAGTGCTGACTGAAATGGGTGTGTGGTGACTTTGCATGCGAGTGCCTGTGGTGATTTCAGGAGGTTTTTGGATGATGACAGAACCATCAGACAAACCAACAATATCAACAAACTTTTCACCACTCTGCACAGTATGTAAGTCAGAATCACCCTTTACCTTTAGAAGGGGCATATCATCACGATCTTTCACTACCTCATCAATGGCGTCTTTTAACATCAGCAACTGGACCATTCCTTCGTCCTCCGTTTCCAGTAACTGCTTACTATACATGAACGAGTTGATGTGGTCGTAATATACCTCCTGATCCCCCTCCATAAGCTCTGACTGGTCCGCATCCAACGCTGGCTCCACCGCTTTGGCAACTCGAAAGAGCTCTTCAGTTGACATGGTGAGCAGGCTCTTCCTGATGTCCCACACCAGGCTCTTCCTCCCACCATGCGACATGATGACTTTACGAGTGACTTCTTGTTTCCCTCACGGCTGGCAACACAGCTTGATGATAGCACAGTCGGCTTTGGATCACAGACCTTCACTCGCCCACGGTCGCACTCCCCACGGCTGGATAGGGCTGTTAGTTGGCGGCTGGATGGTACGGCCCTGTCTCCTAGTTGCTGGTCAGCGGTATCATTGACATCACTCGGCTTCCAATCCTATAGATGGCGCCGAAGTATCCCGGACGAGGCCCCAAGAATCTGTAGCGGGTCCCGGCTTGGTCGCCGCTGGCAGATATATAGACAACCCTCTGATAGGAGTGTTCTGTAAATAAGACAGAAATCAGCAAAACAGGACAACTGTTGCTCATTTCATCTGGATTATGAGCCCCTCTTTCGCGGTACCTTGCAAAGAGTCCAGGTGACGCTGCCAGTAAGTGCTGCCCACTAGTGTCCATCTCATGCAACAGCATGACAGGTGGACCAGGGACAGGTGGATCGGGGACAGCTGGACCAGAATCCTTTGGGTTCCGACTCACAAAGGATTCAAACCTTCGGTGTGAGACTGGTTGGGTTCATCGTTGGACAGGTTTGTAAAGCTGTCGTGAATATTAATCACTTAAATCACGGATTTATTTGTGAAAAACTTTGCAGCTGTCTGACGTTTCGCTGTGAGAAACTTCTCAGTTTGAGCTGGACGTTCACTTTTGTCGTAAAATGTTTGGACACTCCAACCAAACTGTTGCTAAGATACGTCTTTCTAAACTTATCGGTACGTCTGTCAGGGTTTAACTGCTCTGATCCAGGTGGAGAAAAAGAGAAAAACACAAACAAGCAGCTTCTTTATTCATAAAGAGTCACGAGCAGCAGCTCCACAAGCCTCAGAGACAGATGCATTATGGGATCCATCACTGGTGCAGTCTTTAGATTGAACTCTCCAGATGAGGAGAGCTGAGCTTTGTTCAGCAGAATTTATGGCCCAGCCTGATCTGCAGCCGTGCTGGGAGGAGGTTTGGGAAGGATCCCGATCCGTCCGCTGACCTGGGCCCCGCTTCCCATCCCGAGCTTAAAGGAAGGATAACCCGGTTTGTCCTGCTCCTCAGACCCACCTGACAGCCGGTCCTCCTCTGGACCATAAATCCGTCAGCGCTGGAATCTGGAACCTGGAACCGATCAGAAAGTCTGAACTAAAAGACCCCGGCAGAGCAGGAATCTCTGCGAAACAAGAGGATTCACACGGAGCCAGAAAGCCTCTGGCAGAATGAACGATCACATTTCTGGGCTCGTCACGATCAGACGGAGCCGTGTTACATGTTGTTCATCACACGACAGCAGCATCCTGTGATGTTTCCAGTTAAAAAGAGATGAAGCTGTGCCTCAACCAGTGGCGGCTGCTGACATTTTTTTTAGGTAGTGCAATTTCCCCCCGTTATGTCCATAAGTACCATAAAAGTCCACAGGACTGAGGTATATTTGTCTAGGTAGCAAGACCATTTGCCTAACTTGTTTGTGCCTATAAATTCAGATATCAGATATCAACTTTAGGCAATATCTCTTTAGTCCACCAGATGGCAACACTGAACTAGTTCAAAGTGTCAAACTAAGGAAGTTACATTGTGAAACCTTCAAAGCAAAACATTTGCCAGTTAATAATTTGCCAGTCGGTTAATATTACACCTAAACCATTATTTATTTATTTTGCTCATATTGTTCCAGGATTCTATGAAATAAGTAAACACATAAGCTCTTAATGATAAGATTCATTCAATTTTCATTCTAAAGAATGTAATTAAAATGACAGCGTATAAATCCAAATCAAGTGTTTATTGAAGTTTTGGAAAATATGACTTAGAAAAGCATAACCAGTTGTCAAACATAGTTAAGTGCAGCTTACTTATGTGAGATTTCTCTCTTTTTTAAATATAATACTGCACCATTAACAATGAATGTGTCATTATACATTCTGCTGTTATTGTCAACATTATATAAAAGGTTTAAATCATTACAAGTCAATGATTGAGCACAAAAGGTTAAGTTATTTAGCTACATCAAATACTACCTGGAAAAATAGCAGGGTTGGTGGAGCCCTGGGTTTCATCTTTGCCTCGCAAGGCGAGCTCGAAAATCCCGCAAAATTCTTCCAAACTTCCTTCTCCGCATTAGTACGACGACTAAAGGGAACTTCTTTCAGAAACACTACCGTATTGTTGCACTCCACACTCGCCATCTTCTTCGTAGAATGTTCATGGTCCTGCGCAGCAGACGTATGACGAAAGCACGTCGTTTGTGCGAGCACATAAACCCGAATAGAGAATGTATTGGGAGCAGGATTTTTGGAAAAAACGGACGTACCATTCATGTCAATGGGAGATTTCTGGTGCAAATTCGACCCTGACAGAAATCGCCCCAAATGGGCGTGGCAAAACCAGGCGCGACCTTAATCTGATTGGACAATGATATATACAACCAGTTTGCCTACAGTAGATCAGTCCCGCCTTAGCAACTAGATTAAATAAAACAAACAAAAACCCTCCGTGTTGTGGCTAGGGATGGGAATTGATAAGATTTTTACGATTCCAATTCCATCTTCGATTCTGCTTAACGATTCGGTTTTGAAAATCGGTGAAAAAATGTTTGTGCAAATGGATAGCGGGCGGATATATATTTTTTGCAGCGGTTGCGGATGGGAAAATACGTCATTCGCGCATCTCTACCGGGGACAGGGACGTCTGGGTTTCTCTGCTTAAGCTGCTGCCCCCGCGACCCGATCCGGTCTCAAAGCAAGGCTGCTCAATTTCTCCATTGATAAAATAAATGCACAACTCTACAACATAAAAGTTCATAAAAAAATCATGTAGAATATAGCATGTGCTTTGTTGTCTACAGTAGTAGATCAACCCTCATCTTACATTGAAGCTCCAGATCAAGGAAGTGACGTCGACGCAGCTTTAGCAGCAGAGATGCTATTAGGCTTGTGTTGATAATAAATCAATTCATTTTCAATTCATTTTTATTTATATAGCGCCAAATACAACAAATGTCATCTCAAGGCACTTAGATAGTAAGTCCAATTCAAGCCAATTGGAATTCAATTCATTGTAATCATAATTATTCATAAAATAATCCAATTCGTTAATAATAAACTCCTGGACTATGTACAAACTTCCAAATGCATCGTTTTGTGAGTACAGACCATATTTGTACTACTGTAGAAGTTTGGTGTCATGGCATGTGATTTTAGTGTGGTAATTTTGGAGATACTGC